>NW_006289392.1:2573105-2577794 GCF_000327345.1 Myotis davidii
GAGAGAGGGAGAATGAAGTATCAATGTGAGAAACATCAATCAGTTGCCTCCCATACATGCCCGGACTGGGCTTCATTTTTCTAATTGGTATTCTCACTCCTGTGGTTCTTGACTCGCTGTGCTCCCTGCTCAGTCCTACCCCTGCCCCAGGTCACCCACAAACCAGTGCCGGGGTGGGGTGGGCATTAGCCAATCTATGATTAAATGAGGGTGAGGGTGTCCCTACTCTCTGCAAAGGAAGGGTGTGAACAGGTCTGTGGATTTGGGGCGCGTGCTGGAGAGAGCCAGGCTTGGATGAGGCCTGAGCTCTTCTTTCTGAGCAGCTCGCTGCCTGGGGAGCCGGCTCTCGGGGAGCTGCCTCTGACGAGGGGGCCTGGCTGCCTGGACTCGACTCTGGCCTCCTCACCTCTCCCAGCTGCTGCCCCGTGATTCTCTGCGAAGGGCAGCATCAAGCTCGCTGTGGAGGAAAGTCATCAACCCTTATGCAACCAGCAGTCACCGATAGGAAAGTGCAGCCCAAGTTCACACTTAGCTACACTTGCTACAGGTGCCACGGCGCCCGGAGGGCTCGCAAGGGATCCACATATGCCCTGCACCGTCCTTCGTGGAGATGGGCCTGGCCTGGATCCTGACGTGGGAGGCCACCCGTGTGCCTGGTGCCCGGAGGCCCCTCACAGGAGGCACCGGAGGGCCAACCGCAGTCCCGGGAGAGCCTGGGAGGTCCTTTTCCCCATTTCCTTCCCTCCCACCCCCTTTCCACCTTTTTATTTTTTAAAAGAAGGGTGAAAGTAAATGTGAACTCGAAACAAGAAGGCATGGAAAATCACAGAAATAACTTAATTAAGTTTTTAAAGATTTCCATGCTTGAATAAATTAGCCTTCCTGCAAATGTCACAACATTCCGGAAAAAGATTGTAATCAGTGGAGCACGGGCCTCTCTGTGCTGTAGGTGAACGAAAGCTCTGCCGGGCGTTTCCAGGGCCTGCTCCTCCGCAGCTGTGCTTCCTGCCCGGCCTCAGGCCCCGACCTCAGGCCCGACCTCAGGCAGGACCCCGGCTCTCACCTCAGCACATCTGGCTGCTGCTGGGAGGAGGCCTGGGCACTGTGGGTGCGGCCGGGGTGGGGGACCCGGAGGACAGGTTCTTGGCAGAGCCCAGCTTGTGGTGGTTCTGGTGGCTTCCGTTGAAAGGTAGCAAACTCTAGGGGAGGCTAGGGGACTGTCTTGGGAGGGGGGGGAAAAACGGACACATATGTAACACCCTTTGTAATAAAAAAAATAAATTAAAAAAAAAACAACAATTCACCACACACACACAACCGTCAATGTGTCCCCCACTCCCTCGTCCTTTCCTCTAGCCAGGGCTGACTAGAGGCCGGGCAGGAGGAGGCCCCGGTGCCCTGCCTGCAGCCTTGCGGACAGATTTCCATTCTCACCAAGACAGAGGGCGGATCGCGGGGTAATGAGTTAAGCCTGGCGCTGCTGCAGCCTGGACCTGGGCGGTGAGTGATGTCATGCAGCCGCCCAGCCAGCTGTAATGCAGCCGGGAGGCCCTGGGGAAAACGGGGAGAAATACGAGAAGCCTAAAAAGCAGCAAAGGCCCAGTGAAGTGAGGGGAAATGGAATTACAGTAATGATGAAAGCAGGCACACTCGAGAATTAAAACACTTTGTTTTGGAATCAGATTCTACCCAACCTGGGTTATTAAATTATTTATTCTCATAGACAGACAGCAGCATGGTGATTACCGGGGGAAGGGGGAGGCAGGAGAGGGTGAGGGGGGATAAATGGCCATGGAAGGAGACTTACTTGGAGTGGCGAACAGACCATGCATTGTAAAACGGTGCATTGAAGCCTATGTGATTTTAATAACCAATGTCACCCCAATAAAGTCAATTTTAAAAATATTTATTGTTTGCATCACCAGTAACGGGAGAGAACAATGAGGGGAGCAACCAGCCAGGGCAAAAATTGTTTTAATTATGAGGCACATTCGGGGGCCTGACACCCCTGAGCGTGGGGCTGAGTGAGGTGGAAATGGGATGTTCAGGACTTGGACTAATCAGGTCCCTGCACTGCAATAGCCCTGCGTCCGGGTGATGACTCTCAGACTTTCCGGGGGCACGTCAGCCCGTTTCCCACGAAGGCTCCTTGGCCCCAAACAGTTCTCCTTGATGAGAGCCTGTGTGCACATGGGTAGGTCGCCACCACAAGCCTGTGGGAAGTCACATGGCCAGCATCGTGTGGTTTGGAGGTTGGGAGAGAGGACGATGACAGGCCAACTGGAGGTGGGTGGGTGGGTTCAGGAAATGGGAGACCCCTCCACCCGCCGAGGCCACTCTTTGCCTTTTGGCAGCCAGGACGTTCGGGAAAGTGAAACAGCGATGGTGGTGAAATGAGGAAATGATGGTGCTAAGCATTTCCCATGCATTCTTTATTGGATCTTCATAATAACCCTTCTCAGCAGGGTACCCTTGCATCATGTTTTGTCCAAATCATTCCGATGTATGGCTGTTGTCTCGAGGACCCCCTGTCGTTCTCAATAGAGTCCTTATTTGGACCATAACTATTATGCCTGCTGGAGGTGAGGGGCTGAGGCTTGGGGCTTTGTCTAGCCCTCACAGCTGGTAGGTGGAAGATCTGGTTGTACCTTTAATCAGCAAACTTTTCTGAAAAGGCGGAGAGTAAAATGGATTCAATCCAGGAGAACTAATCCCCCAAAATCAAAAACGCCCACACTGGGGTGATGATAAACAGATGCCTCTCACCCCTACGAATGAAAGGCCACTGGCAGACAGTGCGGAGCCATTACTCAGTGACTTTCCCCAGTGGTTGGCACTGTCTGGAGCCTGAGCACGTGACTGCTGTGCTGCATGCTGCCCTGGGACATGGGGAAGGAGAGGGCAGAGATGAGGTGGAAGGGGAGATAGCTGTGGTTCTGACACAGCATAGGGGTCTGGGGCCAGGACCCCAGGGACGCCAGGTGGCCAGAAGGACTGCCGAACCCAATAACGTCACCACCCCTTCACTCCCTATGAAAGAACGCAGAGGTAGCTGACTCACCTGCTAACCGCCTGCTGCTAACCTCCTACTGTGCGCAGCTGATTAGGGTCTGACAGCTATACCATCTTCCTACGGGGCGGTAGTGAGCAGCCTGTCATCTTGCACCCACAGCGCAGGCCGAACATCGTTACCAGGCAAGGCAGCTGGAAAAGGAAGTCACCCAACCCTGAAATGGACAATTCTGCAAGCCCGCCTTTTCCATAAAGCCCGCCTTTGCATGCAAGTCCTGTGTGTCCCAGGTTCTAAAAGCAGCCCAGCAGGGCCTGCCCTGGGCCAGTTCAGGGGACCTTCCTTTCCTGTGTGCTGCCTCCCTTGCGCTCGAGCATAAGCCTAATAAAACCTGCCTGGAAATGTCTCTGGGGTTTCCTCTCCATTTCTATCTTGGGGAGCATAGAACCCTAACACTGTAACAGTTCCAGCGAGGGGCTCCTCATCAGAAGTCGGGGACCCCCAGCTGGAGGAAACATTCCAAAGATACTGGCTGACTTTGAGGAGGGGCTGCCCTCCCGATGCCAAGCTTCAGGGTGCGCTGGCTCTCAGTGCAGGCCCCTGGAGAGCCCAGGTGGGGACTAGTGTAATTCCCTAGGGAGGTGACCCGCTTCCTCATGGCCCTCCCTAAGCCCAGTTTCTGGGCAAAGGGCCAGGAATCTGGGCCTCTGTATTCAGTTCTTGGCCTCTAACCTGAGCTGTGAGAAATGACGGTGAGAGTCACTCTCCAGGCTTGGCCCTGCCTGTAACACACAGAGGCCTGTCCCTTTGCTGAGGCGGAGGCTGGGCGAGCTCGGCTACTGCTTTCAGGGCTGCACAAGTCGGCACCGAGAAGGCAAATTGTTGTTACCCTGCAACCTGTTGATGGGAGGGGCTGGCCTGGGATACTTTGCTTCCTTAATTAGAGCTGTCTTTCTTCTTCTGCACTTTTGGGGACTGTCCTGTTATTAATGACCTTTTTGGAGCCATGCCCAGGACTTAGAAATATTGTCTTTGGACCCAGGTAATGAGGCCGCTACTGATCCTGAACAAATGGAGGAAGTTACTGAGTAATGACTCCGCACTGTCCGCGAGTGACCTTTCATTCGTAGGGATGACAGGCATCTGTTTATCGTCACCCCCAAGTGGAAGTTTCTGATTTTGGGGGATGAGTTCTCCTGGATTGAATCCATTTTGCTCTCCACCTTTTTAGAAAAGTTTGCCAATTACAGGTACCTTGTTCTTTAGCATGTGAGGGGCTGTGATGGAAATGCTAGAAGTGGGACCTCTCAGACAGGCTAGAAACACAAGTTCCTTTCAGCCTGGGGCGAGTGATGAACTCTCAGGCTGATGGACTTGGCACTTGTGAGGTAGGCCAGTGGTTTCTGGGGGCAACACCTTGAGAGCTGAAGTTTGGAGGCAATAGAAGCAGATTCCATGTAAACTACTGAGAGGAGGGCAGAGGCCAGGCTTCCTCTGCTTCTTGCACTTACAGAGGGAAGTTCTGGCACCCAATTCGGTGGAGCAAGACTGCGAGGGGCGTTTCCCCGACACCAAGGATTTAACTCCATCCTGACACTGCCTGGAGACAGCACAGATCCCACAGGTAAGGGCATCAGGGCATCTCCCCCCTGAATGCACCTGGGACCCCCCCCCCCCCC
>NW_006289392.1:2577906-2581862 GCF_000327345.1 Myotis davidii
TTCCCTTGCTGTGTGGCGTTGCTGGATCAGACCCTTCTGCCTGGAGAGGGACCAGCGGAGCTGGAGCGGAGGCGTCTCACCCGCCCCACACTGAGCTGCGCCCGGGCTTTGGCGTCTGCAGGCCCCGGCAGCTGCTGTCCATTTGAGAGGGTCATTTTCTTGAGGAAATCCACTTGGGGGCTTTTCTGCATGTCTACCCGCCTGCCCCTGGGCTGGAGAACACCTTACGGACCAGCTGCTCTGCTACCTTTTATCTTTAAGTGGGAAACCTGCCTTTAAGGTACTGACGAGCGAGAAAGTGCTGGTGCTGTTGAAGCTGAGGCCCAGGGTCCCTCCCCCGGGTCTCCCATCGCTCCCGGCTGCCCCTGTGCACAGGGCATCCGCGGGTCCATTTGACGCACCTGATTTTGGCCAGGAGCCTCTGTCCAGGTGAGGGGAGAGGTCCAAGAGGTGAAAGCCAGGCCCGAGGTCACCCAACAGGTCCCGCCCAGAAGGTTCCGTTACCGGGGCTCTGTCCACTGGAGCTTGGAGCCCGGTGCCTCTTGCGCTAACTCCAGCTGTGCTGGCCTCTGCAGCCTGACTCTGGCTCCTGCGAGCGGTGCTGTGACCGGAAGGTGGGTTCCCTTGGCAGACACACTGGCCGTCCTGGGCCACATTCCAGAGCACACAGGGCACGGCCACCCCCGCCTCTGTCCTTTCTGGGGATTGAAGCCCAAAGCCTCTGACAAAGCCAGCTTCTGAGGGCCTCTCCGCTGTCCTGTTTGTAAAACTATTCCCAGTCAGCCTTGCCTTTCATTTCCTTAATCTTAAATTGCATCAAAAAGGGAGAGATTAGAGGTAAGACCTCAATAAAGGGCTGCACAAAAGCCAGCTCCCACACTGGATTCTCACACCTCGAGGTGCCTTCCCCTCCCTGTGTCTGACAAACGGAACTTAGGAACCTCTACTTAAAAAAAAAAAAAAAAACACAACCAAAAACTTAGATGAAAACACTATTTAGAAAAGGCCTGCAAGTTTTGAAGTCACCTCTGGTTCATACATTAAAAATCAAATGTATTAGCTGTGAATGATGGTCATGAAATGCAAATCCCTTAGATCCCTGCCCCATGCCCACCGCTGAAGCTTAGCACCCAGGCCTGTGCAGCCTCAGCGCTGGGCGGACTCGCTGCCCAGCATGCGCCACAGGTGGGCTCCACCCTGCACCTGTAAACACAGCTGCGGGAAAACACTGGGGGAAGGCGGAGCGTAGAAGCAGGCCCACCTGGATGCACGAGACATTTGTCCCAGATGGACAGGTGGCCACGCCTGTGCAGAGCCCCACTCTGACACACTCCAGGGCTCAGTTCTATTCTGTTGGCAACATTAAGATCAGGGGCTGTAATTGTTAGGAAGGTGTCCCTGGCGATTAGGCTGTTGGTCAGCCACCTGGCAATGGAGAAGCGAAATGGCTCACAAAGGCTCTTTTCTTTTCCTGCATAAAAGGCAGTTTCTGAAGCCGGGCGAGGGGGAAGCGTGATAGGGATGAAAGCTGTGCTCTTGCACTTTTGAGTCACCTGACATTTTCTGCAGAACCAGGTGAGCTGAGCCAGGCAAAGGGCAGGGTGAGATGATCCGAAATGCTTACTCTATGCCAAGTCCTTCTCTCTTTAGAACTACGAGGGCTCCCCCATGATGGAGCCAAGATGCAAACTACCTGTAAAGGCTTTTGTTACCATCTGATCTAATGCCAGGGAGGCCAGACACCTGCTGGAGTGTGGACAGGCCTTAAGAGGTTTAGAGACAAAAATTAGGAAAATCAGAGTGAATTAGTTCTTGTCCAACCCAGGTTAGGAGACAAGATTAGATAAAGTGGAGATAATGAAGGAAAATGATTTTAAAAGCCATTGAATTGCATTTCAGTGTTTATGCACCTTCAAAGCTTGCACTAAATTGCACAAGTTATTTAAATGCATTCTTTAATATTTATGCTTTGTTGTTTTAATAAAGACTTCTATTTTTAAATAAAATGCATAATTAAGGGGAACAGAATATTTTTCTCTTTGACATGCTTAATCATGTGTCTGGGAAGCTCAAGTTGTTCCATTTATAAAGCCTAGACACCACCCTCTATAGTGTAGCAGCCTGCACACAGTAGGTCCTCACTAAAGACTTACTGATTAGCTATTTTGTGCCTGACCTAGTGTTAAGTCCTGGAGACACATAGAAGAGAGAGAAAAAGACAAGGTTCCTACTGTAAGGGTGCTCCTGGCCCAAGGAAGAGTTAGACATTAGTTATGCAAATAAGAGGTCAGTGTTAGGAGGAGGGGAGCCTATCACAGAGGAAGCAGTCCCAGCAGCTTGGAGAGGTGGCAGTATCAGGGAGGCTTCCCTGAGGAGGTGACTGTTGAACTGCCTTCCGAGGGATTAAGTAGATCACTGGGTAGAGAGAGGCCAGGAGAATCCCAGGCAGAGCAAGGGGCAGAGCAAGCCTAGTGGTACGAGGGGGCATTGCGTGTTTGGGAGGCACTAGAAGAAGGCAGGATGACCCGCATGGCTGCGCTGTGGTGGAAGGTGAGGAAGCATGGGCAGGCAGGGAGCTGAAATCCAGCCCTGACCACTTGCCAAGCCAGAGCCCAGTGGGGAGCTGCATCAACCCGGAGGAAGGGGCATCACTTTCAGGCTGGGCTGCCCAGCAGAGGCACCTGGATCTCATTCTCTCCAAAGTGCCCTGAGTGCTAGGACCCTGGTGGGCGGAGCACAGCAGGGGATGAGGAGTGAGACCAGGTGAGGCTGGAAAGCAGCCAGCACCAGACACAGAGGATCTGAAGTCCTGGGGAAGGATAGGGCCTTTGTCCTCAGGACAATGAGAGGCTAATGAAGGGTTTTAAGTGCGAATGTGTGTGATGAAAAGATTTGCATTTTGAAAAGATCACTCTGGTTGCAGTTTGGAAAACCAATAAGAGGGCATCAGAATGGAAGGGGGGTTGGTTTTGGGCAGACGATCACGAGTGTGGCCTTGGATTTCTGAGTTTGATGTGTGGTCAGGCGCAGCAGTGGCGAGATCACAGAGGCAGCAGCTCAGACACACCACATGTACAGTTTTAGCTGTCATAACCCCCAGCTGGATGTGGCCACCTAATCCACGGACCAATAGGAAAGCGAGGAAGTTAGCTCCAGTCACGGAGGGGCCTGGTGGAGCACACCCCAGGGGAAGGCTGGCTCGCAAGTAGAGATGCCCTGTGGTCCAGCTCAGTGTCCCTGAGGAAAGTGTGCGCCGGCAGATCCAGCCCAGGGTGGGGAGACGCGGAGAAGGTGATGGTCAGAGTGAGCCTGGTGGCGGCAGTTTGCTTCTTCTGGCGCTGGTAGCCGCAGCAGTTCCCACATCTCAGCTCTGATCCCGGCCAGGAAGTAGGGATGGGTGGGGTTAAGATAAAGTTCTATTTGTTTGGAAAAAGGACTGACATGGGACAGAGAAGTTGGAAGGTATAAAATAGGCCGAGAATTAGGGCAGGTCCTAGAGGAGGGTTAGAGTGCAAACAGTCCTGGACAGGTGAGCCTCAGGGGCCGCTACAAGCCGCCTGAGGTGCAGCCCAGGGCCCGCTGTGCTCCGTGCCTCACTTACAGACCTGACGTGGATTACGGACCCTCAGCTTCAGGTCAGGTTGGGCCCTAACACACAGCGGCTTGGTCCGGCAGGAGCAGGCACCGGGCAGGTTTAAGTGTGCAGCTGAAGGTCTTTAGTCCCTCCGGGTGGGCAGGGATGGAGAAGGCAGGGCTCACAGTATGAAGACCAGGAGCTCTGTGAATACAAACCTAGAAATGATGATAAACACCGTTCCCTCTCTTTCAGGTCAGTTGCTAGATGCTCTAGAACAGTGGTTCTCAACCTTCTGGCCCTTTAAATACAGTTCCTCATGTTGTGACCCAACCATAAAATTATTTTCGTTGCTACTTCATAACTGTAATGCTGCTACTGT
>NW_006289392.1:2586906-2595770 GCF_000327345.1 Myotis davidii
GGAATCTCACCACCATCACCCAATAACAGCTGCAAGGTGAGACTTTAGTGAGACTACAAGAGCTCTGAGATCCAACACAATCCTAAGGATTGGAGTATTTCATCACCCCACAGCAACAGGAGCTGCCCCACCAGCACACCGCCACACCACCAAAGGGGTCGCGACCCATAGGTTGAGAACCGCTGCTCTAGAAGCTCTGTCAATGCAGTAAGGAGGAGCAAAGGTGTGCGTGCGTGCGTGCGTGTGTGTGTGTGTGTGTGTGTGTGTGTGTGTGTGTGTGCTCTTTCTTCCTTACCAGCTGGGACAAAGTTTCCAGCCTGGGGTAAAGAAAAAGTTGGGGTCACCTAATGCAGGAAAGAGAAGGCCAAGAAGTAGAATCTTTAGCTGTCACTTCGTCCAGCTCCTTAGCAGCTGGTAACACAAACTAGACTTACTCCTAAAATAGTAGTGTCAGGCACTCTTCTAAGCATTTCACATGAACCGTCTCACTTAATTACCACAGACCCTCAGTGCTTCCGGGAGGTCAGTCATAATTAAGCACACTTTGCAGTAAGGAGACGGACACACAGTGGAGAGGTTAAGGAACTTGCCCAAGGACACACAGCTAGCAGGTGTTCCACACCAAGAGCCCAAGCTAGACAGTCCCTCCAAGCTCCCTGCGTCCTGTCTGGATCACACCGAACACGAGAAGATGTACAAGGGCTCAGGGGCTCATTTTGACGAATGCTTCAACCATCGCTGCGTGCAACGTTGTCGTCCTTTCCTCCTGGAACACTTGCAGTTCTCATGAGGGGTGACTGACACGGTGGCCCTGCAAGGACAGGGAGGGGCTCGCTGCGCCAGGTGAGGGTGGCAGGACGGGCGTGGAGACTGGTGAAAAGTCTGGCTCACAGGCCCCATCTCACAGCACGTCTTGGCACATGGCAGCTTCCCACCGAATTCCCACCGTCAGCCTCCCCGGTCCCCAAGAAACAGGTGTGGCCATGGCACCTGCATGTGTTGCTCCGGAGGGGAAGGGTGGTGCGTGTGGCACTGACCTCTTTAAACAGCAGCCTTGGACGTGTAGCAATTCCCCTGCTCTTCCCAGAAGCCTCTCCCTGGTGGGTCACAGAGCACTGACACTCACTGTGAGCTGTTTAGAGCGGATGAACTTACACTGCCAGAAGCGGACAGGTGTATAGCGTAGCTAAAGCATAGGACTTTGTCTGGCTTGGCATTCGGGTCTGCTTCCCACTTCTCACTGGGCTCACGCCAGGCACGCTGGGTGAACACTGCTCACCTCGATTCCAGAGGAAAACAAAGTTCTTTCTGGTTGGTTCCTCCCAGGACCAGCCCCCCGGGCAGACGGACTCCTGGTTCGCCCAGCTGACGGGCCTGTCCTGGTGCCCCCTCTCTGCATTGTCCGCACAATCGTCCTTTCTTAGCAATTGAGCCAGGGAGCAGCAGCTCCCTGCCTGACCTTCACTTGAAGGTCGGATGGCTTTCCTTTGATCTAAAGCAAACAGACATGCAATTATGATGAACATAAGACTCAGCAGAGGGGTCAGTTTCCATGAGGCCGCGCTGAGGGACCACGTCAGGTGTACTGCGAGGGCATCTGTGCATGTGGTGTTTCTTTTCATTTTGAATTTGGGTCCAGGGTTGGGATGAGAGGTGCAGCGGAAGCCCCTGGCTTCCTCCAGCCCGCATTGGCCTTAGGAAATATATTCCCCAGGAAACGCTGTGCTTCAGAGGAGAGGCGAAATCTGCCCGGCCACCTAGAGGCCCGCTCCTTGACGAGACGAGGGCAGGAGGTCAAAAGTGGAAAACAAGACCTGCAGTTCCCGCTGAAACCTCAATGGGCGGGAAATCGCGGGCTCTGATGGAACGCGGAGGGTCGTTCTCCTTCCAGACTCCCATTCCCTGTGCCCCGTGCCTTCTCTCCTTCACAGGGACAGGCTCAATCCAAGACAGGGAGTGATGGGCTAGGATTAGGTCCAGTTTGGGCTGTAGCGCAGGAGCCTGGTGCTGCCAGCTTCGTTTCTGTCTCCACCAGAGCAATCCAGGGAAGTCCCCTGGGCAGCGAGGGGTTCATTGTCCCTAAACAAACACCACACACAAGCCACGTGGGGTTGTGGAGAAAGGGCTCTGAGAGGAGTCTGCAGGGGCCTATGCGTCCCCGGACTCTCTCCCTTTGATCCCAGCCACACCCAACACCCAGGGGTCCATTTGGGCCCAAGAAAGAAATAGAGGCCTCCTTCTTCCGTTTTTCCTAATCCCTCCAAGAAAGGCTTTGCATTTTCATGGGACTATTCTAAAATTTAGAGAACCTAAATGAAAATGAAGAAAATACAAAAATGTATAGGCAGAGGCAGAGACTTAAAATAGAAGAATTTGTGCAATAAATCGTATCAGCTCAGCTTCACTCCCTCCTGTCTGTGAGGTCCACCAGGAGGGCCTCTTTCTCGGTCCTAGAGCTGCTTCCCCCTGGTTCTGGGACGAAGTTCCACACAGGGAAACCTCCGAAGGCCCTTACAGCTCTTCATGGGAAGGTGAGCCACCAGCCCCTCTCCAAGAAATAGAGCACCCTGAAACTTCCTCTGGACCCCATGGGCACAGAGCGGATGAGACAGCCTGGACACACTGTCTTCTAACCAAAGGAAGGGCCACAGGGTTCCTTTTCCCTGGGACCCTCCGGAAACCCTGGCAGAGCGTCCACGGCACGTAGCCAAGCAGGAGGAGTGCCAGCCGGGTGCCGGCGCGTAGTGCAGCGGCTCCTTTTCTGCAGGCGTCAGACACATCACACACCAGGACAGCCGGTTTCAGAAACAGCACCTGTGGGCGGCGGCTGGCACCACCCCCACCGCCAGCACCAAATGGTCTTAATTAACTCTGGACACTTCCTCGCCTCGCACTTTATCTCTGAATGTTATTGAAAGTTGTCAGAACTCATCTCACTTTTTCCTTTTGTTATTAATGTGTAAACACAATGCCTCCGGAGTGTTACTAAAACACAGAATCTAATCCCGGGAGATTAATTTATGAGCACAGCATCGGGCGAAGCAGCATCCTGGTGGCTGCAAATTGATGTCTGCGAGAGCCGCCAGCATCGGCCCTCCAAAGCCGTGGGCCGCAGGAGGGGGCGAGAGCAGAGCTGGACTGTGCTCCGAGTGGGGGACCTGCCGAACCCAGGGCCCCGCGCCTCCTGCCAGGACAGAGGAAAGGAAGGCCGCCTTTCTCTCTGACGGGGTGGTGCCCCGCCGGCCTGTCCGTCCATTAGCCCAGTGCATGGTACTTATTGAGCGCTTATGCTACATCAATCTTCCTTCAGCTCCATGGGAATCAAAGCAAAAACAAGCAAAGTAACAGCTACTGCTTGTGATGACTGAACCGCCCTGAGGGAGCCAAACAGTCATCTGGAACTATCGGGGCCCAAAGCCGGTGCTTAGGCCGCGGCGGGTTATGTGCAGCGGGTTTTAGATGCGGGTTCGGTGGAGAGGAGTCGGTGTGGACCCAAGTGGAGAGGCGAGGCCTGGGGAGGAGGAGTTGCTGGGTTACCCCAACCTCAGACATAACCTACTGAGTGAAGCCGCTGCTGGGGTCCTTCTTCCAGGGCAGGGGACACACAGCTGGTGGCCACCCCAGTGGGGTCCGTATTTCCTCGGAGCCCCGGCCAGGCAGTCGCTGGGAAGGTGGCAAAAGTGCATTTTCCAGAAGCTGTGCTCTCTGCAATCCAGAGAGAAGAGCTATCTGTCCTGGTCCAGAGAGTTGCTATGCACCCCAGCCCAGTGTCGCTAACCCCCACCTCCTGGGAGCTCCAGTGCTGAGGAGGCGAGCCCTGCGGGGTGTTCTCATTGGGGAAGGCTTTAGAAAGCTGCCACAGCTGGGGGGTGGGAGGGTGGGGGAGGGGGAAAAAATTCCCCCGCCCCCGCCCCCGGGGCCACAAGGACTGACCTATCATGCCAGCAGCAGGAGAGCAGCAGGAGGCAGGGGAGTGAGGAAGTGTGATTCTGTGCACATAGTACGTGCACAGGCACCATGCAAGGACACAGAGGAGGCAGAGTCCTTGGTCCCCTTGGTTGCTAGGGAAGTGTGATTCAGAGCAGCAAACCACTGGCCAGGGAGAGGGGTCATGGCCCCAGCTCAGAGCATTAGCTGGGCGGTGGGGGCACCAGTGCATGTGAGGGCTCAGACAATCGGCCATTGAAGGGCTGCCCTTTGGAGCTGCTGCCAAAGTAATCTCAGGCCAGTGGCCCGTGCCTCCTCTTTAGCCTCAGCCCACTCCCTGGCTCTGCCCTTCAGAGGAGGCCTGCCGCCTCCTCCTGGGGCTGCGGATTAGCCCCTAAAATGGAGTTTTATTTGCAGAGCTTTCTCCAAAGCTGAGGGGCCTCCAGAGTCTCCTGTCCTGGCTGCTTGTTGACTAGGGGGACCGCGAGGTCAGCTGGTGCTGGCAGTGGCTCAGCCCCTGGCCCCAGAGACACACGCAGGCCGGGCATCAGCCAATTACCTTCCCACTGGGCCGCCTGCCTTCCCGCCTCCCCCAGGCTGCAGGGCATGGCCACTGCCTTTTCCTACGGGCTCAGCCTGCCCATTACTAGCCCATTAACCAGCCCCCATTTACCAGGCAGAGCATGCCCACCGATTCAGGTTACCCATTACTAATGTGCTCCCATTTCTACCCCTGGGGTTCTGCCTCAGTTTCCTCATTAGCACTCCAGCCACAGAGCTCCAGTCTCATGAGGCGCCTCCCCTCTGGCCCTGTCCTGCCCCATCCCAGGGAGTGAGCCTGTTCCTCTAGGCTTCCAGATGCCACTGGCGTCCTTCTCTGATTGGGTTGACCATCCAGAGCCATGGGTGTACTGTCCACCTGCCTTTTAACGGTTCTGCTTCCAGCTCCCCACTAATGATTTGGCCTTCCCCTTCCCCATAGGTGCCAATCACACCTTGATTAAGTCCAGGCTCCCCGCCCTCCCCCTGGCTCAGTCTTCCTCCATAGGCTGTCAGACTCCCTGTACCATCTCTATATCTGCTCAGGCTTGACAGAGAACAAGGACGGACACCGGGCCCTGCTGTTCTTTCTCTATTTTCATGTTCTGAGTATAACTCTCTAGCCCTTGAACCCTCACCAGGTGGGTGCCTGCCCTTACTGTGATCCTGAAAGGTGGCAGGCTGGGCGTCTGCCAAGGACTTTCACACTGGTCCGCCTGCATTCATGCCTTCCTCCCTTCCCCAGGCTGCAGGGCATGGCCACTGCCTTTTCCTACCGGCTCAGCCCCGCCCATTTCTAGCCCATTAACCAGCAATGCTCTTTTTTGAGTCTGGGGATGATGGTGAGTGAGATCTAGGGTAACTACACCATCTCACTGGGTGCTTTCTTTGAGCCAGATTCTGTTCTAGGCCCGAAGGACAACAAAGATGCAAAGATAAGGTCCTTCCTGCCCCCAGAGACTATCTGTGTGGTGACAACTAGGAAAGCCATTTAAGCGACACTATGAGAAGAGCAATAACAGAGGCAGATTCTAGCAGAAGAGGGAGCTGCAGGGAACATCTTGCCTTAGAGCTTGATGGTTCCACTAATTTCTACCAGTCTACCCTGAAGCAGACGAGATGGTCAGGGGAAGGGAAATGAAGAACTGAATTGAGCCGGACACAGGAGCCAGCACAGGTTCGCTAGCACCTCCTAAGTAAATGCATTTCCCCTGTGTGCGTGGTGCAGCGCAGGATGTGGAGGCGAGTAAGACCATGTCTCTGAGCTCCAGGAGCTTAGTAACTAATAGGAAGGCACATTGAAAAAGTGCTATAATTGGTATAATCAATATATTACTGATGTATGGGGTACTTTGTCAAAAAGTTTTGGGGGAGACTTAATGAAGTCCTCATTTATTACACATCTTCATTACCCATTACTATCAAATAACCCTTATTGTACACATGGGTGAGGGTGGGAAATTATTATTTGCAGTGGATATTTCTATATTTGGACACCTAACATCTCCCCCCCCCCACACACACACACCCTCTATCTCTCTCCCTATAATAGCACTAATTTTTTTTTTTCATGCAGCTCTCAGTGCCTTGTTAGGTAGGGCTCTTCTCCATTACCTACCAATTCGTCCTGCTAAGAGGGAGTTGGAGATTCATGGTTAAACCAGGGATTATATTCTAAACTTTAGGGCATTGTGATTGGTTCAAGGATGATCCAACTCATCCAACTCAACTTGCCATTTTCCTAAGTCACCCAGTGAGGGTCTGGCCCAGGACTCGGGTGAACCATGAAGGGGAAGAGTAGCTCTCTCTCTACCGAGCTTGGGATTGTGAGGATGTGATCCTGAAGCAGCTGCTGCCATCTTGCTGCCACCAGGTCTTGCAAGACATGAAGCCAGAACAGAGGCAGCCTGGCCAAAGGATAGTGAGGAAGAAACCATTGCCAACCACCCTCTAGGCAATTAGGCCGGGCTCAGTTCTGGATTTGTCAATTACACAATCCAATAAATTCCCCTTTATTTACTCACTTTTGTTAGGGATTTGGTTGCTTGTAGCATGTAATCAGAGAGATGTAACTGATAAGTGCTTATGGAGCCCCTTCTATGTGCAAAGCTCTGTGCTCAATGCTTTAACTGCTGCCTCTGATTTGATAGGTGGCTATTACTGTCTCTGTCTTTCCCATCAAGAATCAGAGGTTAGGACTCTGGGCGTTGGGACGTTTACTCGGGGAAAAGATTTAGGAAGCTCAGTTAGGGCCTTAAAGTGTCCTAGCCTTCAGGAAAAACCCCACAAAACATCAAGTCTGAGTCAAAAAATTAAATTCCCATCCAATGACAAGTTCCTCTTCTAGAGCCTCAGTCCTCCTCTTCCTACCGTTTTGGCCGTGGGCCTCTCAGGGCACGAAAGGAGGCAGAGTGCTTGTAAGTAGATGTACAAATTCCGTGGGCTAGTAACTGGTAGCTCTGTTTGCAAAAACAATAGTTATTTCTGCAAGACATGAGCATAAGGACTTGCTAGGTCACCTGAACAGGGAGAGGGCATGTGCCTGAGTGCGGTGAGACGTCTGGAGTGGTCGGGCCAGCCTGATGAGTCTTCCAGG
Organism: Myotis davidii; assembly: GCF_000327345.1. NCBI lineage: Eukaryota > Metazoa > Chordata > Mammalia > Chiroptera > Vespertilionidae > Myotis > Myotis davidii. Next base: position 2,593,970 of record NW_006289392.1, read on the forward strand.
GCTGTGAGAACAGGAGGAATTTCTAATTCATCTCTCAACCTGCCCTGTCGATGCCAGGGGGTGCTTTGGGCAGGGGAGAGTTAATGACCAACCTCCTTCAGAAAAGAAAAAGGCTTCAATAACAGAACCCAACAGCATGGAGGGAAGAGATGCAAGTTACCAGCCACAGAAGCTTAAAAAGGAACCCACCCACAGCTCCCACTACAAATGCTTTCAGCCGCACGTTAAATCTTCCCTCTAATGGCACCCCTGTTAAACGAGATATGTCACCCGACCTGAGAAGGCTGACTTGAAAGGCAAATAGTTGGAAGTGGTTCCACACGTTATTAGTGAGAGCTGTTCTCACATTTCTGGCAAAGATAATGGAGCCGAGGTCTGAAGAGATGACTAATTCGTCCCCATTACTGACCCAACGCTGGGCATTACATTGTAATCCCGGCCACTCGCCTGGCCCTTGGAACATATTTTTCAGTGCGTGTCCTCAGTCTGCTTTTGCCCGATGGCTGTGTTCCTGTTAACCTTGGCTGTTGAAATGAGGAGGTTTTCTCTCATCTCCACGGGGGAGGGAAGGAAGGGCAAAGGCCACCCAGGGCTGAAGTGACCCTTCCTGATGACTGGGGTGGTCTCCTGCTTCAAGGAAGGGCTGCATCAAACGTGTCCCAGACACACAGGCACCCATCCTGATCTTCATTTCATCCGGGATTCTATCATTTCCTTTAATAGCCTTTGTGGGCGTTTTATAGGCCTTCCTGTTGGGAAATTCTTTGGGTTTAATCTGAAAGCTCTCCTGTTAAAATGTTAGCTTGTGTCTCCTTTTTTTTCTTCAATAGGATAGAAGAATATTAGATTTGCAGACTTTAAAGAGAGAATTTAACAAGAGCCAACCTTTCTGGAGGGCTGGCTCGGTGCCAGTCACCATGGTGGATGCCTCCATGCCTTAGCTCCTTAACACACACAGATACCCACGTGGCCTGGGCCACCAGTGACCCTGATGGTGGTGTATCTGTCTGTTGGCTATTCTTCACTCTTTGTTCCTTTGAAGTCTCAGTGATATTCATCCTTCTTGGCCACTCTCTCTGGTTGAAATGCCCTCCATTTCTGTTCTCTGTGATGCTGTGTGCACCTGGATTCTTCTCTCCTGTCTGGGGGCTTTTCCCAGTGTCCTTTGCAGGCTTATCCTCCTCTGCCAGCTGCCATCTATTCATTGAAGTTCCTCAAGAGTTGGCCCTCATTTCTTCTCATTCTATATTCTCTCCAAAAGTGACCTTCCCCACGGGAGTGGCCTTAATTATCATCAAATGCCAACAGCTCTCTCCTGTGCCTTCAATCCAACCTCTCCGGTCCTCTCCAAATCTGTATTTCTAACGGCGTGCTTGCCATCACCACTCTGCTGTCTCAAAGCTGCCTCCAATGCAATATCTTCACTCAACCTGGCCGCTCCCCGTGTTCTTTTTCTCATTGCAGAGAGGCTTCCCCTCTCTCTGCAATCTCCCTATCCAACTGATCACCAAGTCCCTGCTAATTTGACTTCCTCATTATTTCTCAACTCTCTTTCTTTTTCTTCATTTTCTGCCACTACCCTGGGCCACAGTGCCATCTTCTTCTGCCAGTTACTGGTATAGCCTCCAAACTCACCTCACACAAGCTGGTCCCTCCAGTTTGTCCTCCACATTGTGGTCTGGGAGCTCTGCCAAATCTGGCCATGCTGCCTTTCCTGGTTGAAACCATGCATTTGTTTCCCACCACTCCTAACGTGTAGACCAAAACCCTCTCCAAGGCTCTACACTCCCAGCCCCACTCT
>NW_006289392.1:2595818-2634012 GCF_000327345.1 Myotis davidii
CCTTGATCTCATTTTACACTATTCTCCCAGCATGTTCTCCTTTGGCTTCTTAACACGCGCTTCCTTCTGCCTCCCTTTCGCACATGCTGCCGAGTCTGCAGTGTTCTTCCTTTCCCCTTCGCCAGGTTAACCTTCCACTCAACCTCTAGCAGTCAACATGCATAGCTTCTTTGCATCAGCTTCCCTCAACCTATCAGATCAGATGAGGTCTATGCCATGCAGGCTTCCAGGATTATCCTAGTAGTGGAGGAAAGGATCAGGAGGCTGGCCTGGCCTGGGGAGGGGGGCACAGGGGCAATTGGCCACGTGGGCTCCCCTGCCCTTCTGTACCTGTCACCGTGGGTCTGCTAGTGGGGGGAGGTCCTTAAGGGGCTGTACTTACTCACTACCCAATTCTGAATATTGGCAAATTCTCTGCTCCTTTGGTAGAACCTAACCTGATGTATTTCTTCTCTTTAGAACATTTACTTTCTCCTATAAATATTGGGCAGTGGGTGGGAGCGGTGAAAGGCACGCCGACAGGTTTATTTTTAAATAAAAATTGAGAAGTTATGAGTCTCCTGAGGTTTTATGCATTTTTATTTTTCATTCAAAAAATCAGGGTAGAAAACAGGTGGGGGGAATTACCGCCTGTATCTCTGCTTCATATTTCAGAGATCCCTGTTTTCATCGCCTCTTCCCGCTTCCCTGTCCTGCCATTTCGCATGTTTGCAAAGAGAGGGGAGGAGTGATTACTTCTCAGAAGGAGTGGGGGGTCTGTTCAAGTCAGGCATTAGGCGTGCAGCCCCTGAGCAAGGCGCATGCCTGGAAAATATTACCTTAATAACGGACTCACCGAGAGCTAATGCAAATGGTAACAGCTGCTTTCCTGATGACCGTGTTATAAATGATTGCAGCCCCGATCATTAATAATGCATCTGAACAACAACAACTTGATTCCAGGGAGGTACAGCCTCTCATTTTTTTCTGGCACCTGAGTTCACTCTTGATGCTGTGGGAAGTGACAGGGATCTAGGATTGAAGGCCTACACTGGGGCCTTCAGGAACAGGGAATAGTGCAGCCCAGCCCTGACCCCAGCCTGGTAAAACAGGGCGTTGGAAGCTCACTCCAGAGCTTTCCCTGTGCCCACAGTTTGACCTTTCAACTAGTCTCTGCCCTCTACACCGCTCCGGCTTCCCTGGCAGCCAGTGCTGCCAGTCTGGGGGTAGTTTGAGGGTGGGCCTTTGGGAGCCATCAGGACTCTGACGGTTTCCCAGCCCTTGGTGTTGATGACTCAAGGGTTAATTTTTTATGTTTTTACATGTCTGAGGTTACTGTTCTGCCAAAAGACAAAATTCAAACTCTTTAGGACGTCATATTAGGAATCTTCAGAGTCCAGCCCCAAGCCCTTGGCCTCACCTCCTGCCCCTCCTAGCTTACACTCCATTCTGATCACTCCCAAGTCCTCAGGGTTCCAAAAACATACCTGCTGCTTAAGGCCTTGGCACCTTGACATATGCTGTTTCCTCTGCTCTGTCTATGGAACTTCTGCCCTTCCTTTAACACCCTGGTCAAAGGTGGCCCCTTTCTCCACGTGCCCCGGGCAGCATTAGTTGTTCCTCCTCCGTGAGCCCATCTCAATGGTAGCATTTTGCACATGCCTCAGCTATAGCGATAATCATAGCGCACACTGTAATACTTTATTTATATATTGGTTTTCTCCCCGGGCCTTGAGCTTATTAAGAGTAAGAAGGATGTGTTAGTATCCTTTATATCTCTGTTCCCTAGTAGAGTGCTCAGTAATCATTAAATATTCAATAAATGTTGAATGAAAGAATAGTTATTCAATAAATACTTTGTAATTTTTAAATGTTGAATGATATTTTGGAACCTGGGGTCGTGAGCTGGCATCAGATACTCTTGTGGAGGCCCCTGAAGTTCCTGCGGAGGGGAGTGCCCCCTGAAGCATTGTGGTCCTGAGCTATGGCCAGCCCGTCTGTCGAACAGTTCCCAGCGCCCCTGGGAACGCAGCTCGTGGCCTGGCCATCTTTCCTGCTGCCCAGACGGCCACCTGCACTGCCTGCCCACGGAAATCAAGGTTCTCCTCTAGCTGCTTTGCTCCCTGTAGCTCCAGCTCTACTCTAGTACTTCCACGTCCGCATTTATTCTACACCGAGAAGGGCCTCAGTGCACTGAAGCTGCACCCCTTGGGTGAGTTGCAGGCATGCAGACCCACGTTCCTCAGGTCCTTTGGCATGCCTTCCCTAAGGGGCTACTTCTGCAAACATCGGCCCCTTATTGTACACTCTCATCGGAACCTCTTATTCCATCCCAGATACTCTTCTTTAGTTTCCCTGATCATTGGGAAGGTAAGGTCTTTTGTCTCTGGACCTCAAGTTCATTCATCCATGGAGGCATCTGAGCCCAGTGGGAGTCTTTCTGCATGGGGTGGGTGGGGGGAGGGGGCTCCGAGCTGCATGAATTGGACCTCCCCTTCTCTGGGCATAAAGACCCCATGATTACTCCCCGAAACTGCTCCTGTTTTAACTATTTCTTCCTGCTCTAAAAGCTTTTTCTTGCTTTCTGTCTTTTATGACCACACTCTAAAACCACTCTCATCTCTTCCTGTTCTAACATCACCGTCCTCTGAATCCATGTTGTCTCTATGAGTCCTAATTCTTTACAACTCTGACCTCAGAGCATCTGTTCCCTCTGGCCCTGCTTCCAATCGGCATTTCCCATCCAAGGACTCATCTTCCAGGCAAATTTCTCTCCTCTTCCAGGCGAATTTCTCTCCTCGGAATGAAAGAAAAAGAGTAATCATAAAAAACTTGTACATCCCTTGGTTCATGGATTTGTTTTATTTATAACCTTCCTTCTTACAAAAAGGATTTAAAACTCTTCGCAAAGATGCAAACAATATGGCAAGATAAAGTAAACTAAAAATAAGTTTGGGAAGAGAAGAGGGAAGGAAAACAAGGCGAGGAGAAGGCAGTGGAACCGTGAGTGGGATTAGAATGCACTGTGGGTGGTGAAGTCCAACCTACCTGCTCCTGGTGCCTGTGGGTTTTGCCATAGGTTGTCCCATGGTCCACACAGCAGGGAATGAGATCAGTTACAAAATTCAGTGTCCAGGAGACAAAAAAATCTACTTTTCTCATGCAAACTACAAATGTTTAAGGTACATTTGAGAATAATTTTTGCTCTGAGCCCTGGGCTAGGCTCGCCTAACAAAGTAGGTTTTATGCAGCCATCTCAGACTAAATGCTGACGAATCTGCAAACTTATTCTTGTTAGAAAAGTTCAGCAAACCTTACATCAATAGGGCTGTTGAGAGGATATTCAAGCACCGGACTGGTGTTTAGACTTGGTGATCTTGGAGCATCCTTTCCACATGAGTTCCTAGGTGTGCTGATGGCTATGAAGCCAGACTAGATGTGGTCTCTGCCCTCAGGGGACTTTCCCTCCCTGGGGCAGCCGCACTCAGGTCTGAGTGCACCAGACATTCGCTAGGATGCAAGCTGGCACTGCAGGGGCGGGCTCCGGAGCCCGCATTGTCAGTAAGCACTTTATGATGCTGATACAAGTGTTTCAGGTAAGAACGATGATGTGGGGAATGGGGAACCAGAGCATGGGTCATGGATCCACCGTGCAAGGCCAGGGTGCTAGGTATCCCACAAATGCTAATAAAAACAACAAAAGCCTTACAGGAATCCATTTGGCGGAGTGGTCACCCCTGGCAGGCCTGGTAAGAGAAGGCGGTGGCGGTAGCTTTTGAGCTGAGCTCTGCGGCATGAGTAAGAGCACACACAGAATAAGCAGGGAGCACTTTCATGCAGAGGCAATAAAGTAGACAAGACTCAGAAGTGGAAAAGTGCAATGCTTATTTACAGGAAAGCAAATAGATCAGATGGGCTGTGGTATAAGGTCGATGTAGAGGAAAGTGTAGGGATAAGGCCAGGAAGGGAGGTTGGGGACAAATTACGGAGGGCTTTGAATGCCAGCTGATGAGTGTGAGCTTTACTCAGTAGACAGTGGGGAGCCATTGAAGGCGTTAGAGCCCCAGAATGATGTGACCAAAGTAGTACTTGAGGAAGATTAATATGGTTGTACGTACGGAATAGATTAGAGAGTGGGAAGACGGCACAGGGTTTGGTACATAAAGGCACCCTATAAATGCTCATTGAAAGAAATGTTTGAATCAAGTCAAGAAGAGGCAGTTGCAAAAGTCTAGGTGCAAGGTGATAAAGGCCTGAAGGGACTAACAACAAGAACTAAAGAGCAAGGGGAGAATGCTGTGACATTCACAAAGAGGAAATTGCAGGTCATGGTGACCTGCTGCACAGGGTGGTGGAAAGTAACATCTGGAACCTGAGGACTCCCAGCACCAAGGAAGTCAGCGGAGGCCCTGGGCATGGTAAAAGGTGGCAGGACTTGAACTGGACTTTACTGGTACAGGAAGCATCACTGACAGCTGCGTTCCAGGAGGAGGGCTCTGCAGGCGTTTAGGCTGGAAGGTGGAATCTTGAGCAGGGCCTACAAATGGGAGAACAAAACGAGCCATCTTGGGGGACACAGCAAGATGGCGGCAGCGTGGGGATTCAGTCTGGCCGACACTGGGGTTCAAGGGAGAGGAGCCTTTAAGGAAGGACGCCTGGAGAGCAGTGCTCCAGGCTGCAGACAAGGGGCGCACCGGAGCTCAGAGCGCACCATGGGGTTTAGCAATCAGATTGTCTCTGTTGATTTCGGAGAGAATCATTTCATTGGGCAACGGGGATATTGTTTTAGTTCCATCTATCAGGCTCCAGATTAGATCAGGAGTCCTCAATCCACATGAGTGGTTCTAGAATTTTTCTCTTTTTTTAATACTAACTCTACCTGTTACCTTTTATTGCTGGCTCCTGGCTAAACCTACCTGCTCCTCCTCCTATTCCATATGCCCGTAGAGGCAATCAGCTTTTGGTAAAACCTCAATGACCATGGAATTCCATCCCAAGTAATGGAAGCAGGTGCAGTCCAGAATCACTTTCTTCTAGGCCTGCTGCCTACTGTCCTTCTGGCCAGATTTCCTTTACACCCACGCGCTGATTTTGATGCCAACTTAAACAGCTTGTTTTATATTTGACAGTTGGCTTTGTAATTCTCTCTCTATCAGGAACTCTTTGGTTGCAAGTATTAGAAACCCAATTTGAATTATCTTCTTGTAACAAAGGGAAGTTACCGGCATATGTACCTGGGAAACTCAGCTACTCCTGGATTAAAGGGCTCAGGTGATGTCCTCAGGATGCTCTCTCTCGGCTTGCCCACAGCCTGTGCCTCTGCTTGGCTTCATTAGTTCCTCCTGCAGAGAGGCCTTCTCTAGGTGTTGGGGAAGGTTACACCTCCAGCTTCCCTCACAACACTTCGACTGGAAGAAATCCCAGGGAGGAACTCTGATTGGCCGGGCATGGTCCCATGTCCATCCTGAACCATAGCTGTGCCCAAGGGCCTGAGGAGCAATGATTGGCTGGACCCGGACATCTCTGCTCCTAGGGGTGATCAGCAGCCCATTAGAATCACATGATTGACATGGCAGATGCAGTTTCCCAAAGGAAGGAGGAACAGTGCTAGGTGATGGGGGTGGAGGGAGTGGTCATTTCAAAACAATGGATCCAATTACTCCCCATCTACTTGGTTTGCAGCTTCTCTGCCAACCTACATCTCTTACCTCCCATCATTGCCCCAATTAGTGGGCTGAGAACTACAGAGGAAGCTGAATACCCAGCCTCCCCCCGGCCCCGCCTGTCAACCCTCCCTCGGGGCTCACTCTATGACAGCCATCACCTACCTGGGCAGGTGTCTCCTGATTTCTAGGGCCCCAGGCTGGGTGGCAAGGGAGGCTCAGATCAGGGCTGAGGTGTGTGGGAGCAGAGGCAGAGCGAGGCAGCACGAAGGCGCTGTGAGCAGGAGCCGAGGCCCGTTGCCCACTTGCTGCTGAGTCTGCAGGCAGATGTGCCCTTTCTCAGGGCCTGCACTGACTTGCTCTGTGACCCCAGGCTAGACACGTCATCTCTTGGCTGCCTCCCCTCCCTTCGCCCTCCCACCTGGCCAGCAGGAAGACCACCGGACAGACTTGCCGGAGCTGCGCCTGTGCAAGGGGTGCTGCCTGGAGGCCTGTGCTCTGGGTCATAGCCCCCAATCCCTGATGCCCCCCACCTGCCAGGCAGAAAGCCGTCTCTGAAGACCCCTGCCTTAGGCTTAATGTAGTCAAGAGGAAACAGCGAAAGCTGGTACAGGGAGACTGAGAGGCAAATCGGGGTAGAAAGCCCCTCCCCAACCCTCCTGGTCCCGGGCTCTCCCCCACAACTCCCAGCACCTCCTGGTGACCAGCGGGTGTCAGGTGCTGGTCCCTGGCCCTCACACCGCCCACTCTCCCAGCTCAGGCTCTGCACACTGGCTCCCGTCATCAGGATGAAATACGCTGGGCTGGGCCTGGTGAGTGAGGGGCGCTGGGAGCAGAGTTCTCTCACCCTGAGAGCTCCCGGCCCGGACCAGAGTGGGCATTCATTTTCAGAAAAATGTACCAAATTCATTTTCAAATTGGCTTGTCAGGTTCGAGGTTGCTCAGGGCCCACTAGTTGAGTGCAATGTACTAGAACGTGGGGAGCGAGGGGAGCAGCCCCTGCATTCCCTTAGGGACAGCTGATAAATAAGGGCTGCCCTTGAGGCCGGAAGCCGAGAATCCCGGACAGATTGGGTTCTGGCTCCATCTTAATGAGCGTCACTGTTTATTACGAAAGGCAGTGTGCACCCAGGGGAGTGAGGCAGCAGTTCACCGTCGGCTCTCACCTGCTGCCCGTCCAGGTACCAGCTCTGTAATTGCTGCTGGTGAAGGCGGCAGGCAGCGCTGCCCAGGAGACGCACTCCTGGCTGTAAGTCACAATCACACCAGTGGGCTTTGCCTGCGGTTTGGACAGTGTCCCTGGTGGCAGGGCCCACAGAGTCTCTGGTTTTCCTTCTTTGGCAAGAGGCGCCCCAACACCCTTTGGCGAGACAGGGGCTCCTCCTGGGACTGGGATGGGGCCTCAGCCAGCAAGGGCAGGGCAGGCTGAGAAGTGACGGAAGTCACAGGTCACCGACCCAGAGGGAGAGGTCTGGAACGGTCCTGGGAGGCTGTCCCATCAGACCTCACTCTGCAGGTGTGGGAGGTGAGGCTCAGGGAGAAGGCGGTTTGTCAAGGTCACGAGATTTCAGGCCAGTGCCCTTCACATTCGGCCGCACCCTCTCCTGGGCTTACACAGTGGCCTCCGAGGAGCCCTGCGCTGGCTGCAGGCTGAGGCCAGTGACTCCAGCTGGAGACTGCTCCACCTCTTGCAGGTCTGGGGCCCAGCTTCCCAGAGGCCTGGCTTCCGGGGGCCTTGTCCAGACAGGTTGCTCTTCTAGCTGATGTGAGCTTATGACTGCCTGGCCTTTCTTGGGGAAATCTCTGACACCAACTCCACCAAAACATTCTTGTGAATAGCAATCCCAGCGGGAGAATTTGTACTAAAAAACAACAACACAGAGGCGAGCTTCTGCTTTCCTTCCAAGCGAATCCCCCGCGTGTTGCTCATAGGGCCTTTGCTCCACGAGGGCGGAGAAGTGCGCCTCTCTAGGAGGCATGTGGAAGGGCAAAAGAAGGCCCGAAATGCCTGAACTCAGGACACCAGGCTGGGCCAAGCTCAGCTTCCTTTCCTCCTGCCAACCTGCTAAGGACAGAGATGGCCTCGGGCAGACACCAAAATGGGTTTGGAGAGTGATGTCATGCGGCTCGCAGACACCGGGCCGCTCTGCAGGAACTGCCTGGCCGCTGCTCTGGGAGTCGTGTTGGAAAGAATTATAACTTCTGACAATGGACATCTCATCTTGCACAGATGCGTCCTTCATAGAATCTGCCAGCAAGATTACAGAGGCAGCACAGTGTAATGGGAAGAGGAGTCAATAATTCTGGGGTTATTGATTGTAACCAGACCCATTCTTCTTTTTTAATTTATATTTTATCCACCTTTTTTAACCTGTTTTTTTTTTTTTTTTAAACTCATCCTCACAATGGTACTGCTGGATCAAAAGCAGTTGATTACATTTTTAAAAATGATAGGAGTAATTTGCTGCCCTTAGGAGAGGCGAGGACAAGGCAATGTGTGGCTAGAGGGGAGGAAATTGCAGGCAGGGGTGAGGTGGAAATGAGGCAGGAAGGCATGACGGGGAGGGCACACAGCAAAGCGGGGGGAGCTTGGGAAGGACACCCTGCTGACCCCTGCTCCCTGATGAAGATTCTATCTGAGATGCAGATTTCCCGCAGCCCTGCTGGGCCCTAGTGCATTCCAGAAGATATCTTCCCATCATCCCCCTGGAGGTCTTTCCTGATAAGGCAGGTGGAGATAACAGTGGGTGAGGGCAGGTGGAATGTGCACACAACTGTGCACGTGCAGGCATTCACGTGAGCACCCACAGCGTAGGGCAGTGATGGTGAGCCTTTTGAGCTCGGCGTGTCAGCATTTTGAAAAACCCTAACTTAACTCTGGTGCCGTGTCACATATAGACATTTTTTGATATTTGCAACCATAGTAAAACAAAGACTTATATTTTTGATATTTATTTTATATATTTAAATGCCATTTAACAAAGAAAAATCAACCAAAAAAATGAGTTCGTGTGTCACCTCTGACACGCGTGTAGGGTGTGTACATAAGGATGCAGCAGGTAAGCGGAAATGTTTTTAATTGTTGGGTTGGACCATGTGGGCTGAGTTAGTAGAAGCTTGTAAACTCTTTAAAAAACCAATTATATGTTTTTGGTGTCCCTAACCCCACTTCTGTCTAACCCACTATGTAGTGTAGCATGAGAAAACCAATGGGCATTTGCAGAATAATCCTCAGTGAGTTAAATGATCATCTGAGCATTCCCTCCTTGTGAAGTGACCAGGGACTTCTCTAGTCACCAAAACAGGCGCAGTATGAGTTTCTGATTCGGTTTCTAAATTGTCCTATGACTGAGCTTCCATTGGCTTCTCTTCCAATAGAAGATGAGAATGCCAGACTCTGCTTTCATTGATCATAACCAGATCCCGAATACCACCTTCAGAGGGGCTTACAGACTGCCTGGTCCAAATCTTTCATTTTCCAGAGCGGAAGCCGGGCCCCAGGGAGACTAACATCACCTGCACCAAGGCCAGCAACTGGTTTGGGCTAAAACCAAGAGCACTTCAACGCCCTCTCCCGGTGCAACATGTGCCTCTTTTCCCTCTTTCTTTTCTTCAATGGGCAGTAGCAGGTCCTGATCACATATGTCTCTCCCCAGCCCCAAACTTGCCCAGCTGAGTTTCAGAAAGCTCTTCCTCCTCTCTGCTATTTGCTTCCAGGTGCACTTGAAAGCATCAGGAGCTGGAAGACAGCATAAGAGGCAGAAACGGAGCTGGAAGTTGTGTCCTTGTTGCCTGTTGACTCGGTTCGTGTTGTTAGGCTTTGTCTAGGCCAGGCTGGTGCTGACCTTCTATGGGGGTGAGGTTCTGAGGTAAAGTAAAGGGAGAAAGAAGAAAGACCTTCATCCCTTTGCATTTATAGGTGGGCAGGAATGCTTCACAATTCTGGGTTGTGTTTCCACATTCAGGAAGTGAGGAGATTTGGGAATGATGGAGAACGAGAAAGGGGGATCTTTATTGCTTTCTTACTCTAAGACTTGAGGTAATATGAGACCAAGAAGACCCACAAGGAAGATCGTAATCCATGGCTGACCTTGACCTTGACCTCTTATCTGTGCCTCCCACAGCCTCCTGCTGCCAAACGGTCTGGCCACTAGCCAGAGACTCTTTGTTCTTTGTCCCTGTTCTCTCTGTGATGATAACAACCACTTTAAAGAAGACACAGCCTCTGAGTCAAAACACCTGAGATTGAAACTTACCTCTTACACTTGATCTCTACGTGATCTTGGGCAAGTCACTTAATGTCTTTCAATCTCATTTGTGAAGCAAGGGTCAAGGTGCTGAGCTGCCACACGTTACAGGGGCATTGAGGACCAACACTGATAGAGTAACAACAGGGCATAAATTGAAATGTGGCACATCCATATATGAGCTTTAAAAAGGTAATCTATTTTAGAACAATTTTAAATTTACAGAAAAATAGGTCCAGAGAGTTCCCATATAACCCACACCTAGCTGCTCTGTCATTAGGATCTCACAGTAGTTCGGTACATTTGTTACAACTAATGGACCAGCGCTGATGAATGATGACTATTAAGTCCATGGCTTATTTTGATTTCCTCTTTCACCTAATGTCCTTCTGTGCCAGGGTTCCTCCGGGTTACACCACAGGTGGTTGTGATGTCTCTTCGGGCTCTGCTTGACGGTCGCTTCCCCACACTCACTGTATTTATTATGACTTGGACAGTTATGAGGAGGGCTGCTCAGATATTTTGTCAAATGACCTTCAACTGTGATTTGACTGATGCATCACTCAGGATTAGACTGGGGTCTGGGTGTGGGGAAGCGGCGGCCATTTTTCTTGTGGCACATCAAGGGTGTAGCACATCCAAGAGTTTCATGGCATGTAGTGATGTTATTTTAGGGTTGCATTTTGCCACTAAGAAAGGCTGTGACCCCCATTTTAGAACCCTCCCCCCTGTGTCTGGGTCACAGGGGCCCCTTCCTGGCCCTGGAATAAGAATCCTGCTGGGTTTTCTTTGAAATAGAAGAGGCTTTCCCCCTCCAGTCCACTGAGTCTGCCTCCCTGGTCATGGGACCTGAGGGTGTGAGCTGTTAGTGACAGACATGACCTACGCAAATGAAGGAAGACGGCTGGGGGACGGGCCCACGTGCCAGCGGCTCCTTTGAGTGGTCACTAATAAATCATGCTGCTGTGGTCATTAACCATCCTAACTGCGGTGCCCCAGAAGTGACCCCCGAGAGCCCCTGGCTTGTTTACATCGGCAGCCCATTTCCCAGGAGGCTCTGGCCACGCGAGGGGTTGATTCTCCTCAGCTCTGTACTAAGGGAGCAGTGGGTGTCGGGGCTGCTGACTCCTGAGTAGTTTTGAGATAGTGACTGACCCTCTCCTGCCTTGGCTCCTCTCTGGACACTGTCAGTAAGGGCTCCTGTGGTCCCGCCTCTCCCCCGATGTGGTCGGGCAATGGTGGAGCACATGCTGGCTCGAGGCTGGACCGCCCCACTTGGAGTCAGCCTGCTTTTCACTTGTGGGACAGTGTGAGACGCTGAGGTTTCTGTCCCAGAAAAGACTGAAGAGGATAAAGATGGGCAAATAAGCAGGCATGCTGGTGGGTGCAGGCATGTTTACGCCCACACACGTCCTCGTCCTCGCTTTGGTCATGGTGGAGGGAGCTTGCAGTTGACAGGTATGTAGTCAAAGGGCTTTGTAACTGATAAACACTCTGGTTTGCTGTAAAAGCTACACCTTTCCACACCGAGCTAAAGGGGGGGGTGGCTCTGAAGCACCTTCCCAGCCTCCAAGGCAAGTGAAGTCCATTGTAGTTTCTTCTGAACATTACAGTGTCCCGGCCTCAGGAGCCCGCAGCACCAAAGCCCTTCTCAGTCCCCCTTCCCCAGATCCTTAGAGCGCAGGGGTGCCTCCCAGGGGCCTGCCTGGGATGGATCCTACTTCTTTCAAACTAGTCTTCAGAACACCTAGTGACTGAGGCTGTAATCAATCAGAATTCTCCAATCTGAGTTCTGAATCCATTAGCAAATAACCAGGGATCAGACAGGGATCATATATCGATCTTGTGGGTAGTAAAGTTGTATAGGAAATAAGGTTTGCCTGAGGCTGCATGAGGTTTGGGACATGGGCTTTCTTTCCTTCCCTCCCGATTTGAAATTTCTACTCGGTCATATTAGCGAAGTTGAGTGAATGCTGGCTTGCCCTGGTGAGCTCCCTGCACGGAGAAGAAAAACATCCTTGTGGCCTGTGTAGGCCATGAGAAAGAGTGAGAAGTGGTGAGAGCCAGTGAGCATGTCCATGTCACGGAGTAGATCAGAGCCTTACCAGCTCCACAGTGCATTACTGCTAAGCCCTGTGGCAGATATATGCCGGGGGCCCCATGATTCCACCCCTTCAGGTTCATGCCGTGTGTAGTCGCCTTCCCTTAAGAGTAAGTAGGACACTGGCTGGTTTGGCTCAGTGGGTAGAGTGTCGACCTGCAGACTGAAGGGTCCCAGGTTTGATTCCTGTCAAGGGCACATGCCTGGGTTGCGGGCTCGATCCCCAATAGGCAGTGTGCAGGAGGCAGCCGGTCAATGAATTGCTCTCATCATTGATGTTTCTATCTCTCCCTCTCCTGCCCTCTCTGAAATCAATAAAAAAATATATTTTTTAAAAAGTGAGTAGAACCTGTTCTATTCCAGACAATAGAATGTGAGAAAGATGAAGGAATTTTGCAGATGTAATTAAGGTTACGAATCAGTGGATTTGAAGTTAATCAAAAGGGAGATTATCCAAGGTGGGTCTGACTTCATCAGGTAAAGGCTCTTAAAGAGGGGATGGGGCTGTCCTCTGAGAGAGCTTGCCCTTGCTGGCTGGCTGGAGTAAGCCACCATGTTGAGAGAAGCCCACATGGCAAGAAAGGAGGGTGGCATCCCTGGAATGTGGAAAGCCTCCAGGTGACATCAGCAAAAAGTCGGCTCCTCAGTCCTACAGCCAAGGACTTGAGTTCAACCTGAATAAGCTAGGAGGCAGATTAATCCCCAGGTGAGCTCCCAGATGAGAACTCAGCACAGCTGACACCTTGATTACTGCCCTTTGGGACTATGAGCAGAGGATTATTTAAGCTGTATCTCCTGACCAACAGAGATTTGTGAAATAACAAATGCCCATCGTTTTAGGTCACTAAATTTCTGGTGATGTGTTATGCAACAATAGAAAATTAGTAACTGTCCTCTAGCAGAGAAATGAGAGAGGCCAAGAGTAATGGTGACACAGCAGAGGTAGTTTCTGTGCAGGAAGTAGTTCTTATTTTATGGACCTGAACAGTGTGGGAAGAGTGAGGAAATGTCCTTCCCATAATGACGCAAAGGAGTCTCTATTGTCCCTCAAGGCATTCTGACTATTTCTTTTTAGAATTGTATTTTTTTTGAAAAAAGAGAAACAGATTGGAAATCAGAGACAAGCCACATTAGTGTCTGCAACTTGTATAGAGGTTCCATCCAACTCTCATGGTAGAGAACCCTTTGCCCCCAGCTTTTAATTTTGTAATTTCTTCCTTCTGTTCAATGAGATGTTTCAACTACCCTTCCAAAAAATCCTTTCTCCTGCGGTTTAAATAAATTTCTCTCCACCTGGACAAGTGTACTGCTAACCAAGAGAAATTTTAATACCTGGTAAAACTTCCCATTAGTCTAATTGCTCCAGATTGGCCCCATCAAAGTGCCCATCCCCAGTATTTCTCTTCTGGAATAAGAACTTCAGGTTCTTCTCTGCTCTCTTTGGTCCACTAATCTTCCTGCCCTCCTGCTGTCCCTGTTGCTGATGATTTCGCAGAGACCGTTGCCTGTCTGGTTCTGATGTTTTTAGCTGGAGGTTGCTGCCAAAGATGACCCCAAAGCTGGCATCAGAGAGAGGAATAGCCATTCTTCCTTTGGCTCCTCCTTCTTAAACATGGGGATTAGCCTTCCTAATTCTTGTCAGCTCAACTGAGGTTTGACTATGACTGTTCATAAGCCTTTACTGCATGCATTGCTCCCAGCATTGGCTATCCTTAGACTCCACGGGCCTGAACCCACCTCTAGAGCCCTTTACTGGTAGACTCCTGTCCAGTTGCTTCTCTTCTTCCACGTGACAGGAACCATGTCACCCCCAACTCTCCTGATTCCAGACCAACTGATTCTGATTCACCAATGTTAAAGTAGGTATTTTCTCTTTGATACCATTCTTTTTTTATCCCAAGATTAACTTTGCCCTAGGATGATCGATGGTAAAATATCTATTATATTCAGGGGAAACTTGAACTCACCCCCAAGGTTGTATCTGTCTGCATAATCTCAAACATCAGTATAATGGTTCCACAGGCATGAACAAAAGTCTACCTTATTCAGTATTAGACAGTGTCATGTGTTGACATTAACAGTGAGGTCTAGCTTGTGTTGTGCTGGATGTAGTCCAATTCTATCCTTCACCTCAAAGTAAGAGCCTACCCTGCCCTTCCTCCAGGCTCCACACTTGATCTTCGGGGACAAATCATTGACTAAGAAAGCAAGCTCATGGATACATCTCTCACACACAGCATGTTTTAGGCATATCTCTCCTGAAACTTAGACTTAGAAAAAGAAGAAATTTCCAATGAAATACATAGAGAAGTAGTTGGATAAATAACTCTAAGTGTGCACGTAAATAGAACACTTGAAGGGCTGTATTTGAAGCAGAAACATTGGGGACCTACTCACTCCACATCTTCCTCAGGAGTTTTGTGAGTGCTTGCTCTAGGGTTGCATTGGTAACTGTTTCTTCTACTGATTTTTCCAAACAAAAAGGTAGCTTCCCCCTAAAAGTTATATTCCAGTGTCCAGTAACATGTGATTGGCTATTTGGTAGAGTGGAGAGAACCTTCTACTGGCTGTTAGAGGAATAAATTGCAACTCTTTCTCCACCACAGACTGGTCGGAGAAGAAAAACATCCTTGTGGATAGAGCATTGGCCTGCAGACTGAAGGGATCCTATCAAGGGCACATGCCTGGGTTTCAGGCTCTATCCCCAGCAGGGGGCGTGCAGGAGGCAACTCGTCAATGAATTGCTCTCATCATTGATGTTTCTATCTCTCCCTCTCCTGCCCTCTCTGAAATCAATAAAAAAATATATTTTTTAAAAAGTGAGTAGAACCTGTTCTATTCCAGACAATAGAATGTGAGAAAGATGAAGGAATTTTGCAGATGTAATTAAGGTTACGAATCAGTGGATTTGAAGTTAATCAAAAGGGAGATT
Source organism: Myotis davidii (assembly GCF_000327345.1). Lineage (NCBI taxonomy): Eukaryota > Metazoa > Chordata > Mammalia > Chiroptera > Vespertilionidae > Myotis > Myotis davidii. Next base: position 2,610,741 of record NW_006289392.1, read on the forward strand.
ATCCAAGGTGGGCCTGACTTCATCAGGTAAAGGCTCTTAAAGAGGGGATGGGGCTGTCCTCTGAGAGAGCTTGCCCTTGCTGGCTGGCTGGAGTAAGCCACCATGTTGAGAGAAGCCCACATGGCAAGAAAGGAGGGTGGCATCCCTGGAATGTGGAAAGCTTCCAGAAAAACAGCTTGAGCAGCCATTTAACTTTTCCAGAAACTCTGTTTTATCTGTAAAAAGAGATGAACTAGATGCTATCTTGTAACCCGGGGGTTTTCCTGCTTACCTGGGAGTAAAGCAGGCTGTGACTGGGCAGTGACGCCAAGTACAAGGACACCCAGCTGCTATGCCAAGCTGTGATGCAGCAGGATCAACAGCCTCTCATGCCCATTGTTCTGCTGCGTGTGGGCAATAGGTCTATGTGGGGACTGACATGCCCCACTTACCCCACTTATTGTGATGCTTGTGTGGGGTGGGGCCTGTCCTCATGGTAGGAGGTGACACCACTTCTCCTGTTCAGTCCACTGACTGAATCGTTACTATTCAGGCAGGGCTGTCTGATTTGCAGAGAAAAGCTGTTGTGGAAGACTTGGCACCTTTGTGCTAGCACTAACCACAGGTGAGCATCCCCTACTGGGGGAAGGCAAACTCATTAGTGGTCGGCAAACTCATTAGTCAACAGAGCCAAATATCAACAGCACAACGATTGAAATTTCTTTTGAGAGCCAAATATTTTAAACTTAAACTATATAGGTAGGTACATTGTTATTAACTTAATTAGGGTACTCCTAAGGCTTAGGGAGAGCCGCACTGAAGGGGCCATAGAGCCGCAGTTTGCCGACCACTGCATTCCAGCCCATCCAATTCTGCATCTGGATTGTGTCTTTGCCATATATTTTATGTTACTAGTGGGTTCTCTCTGCCCTTGGGTTTATTTGGTCTTCCTGTTTCCTTCCTATGTCTGGGGTAGCTGGGCTATGTCCCTTTTCCTCTTTTTCCCATTCTTTAGAACTCTCTGAACACCATTGCCGGCTCCTGGGGCTATTCCACTCGGATCCCTGCTTTCCTAGCCGGTCCTTCTTGCTCTCCTCCATGCTGTTCCTCAGCCAGCACTCCCAACACACACTCTCATACATACTATCTCATACGTACATACATCCAGGGGCTCCACGGTCACTCAGCTGCTTGCCTCCCCGTCTGCCCATCATGGGCAGGGCCCCCTGGTGCCATGTTGGCAGAGATTGGCTTGCAAGGACTCGCACTCCCCGCCTGCCTGTCCAGCTGTTTGCATGTCCACATGATGTGGTACCAGACAAGCAAATTCAGCGTTCTCAGTGTGTTTGCTTTAGAGTCTGTCAGGGGCACTGATATCCAAGAGAGAGGTTTTGCCCCCAACCTCATGCCTTAGCATCCATCCAGGCCATTCAAAGAAAATAGGTAGTAACTGAAGGAAATGAGACGGTGAGCACGTAAGGGACACACTTGCTATTTCCTCCTGTCCGCCAGTGGTTAGGCTTCCACAGGAAGGGAGAAGTTGAATGCCTACTATGTGTCGAGTGTGTACTACACCGTTCCTTTTCTACCATTCCGTCTCAGTTATGGTAGCTTCATTCACCCGTCATTACTGGAATCTTCAGCTTCCTCCCAAACCTCTTCTCTTTCTTTACTCTCCCAATAATTAATCACTTTCTAAGTCTCATTTGTCATCATCCTCATATTATCCTAGGGTTATAGTAATAACTTTCATTTTACAGATGAAGAATGAAGCTCAGAGACAAAAACTCTTGTTGAGGTCACAGAGCAAACAAAAGGAAGAGCAAGGTTTTAATTGGGGTTTGTCTTAGCCCCCAGCCCATGGCAATTTATTGGTCAATAAACATTCCATGTGCCCTTGAGGCCAGGATGGTGCTACCTGCTAGAGAGCAAGTCATGCTCTTTACTCAAGGACCCTGTCGTCCAGCTGCGGGAGGGAGATTGTAAAGAATCACGGCGGTTCTGGGACAGCAGAGGAGAGGTTGGCTAACTGCGGAGGGAGTCAGGGGAATCTTTGTGGAAAAGGTGACTTTTCATCTGAGTCTCAAAGGTTGGGAGAAGTTGGCCAGTCATACTGGAGGGGAAAGGAACTCTGAGAGACACAGACGCGGACAAATACATGGACACAAGAAAGTGCTTGCAAAGAAAACAGCCAGCTCCTGTCCGGTGCTGGCAGGCAGGCGTGGGGCTGTGGGAAAGACCTGCCACAGGTCCCAGCTCCTTCCGAAAGCAGGAGGGAGCTCCTCAAGTAGAAACAGGAAAGAGGTGTAATCGGAACCGTGCCTCACAAAACAACCGCAGGAGTGCAGAGAACTGTGTGTGTGAGTGAGTGTGAGTGTGAGTGAATATATGTGTGACAGTGCAAGTGTGTGAGTGTGTGAAGGTGTGAGTGTGAATGTGTGAGTGTGTGTGAGTGTGAGTGTGTGTGTGAGAGTACAAATGTGTGAGAGATAGTATGCACGAGAGAGTGTGAATGCGTGTGAATGTGTGTGTGAGAGTGCAAGTGTGTGAGAGATAGTATGTATGAGAGAGTGTGAATGTGTGTAAATGTGTGAGTGTGTGTGTGAATGTGAGTGTGTGTGTGAGTACAAGTGTGTGAGAGTATGTATGAGAGACTGTGAATGTGTGTGAATGTGTGAGTGTGTGTGTGAGAGTGTGAGTGTGTGTGAGAGTACAAGTGTGTGAGAGATAGTATGTATGAGAGTGTGAATATGTGTGTGGGAGTATGAGTGTCTGTAAGATAGTGTGTATGAGAGAGTGTGAAAGCACATGTGTGTGTGAGTGTATGTGAGATAATGCATATGAAAGAGTATGGGTATGTGTGTAAGTGTGAGAGTGTGAGTGTGTGAAAGTGTGTATGAGAGTGTGTGGATGAGTGTATGTGAATGTATGTGTGTGTGAGTGTGAAACTATGTAAGATAATGTATACGAGAGAGTGTGTGTGTGTGTGAGAGTGTATGTGAGGTAGTGTGTGAGAGAGTATGAGCGTGTATGTGTGTGAGAGTGTGTGTGTGAGTGTGTGTGTGTATGACTGTGTGAGAGTGTGTGTGTGTGAGGTAGTGTGTTTGAGAGTATGAGCGTGTATGTGTGAGTGTGAGAGTGTGTGTGTGAGTGTGTGTAAGTGTGTGAGTGTGTGTGTGTGATTGAGGAAGCACTCAAGCCATGCAGACCAGTGAAAAGGCCTTTCCTACATATTAGAGAAACAGTAATGAGGGCCTGGATGGCGGCGGCAGCAGAGAGGATGTTGAGGAGTGGGTGGGTTTGACAAATACTTGTTAGACAGTAGAACGGACTCAGAGATGAATTAACTGGTCCTGAGAGGCGAGGAAGAGGGAGGTGTTTGGGACAACCATGAAGTTTCTAGTTAATAATTTGGGTGAATGATGGTGCCATTAGCTCAGCGAAGGAGAGAGAATAATGAGGCCGCCTTTGGATACATTGGTGCTGGGGCAGCTGCTGTGGGTGAGCGTAATGAGGGGAAGGGCTAGCAGCGCCATGTTCTGAAGAGAAGGGGTCTCCCAGGACATGGTGGGGCTGAGCTGGTGCACCTGCCAGGGAACCAAGGTGTGCACTGGAGGAGCCCCAAGGCAGCCCTATTCCCAGTTCTCTGGCCACAGTGGCGCCCATTCTGCTTGTCACGAGTCAGGCACTGACAGTCTCGATGGTGCTGGCGATTCATCAGTGAGTGGAAAGAGATAATTGGCCATCATCTCACCTCGCCTCGCCTCACCTCGGCTGATAGAGAGAAATTTAACTGCTTCCTTCCACTATAACTTTATATAATTCTCTATTCCTCCCCCTCCCCTAGTTTTTACTTGGAAGTTTATACAAGTGATTGATGTTTTGCTATCAAAGATAAAAAAAGAAGCTAAGATATCACTGGACAGTTTAACAGCCTTTAAAATATAACAGTCTCTCTGGCTGGACATCCATAGTAGCCGGAGAAGCCCAGAGGGTCAAGCTTTAATGAACTGGTGGGAATTAGCAAAGGGAAGTGAAAGTGATCAATGCTTAGAGCTGCTTCACAGTCCACTGACCTTGGGGAAGAGACCTTCGTGTGGAGCCCTTGGGGACTGCTCAGGGGCTGAGGGAGCCACTGGGGGGGGGGGCCTGTGCTAGGGAATCGGGGTCCGGTCATGAGGCTGCTTGTTCGTGGACGGCTCCTTGATCACCAGGCATCGAGGTCTCAGCCCCTCAAACTCCCTCCAACCTTCTGCTTTGGGGAAGGCCACCTCTGCCTCAGTCCAGAGAACCCCAATGCTGCCCGGGCGATGGTTTTTGTTCTCTGCGTCTGTTCGAATTGCTTGCCTAGCCCCTTACCTCATTCTTGGAAGCAGAGACTAGCTTTGCAGCCTGTTTTGCATATAAACCTCTGAACTCTCAGTGGGACAGGGCAGGCAGAAGAGGGGAGGAGCGATTATCTTCTGCGCTCCCTGAGTCTGCACCGGGCATCCTCTGAGGCAGGAGCCTGCACACTGTCCCGCGTGACTCTGTCTCCAGCCCCGGAGGTAGGGGTTATAATGATGCTCACTTACAGGTGCAGATCGAGGCTCAGAAGGTGGGCAGGTAGCTGCTATAATGGCTCCCTGGTCCCTGCTCCCGGGTCTTCGTGCTCCTGTGTGATCCCTCCCTTGGAGTGTGGGCTGGACCAGGTGACTTGCTTCTAGCAAACAGAATGTGGCGAGCCTGATGCTATCACTTCTGACATCAGGTTGTAAAAAGACTGCGGCTTCCATCGCGCTCTCTCGTGCTCACTCTGTTGGAAGCAGGCTGCCATGCGGGGAGCTGCTGTGGAAAGGTCCACGCAGCCAGGAACTGAGGGAGGCCTCCAGTCACCAGCCCGGGAGGAACTGCAGGCCGTCAACAGTCAGTCACACGAGTGAGCTTGGAAGTGGATCCTTCTCGGTGGAGCCTTGAGGTCCGCAGTCCCAGCTGACACCTGAGTGTAGCCTGGGAGGCCCCGAGCAGAGCCCAGCTGAGCTGCCTCTAGATTTTGGACCCACAGAAACTGTAAGATAATAAATGTGTATGGGTTTAATCCACTAATGTTGGAGTATTTTTGTTCTACACTAGATGAATAACACAGAATGGCCAAATAGCAGCCAGTTAATCAATGGTAGAGTTCAGACTCAAACTTGGGACTGCTTTTAAGTTACTGTGACCGTTCCATGTACTATATTGGTTTAAAAAAGCGATGGGCATGTGCACCCACCTCCAGAAGGAGCCGGGAGGTAGAGGTGGGTTAGGTCTGTGGGGCAGGCACCCTGAGCTCTACAGAGGGCCGGGCCCTCACAAGAACCGTGTGTCCCAGGCTCTGTCTTTGCCGGCGAGGCCTCGGGTAGAGCTGCGAGCCTGCCCTTCCCCTCAACACCCTTCCCATCAGGCAGATCGCACTTAGGAACATCTGCCCAGAAGCCCTCCAGCTGATGTAAGCATCTTTGATTCTAACTTTGTTGTACCTTTTAGAGGGAAAGAGAAAAATAAGGTAGTTTCCTGAAGTGTCATTGTTTTGGGCAGTTCTTTATGAATGAAAAGAAACAACACGTCCACAAGGCCTGGTTTAGCTAGAAGTAATGGCAGCCAAGGCACAGGTTGTGGGAGGTAAGCCGGCCATCAGCCTGCATTTGTCCAGCTCCGGGACACCTATTAACTACTGTGCTCTGGGCCCTGGCTAGGGTGGTCTTTGCACCTTCCCCACCAGGGGGTTTGGGCAGGAGAGACCCCTTTTCTGACATGGTCGTCCTTGCCGAGGCCTGTGGTCCCGGAGTTTTCTCCAATGGTCTGAAGACTCTCTCCCTGCCTGCGCCCCAGGATGGTGCAGGGGAGGCCCCTGCTCTCTGTGCCGAGCTGTGTGCATGCGTTGTATGTGGAGTCAGTGAGACAGGGGAACTTGCTTGTTTCCTCATGTGTAAAATGGGGGCGCGTGTAGAACATGCCTCGGAGGATTGATAGAAGGATCAAATGTGATCGTGTACATGGAGACCTGTGCATTGTAAAGCACTCTACAAACTGTGCCTGCGCTGCTGTGAGTTTGATCAAGTTGGGGTTATGCTCATGGAGGGGACCCAGGGGAACGAAGCGATTTATCTGATGAACCCACTTGACTAGCAATTAGAAAGGTGTGTGTCAGGAATGCTTTCAGCAAGATGTTTTCCAGGAAGGTTTTAACAGAATTCCTGCCAGGAGTAGTTTAAACTCATGAAGGCCTTGCTGACTCTTACTGGGATGGTCCTAGAGCACTGCACTGTCACCAAGGAGGTGGCCCCAGGACCCTCGGTATGTTGGTTCTTTGTCTGCATGCTCACCCCCTTATTTCATACAATGGCTAACAACTCAAGATAGGAAGAAAAAAGAAGGGACCTCGTAAGAAGTATCTTTCCGTTTCATCTTGGGAAGGAAAAAGACCATTTCCCAGAAACCCCTGTCCAGAGTTGTTCATATGGCTATTTGCATTGTTTGGGGTCCTGAGAAAGTAACTATGTCTTTTGATTTTATTTTTTCATTATCAGTAGCAGGAAGAGGGCAAGAGAGAAGGGAGTTAGAAATGGCTACGTTAGCTTATCAGTGGGTCTTCCACTGGCATCGGAGGCACGCACTTTCAGAGCTAGAAAGGATGTTGAAGATGATGTGCTTTAACCTCATGGAAAGAGATGTGAGGCCCAAAGTGCTTCTTGCTTGTCCAAAACCACATGCGAAGTGTGCAGTACCTACTGTGCCCAGAGGACACATAACTACATTATTTCCGTGTTTCACATGGACTGGGGGGGGGGGGCATTTGAAGAAAACTCCCTGATTTGGGACACCTGGAATCCTATCTGTAGTTTCTTCCTAAATAGTTATGCGGTTTTTAGGGCACAGAGGTAAGTTACAGAGGTAGAAGGGGGAGTGGAGGGTATTGGCCACTTAGGGGCTGGCTGTTTGGTAGGTGGCCAAGAAGGGCCAGCATAAGCCAGCTTACCGAGCCCAGAAAGCCATGTGCTTCTTTAGTAAACAGTCAGAACATGGACATGATGTGAGGGGCTGAGTGGCCTGCGAGGCTGTGGAGGTTAATTAAGATGTAGCGGCCAATGTTTGGTGTGCCCCAAGCTAGGTCCTATGCAATTCAATTCAATTCAACTTGACCCAACAAACACGTATTGAGTAGGTTTGCTCCAGACATGATAACGATATAAAGATAAATAAATGATGACTTCCCTGTGAGTGCTCACAAATAGAAAGAGCAACAGTATGAACAACTGGGTCAAACATTATAACATGCTGACTGGAATAGAGACATAAACAAAAGGCCAGGAGGTTTGGTGGGCCCAACCAAAGGGGCATTTTCAATCGACCATTCTGGAGCCCAGGGGAACAGCAGAGAGATTTCGATCATGATGCTCTCAAACACTCTAGAATGACCAAACCAACGGACCACATAACCCAGGGTTATCAAAAGAGGAAGTGCAGACAACACTGTGGAAGGTAAAAGGAGAAAGTCAACCAGGGCTGGTGCACTCGAAGAAGAAGACTTCTTCAGGCTGGGAGCCTTGTGCTGGAACCTGGAAGCCTGTACTTGGAAGAAGAACACAGAGAGGGATACGGGTGGGAGCTGAGCCAGGCTACGTGGTGAAACGTGCACGATATATTTGGAAGTCTTCTTATTACACAAAGGGCCCACAGGCAACCTCTTTTCTACTTCTCTTCAAGGTCCCAAACACCAAGTTCCAAAGAGGTTTCTTACAGGGCCGTAAGCCTAGGTATTCCTCTTGACCGTTGAGCAAAGGAGCCCATCCTTTATGTTCCGGAGAGAGGTAGAGTGGTCAGAGCCCCCACAGGGAGGCTCAAATGCTGGAGGTGGCTGGTGGCCCATGTTAACCCTGGTCTCCAATCTGGGAAGCACTTACAGCAGCGGTTCTCAACCTGTGGGTCGCAACCCTTTTGGCTGTCGAACGACCCTTTCACAGGGGTCGCCTAAGACCATCCTGCATATCAGATATTTACATTACTATTCATAACAGTGGCAACATTGCAGTTATGAAGTAGCAACGAAAATAATTTTATGGTTAGGTCACAATATGAGGAACTGTATTTAAAGGGCCAGAAGGTTGAGAACCACTGACTGACAGGATGGATTCTTACTACCCCATCTCCCCTAAAGAATGGATTAAAAAGCAGAGACTTAATAACTTTGCTAAATATGGGGAAAATGCTGGTGTCATTCAATATGGCAATCCATCTATAAGAATTATTTAAATTCAATGCTCATCTGCTCCTCTGTGTTATCTCTAGATTACTCCTTTCAGGGCATCTCAAGATATTGAAAGCTCATGAAAAGTTCCAGATAAAGGAGCAGGATGCTGAAGAATCAGTGGCATGTGCCCAGTGTTCACTAAGTGCCAAGCATTCCGCTCAACTTGACCCCACAAGTACGTGGTGAGTGTGCTTGCTCCCAGGCAGGATACTATATAAAGACAAATAGGCAACTCTGTGAGCCCCTCCACGTCTGCTGATCAAGAAAGTCACAGGAAGCAGAATTTTATTGCAGGCGGAATTATTGGCATGATTCCTCTCATTTTGCAAATATGAAACAAAAAATGTTTTTTCCGTGGCTTGATACATTGTCTTCCCAGTGCCTTACATGCACAGCTCACTTAACAGAGAGAAGGCTGTGATGCTGGGACCGCTGAACTCCCACCGACTGCAGCATAGAACAGTGGCGGGTGGAATGCAATAAGCTATCTGGGAAGCACAGCTCTTGATAATGGTGAGGAGGAGACATGACCTCTGGGCCCATTTCAATGACGTCATTCATTCTGCCCAATTCACATCCCCGCCCTTTAACCATTTTGGCATTTTTTACACACGAGCCAAAGCCACCTTGTCTCCATTAACTCCAGGTAGGCTGTAGCTTGGTAAACCGCCCATCACTCATACCCATTTCCTCCCCGGGCAAGTGGCACCACTCACTGAGTTCCTGAGTCGCTGTCACCGGGCCCAGATACGGCTCAGGGAAGTCGCCCGCGGCAAGTGCGGGTGGGAGCACTCCGGAACGTGGTCTGGTTGTCTTGGTGGCCTGTGGGGAACACCATGCCCTCACTCACTCTGCCCTAGGAGGAGCCTCTGCGTGTCACCACCAACCATGCAAACCAGGCTCTGAAAACGCGCTGAGGCTGCAGCACGGCCCATCCGAGCCGGAGTCTCAGTTGCTCCGTGACTTCACTTAACGTTCCAGTGCCAGCAGGAAGAAGAAGAAATCAATACCACCTTCTTCTCATGATCAATTTTGCTTTTTGCTAAATGAAAACACCTTCATTCCCCCCTCCTTGTCCCTCTGCCCTGGACGAGGTTTTCCCCATGTTACTGTCTTTGCCCTCATCACGTCATGTCAGTTGAGCTCATGCAAGGAGCGCCCTGCAGGCCGGTGCTCCAAGTGTGCCTCTTTGTACGAAGCACTTAGCAGCATCACAGAGGATGTCGTACAACGGTCCCCGCTCCACAGCCTTCCGGCCCTGCAGCAGGGCCCTCAGCACGGTGAGCTCCGTGCAACTAGTGGCTGTTCTAATTTCTGCAGATGAGGTGTCAATAGCACGCTTATTCCAAACAGCTCTCGGGGCCCGAGGTACACCCCAATGCCGAGCCCTGTGCCAGGCTGCGGCACCAGGCCTGGCCGGAGGGAATCTGACAGGTGAAGTGGCCCATCCTGAACCCGTTCATGGGCTCTGGTTAGAGGATTTGGCTTCTGCAGCAGCCCCGCAGAAGCGACCTTTAGAGCTCTCAATCAGCCCTCGCTTACATCGGCTCCAGCGTGGTCCCCAGCCAGGCCTTGACTCGCTTGGCAATATTTGGAAAGAAAGAATGAACGAAAGAAAAAATCTGCAATAGGGGAAGAGGAACTACTGTTCCGCAGCCTGGAAACTCATTTCCTGAGGGCCAGGGCGCCACGGGCCTTCGCTGGGCCTCACTGAGCTCCAGGAAGCTCGGCCAGTCACTTCATAAGTCATGGAGGACGTGCGGTTTAATTAACTTGCCCAAAATTCCTCCTTTCCCTTCCTCACTTCTGCTATTAATATTTTTCGATATCTGATAATGCAGTGTAGTTAATTCTTTCTGGCTTTATAATGAACACTGCTGTAATGAAAAAGGTTAGCAGTGCTTCAGGCAGCTTTTAATTATCCAGCCGAGCAGGTAAAAGCACTTTATTCTTCTCCTTTTTTCCCCTTACTTAGCAATTAATGGCGGGGCTCAGTGGCACTCACTGTACCTTTTTGTTTTCTGATGGATGATGCTGCACCAAGCAGGGCCCCGCTGCACCGCTGCTACCCGGTGGGAACGTCGGAGCCGCTCGCCGCATCTCAGGGTCCCGCTCTGTTGGGCGGTGCACATGCTTCTGTGCTGGCTGAAGCTTATGTGATTAACAAGCGGAGTTACCTGGAGCTGTTACCAATTCCCTGTCCTGCGTTTTTCAGTCTTTGCATCTGTGCCCAGAGGCCCCGCGAATGCTTGTACAGACCAGCTGGCCAGGTGTTACGGCAGATATTTCGCTGGTTTTGTCTAATTAGGCCACCTTCCTTCTGTTGCCCCTCAGCAGCAGCCTTCAGGCTGGGAACTGAGGCCCAAAGAGGTCGTCTGCCCGGCCCGAAGCCCTGCCTTCAGCGCCAGCCATGCCATCTCTGGAAACGAAGAGAGACATCACCAAGCTGACTGCCACACTGCCTCACACGAGGGGAGTTTAAAAGCTGTGTGAGCCCCTTCCACTCTACTAATTAATAAAGTCACGGGAAGCAGAATTTTATTGCAGGTGGAATTATTTGCATGGTCCCTCTTCATTTTGCAAATATGAAAGAAAACATAGTTTCTCTGTGGCTTGATAGACGCCGACTGCCCCCCGGACAGCATGTGCAGATTCTCCAGAGGGTCTTCTGAGAAGGGAGGGAGACCCTGTGCTCTCTCTGCTGGCAAGCTGGGGCGGTCTCAGGGTTCAGAACGGCCCTGTGCAAAGTCCACCTGAAGGAAAAGACACTGCGCCGAGGGCGGGAACAGGTAGGGAGGGAGGCCGCCTGACGGTGATCAGGGCTTGGCCGTGAACTCCGGGTGCCTGGAGCAGCCCAGAGTTACTTCTGCCTGGTGACGCACTGGGAATGAAGATGGCATCTGAGCATAAACCAGGAGAGATCACAGTAGGGCAGGAGCCCTGCAGATGGTTTAGGATGTGACACTCAACACTCAAGGGTCCTTGCCTGAGTGTCTCTGCCCTACAATATCCTCTTGCTGATAAGCTTCGAGAAACGGGGAGGTAAAAGGCAAAGTTCGTTGCACATTTGCACCAAACACTTGGAGCCTTCTCTCCCCACGAGCCCCTGGCTGGTACAGAGCCACCAGCGCCAGTGTGGCAGCAGGACTGGCAGGACCTTCGAAGGTCGCTGCTGCCCCATGACATTTTGGTTGCCGTAGTTCCTGGAATGTGATCTTAATTAAGTTGAGGTTAAAATAATTACTTTCTCTCACTGCCAGTGCAAACATTAGCAGTAGCAGCCATAGTGTCGGATAGACAAGCTGCCTGCAGCAACAGCGAGAACGCCTGGGCCTCGAAATATACCTGGGCTCACCTCACCGCCGCCTGAGCTGGAGGGAGAATTCCAGAAAGCTACTTGCGGCCGGTGCAGGCACCACTGGGATCCCAGGCCCACGGGACTGGTCACAGGTATTGGTGTGGGGAGGACCCTTGGGCTTATTCCCACAACTGATTCCTATTGTTGCAACTCCCACTTCTCTGCTGATGACTTCACAGTCTGTATCCCCAGCCCATTTCTCTCCCTACGAGTTCAGACTAGCATGTCCATGGACACACAGGTCTTGTGTTAACACGTCCTTCCGTGCTAACACCTGGCACCTGCACAGTTAATAGCCATTAACGGTGACCCCCGTGGCCGCCACCACCATGGCCAGGCCAGCGGCGTGACCTCACATTCCAGGTCTCACTGTGCGGGAGGAGGACTGGCCTGGGCTGAGTGTCCCAGGTCCTTGGGCCATCTGAGGGAGGGGCGGGAGTCTGAGGCTAGCTTTTCTAGTCAAGTTAAGCAGTCAAGTTGGTGAAGTCTGTCAAAACAATTACTTTATACTTGAAAAGCACTTTGAAGTTTTCAAAACAATAGCACATTCATTATCACACCCCATTCCAATGGTGCTTTCACTGTCAGTCAGGAAACTTCTCCCCATTTTACAGATGAGAAGCCAAAGCTGCAGAAGTGCCCTGCCTCTTTAAGGCACTGCCCTCCACCCCACCCCGGGATATTGGAAATGTCTGGAGGCATGTTGTTGCCATATCTGAATGGGGGCAGGGCATGCTGCTGATACCTAGCGGGTAAAGGCTACTGAACATCTTATCACGCACAAGACAGCCCCCAGCCCCACAAGACAGAGAATCATGCGGCCTAAAATGTGGAGATTGCCAAACCCTGGTCTAATCAGGGCAGACAGCTGCCTGGCGGAGAGCTGGTGATTTTAAAAATTGATGTCACACTGCTCCTCACGATAACATTTGTCATTTGTTGAATATTTGCTGAGTACTATTCTACGTACTTCACACTCATCAACTCAGTCCGCACAACCACCCCGAGTTACTCGACTGGTTTTATTACTCTCCTTTGACATGAGGTAAAGGAGACTCAGAGAGGTCAAGGAGTTGCCAAGGGCACGTGACAGAATTAGTCCTAGAACCTGCATGGTTGCCCTTGGGCCCCCTGCCTGGCCCTGGGCTGGGATCCTGCAGCAACACAGACAGGGCCTGTCCGCCCGGCCGGGCCAGCACCGAGCACAGGCGAGCAGATGGTTAATGTTCAGGTGGCAGAAGCCTCGGGTCCCAGGATCACCACAGAACACGATTTTCAAGAGACAACATGTGTTAACACGGATGTGGAGAACAGGGAACCTTGTGCATCTTGGTGGGAATGTAAATTTTCAGTCACTATGAAAAATGGTATGGAGGTTTCTGATCTAGCAATTCCACTTCTGGGTATATATCTGAAAGAAATACAAGCATTATCTTAAAGCAATGTCTGCACCCATGTTCACTGCAGCATTATTTACAATCGCCAAAACATGGAAACAACCCGTGTCCATTGATGGGTGAGTGCATGAAGACTTGTACCAAATGGGATGATGAATCTTAACTGAATTATCGTGGTAACTATTTTGCATTATATACATCCTAGAGGCCCAGTGCATGAAATTTGTGCACTTGAGGGGTGGGGAGGTCTCTCAGCCCGAATTGTGAGAGGGTGCAAGCCAGGTCGAGGGACCCCACCTGTGCACAATCGGGGCTGGGGAGGGATGCTGGAGGTTGACCAGCAGGGGAGGGACTGCAGGTGAGCTCCAGGGCATGTCCTGCCTGTCTGGCTCGTTCCCAATCAGCCGGACCCCAGCAGCAAGCTAACCTATGGGTTGGAGCTTCTACCCCCTGGTGGTCAGTGCATGTCATAGCAAGCAGTTGAGCAGCCTTAGCATATCATTAGGATATTACACTTTGATTGGTTGAATGGCTGACTGGATGACTGGATACTTAGCATATTAGGTTTTTATTATATAGGATATCAAATCATTATGTTGTACACCTTAGGCTAATACTATGTAATATATCAATTATATCTTGATAAAACTGGGAAAAAATTACATGGTCTCTTCTTTGTTCTTTCCAGGCTACAAATTCAAGATTCATGGAGCCCAACAGCCTCAACAATTTCTATGTATGAACACATGCTCCTTCTTCCGTCTATACCTATGGCACAATTTCTGACAGGCATACACATCATCCATCCATTTATTCATACACTCACTCAAAATATCTCCTGAGGGTTGAAGATATAAAAAGGAAAGAGATATATACAGTCTCTATTCCCAAGTTATTGACAGTCTGTTGGGTCAGATGAGCCTAAAACTCCTTAGATTGTAATGTGCTTAGTGCCATAGTAGAGATGTGGCCAAACCACCAGCCCCCCAACCAGCCCCTGGGGGCTGGGAGTCCTGTGGCTGGTAGTCCTGTGGCTGAGAGTACTGAAGGTCCGTGGAGATGATAACCAGATGGAGTCTTAAAAGCTGAGGTGGAATTAGACGAATGGAGAAGGGGAGAGGGGGCAACATGAACACAGTCTCGAAGGCCTAGGACTCGTGGAAGTGCATTTGCTGACAGTCTAAGCAGTCCGGTCACTGGAGCGAGAAGCACAAAGCAGGCAGATGAAGAGGGACAAGGGCTGGAGCCTGAAAGGGGGTTCATAAATGCCAGGGAGACACTGAGGAGGAGGAGAATGAGTTTTAATCTTCAGATTACGACCCCGGGAGAAACCACCTTGTATGGTAGTGTAGACTGTGCTTACAGCCTGCGGAAGACACACTCGAGGGACACAAGGCTGGAAGCAGGGGGATCAGCTGGGAGTGTTTGCAGGAATCCAGGCCAAGAGCCTTAACCAGCGTTGGAGAATAAGGGGGTGGGATAAACCTATTTTGGAGGTAAATTGAGCAGAATTAAGCACTGGGATTTGGGAGCTGAGGAAAGGCTGTGATGTTTGGACTTGTTGCACGAGCTATCTATGGAGCATCAAGGCAGACCTGTGTGTCCACCGATATGCTAGTCTGAACTCGCAGGGAGAGGCATGGGCTGGGATACAGACTGTGAAGTCATCAGCAGAGAAGTGGGAGTTGCAACAATAGGAACCAGTTGTGGGAATAAGCCCAAGGGTCCTCCCCACCCCAATACCTGTCACCAAAGTTGGCGGCAGAAGTACAGCCATGGCGGCTGGAGCCCACCCACAGAGACGTCAGGAGGCGTTGACAGAAGGCTTGGCGACCTCGCTCGATGTTCCTACTGCAGACAAACACGGCAATCCGGCTCGGCGGGAGGCTGCCCTCCCTCCTCATGATGAAGAGAATGGCTGTTCTTTGGGACACAAGGTCGACTGTCCACCAATCGGACATCTTCACTGGCTTAGGCTTGGACTGTTCTTAATCCATGTTCACTGCAGGCCGTGCACCCTGGGAAAGTATGTGTGATCTAGACTCGTGTGCAGGCCTGAAGTCATGGGATTTCCCACCTCATTGCTCTTTCCAGTGCCATGGTCTTCCCTAATGGCAGGATGAATCTGCTCACATGATGGAGAACATGCAAACACAGGCGTCTCCTTCCTCACCCTCACGCGTGCACATGCGTTAAGTAAGAAAAAACACGTCCTTCCGTGTTAGCACCTGGCACCTGCATAAAGGAACCCCAACCTCAGTAATTACCCAGGGCTCCCAGCAGCTTCCTGCCGACCGGTGCTGAAGGCTGGTCCCAGGGTGCATGAACAGACCAGCGTCGGTGCGGCAGAGCCTCCTGGGCAGTGTCTGAGACACAGGCCTGGGCTGCAAAGCCAGGGGTGAAGTTTCCTCACAGGGGCACAGTCCCCAAAGGGCAGAGCTGCCATGTTTTCAGTCACTGGTCAGAATTCTCATTAGCCAGTCACCCTGCTCCCGTCCCTCCAGCCCTGTGCGGTGTGTGTTTTAAAGGCCCCGAAAAGACACAGCATGTTTTAAATATACCTTAATGTGTGGGAAACGCACGAGCCCCCTTCGGGTTTATATATCTTAACCACCGGCCAATTTTGCGGAGTTATAAATAAATGTTACAGGCATCAGCGGCAGCGGCAGAATCAGCTGGGGATATTTAAAAGCCAGTCTGAAGTCTAACCTACCCTAAATCTGACATGGAAAGCACACTGAGAAAAGCAGGTAGAAATATGCAGATGATTTCCCGGTAATAAAACCAACAGCCTTGACAGATGAAGTGAGATTGAGTGGGAACGGGGTTGGTGGGGGCAGCAGCGAGGCTGAATTAACAAATATTTATGTGCAAGTGACGGTGCTAGGCATCGTGGGGACACAGAAGGAAAAGGCCGCGGCTCTGACTTTCAGAGGGCTCCTGGCCACGGCCACGGCGGTGGGCAAGGACACAGGGACATGCAGAAGTTGAGGGGCCCCTGCAGAAGGAAGAACTCCCAGGGGGCCCCGGGAGGGTTCAGGAAAGCTCTCTGTGGAGAGGTAACAACTGAGACGGACTTGGAAAAATGGGTCAGATTTCAGAGGCAGGGATGGGAACGAAGGAGTGGGAGGAAAGCGTGAGCAAAAGCAGGAGATGGGGAGACGAGGGGCGTCTCCGGGTGCGGCAGGCAGTCCCGTGGTGGGGGTGCCGGGTGGATGTAGAGCAGCATGGGACACAAGGCTGGAAAGGTGGGGCGGAAAGGTGGGAATAGTCTAAGCCAAGCCGGGTTGTGTAAGGCCCTGAATGCTAAGGTGAGGAGTTTTGTACTATTCAGTAGGAAATGAAGAGATAATCCAAAGCTTTTAAGCAGAGGAAGAATAAGGTGAGAGTCACATTTCAAGAGAACACATTTGGCAGCAGGTACACCAAGGACCAGAATGGGGCCCCCCAGGAGCTGAAGAGACAGTTGGGGAGCTAGTGAAGGAAAATAGGAGAGAGGAGGATCTGAGCCAGGGTTCGAGCAGTGGAGCTGGAGAGGGAAAGTGCCTCTGAGAGGAACTAAGAGGCAAGAGGAACGCGCAGGAGCAGGCGTCTGAGGGGATTATGGCGCGTGAGCTCTGGGGGCCGATGAAGAGACTGAGCGTCAACGATGGAGCTGGTGTTGTTAGCTCTGTGATTGGGACCAGGGGCGGAGCCTGGAACAGGAATCAGACTGTAAGAAAGGTGAGCTGGCTCAGGGTTGTGGGTGGAGGTACAGGGTGAGGGACACGTTCAGGAGACATTCCAGTGATGAGAAGCCTGAAACTCCAGCAGGGATCTGAGTTTGGAGGTAGATGTTTGTAAGACAGGAGAGTAGCTGAGACCAGTAAGAAAATGCAGAGCAAGATGCGAAGGGGCCAGGGGCAGTCTGAGAGTCCTTGAGGCTCTAGGCCACACAGTTAGAAAGGGACGGCTTGTGTGTGAACCTGTTAGTTTGACTGTGAAGTTTCTGCTCTTAACCACAACGCCCTCTAAAGGGTCCCGAGTTCCCTACAGAGTGCCTGCCACGTAGTAGGCTTTCAATAAACTGTAAGTAAGTAAGCGGATGATTCATGAGTGAGTGATGGACAAATGGATAGATAAGTGGACAAAGGGCAGGTAGATGGTAGAACTAAGGTGTCTGGGAGAAATGAGAACTTGGGCGAGGGAGAGAGTCGGGGTGCATGTGAGCGGAGCTTCAGGAAGCGAAGTTGACTGGTGTGCTGATCTTCGGTTGGGGAGGGAGAGAATCAGGGTGAAGCCAGACACCGGCTGCGCCTGGCTTCCTCTGCCGCCAACTCAACCCACAGGCTCTTCCCTGAGGAGCTGCGTCCAGTGGAGCCGGGGAAGGGCGAGCAGTGACCCAAAGATCCCATGCGGATTCCCAAACCCGCCTTCACATGACTTGCTGGTGAGCTCAGGCCTCTGATTCTCCATCGGCCCCGTGCAGTGTGATGCCTGCAACAGCCCGGGTCAGGTTCCGTCCTCTGCCCTGTGCCCCAACACCTGGCCTGGGAACAGCTGGCCCGTCCTTGTGCCCCTCAGAGGATTGGGCCTGCATGTAGGTGTTGTGCCCCTTAGAGCCAGGAAGCCAGGTCCTCTCCACAGTTTCTGAAGTCAGCCTTTAGGGTGCAGGCCTCAAGCTCCGCCTTGGCAGCCTGGCTGTCCCGGGGACGGGAAGTGGCTCCTGGGAGTGGGAGCTGGGCTCAGAGACAGTTGCCTGCTTCTCTCCAGGCTTCCTCCATCCACACCCTCCTTCCTCCTGGCAGGCTGCTTCTGGCTCTTGCTCTGACATTAACTTCTAACTCCCAGCAGAGGCTCTGGACCGTGGTTGAGCCCTGAGAAGGATGAATATGAAGGAAGGGAGCGTGTGCCAGGCAGGGAGCTGCTGAGCTGGCGTGATTGGCAGGCCAGGTGAGCCAGGGCCTGGATGGGGAGGGGGTCTTCTCAGGGTCTGTGCAGCCTAGAGCCCACCCAGGCAAGCTCATTTGCCATCTGTAGGAGCAAGGAGCTGTCATGTGTGTGTCTGCATTCTCCAGGGCCCTGGGCTCCAGGGTCTTAGAAATCTCCTGGCCACTGAGCATCCCACTGGCCACAATTAACCTGCTCAACACTAGGTCAGCGACTCAGAAAGAAAGTTTGCCAACGGCATGCTACTGGGTGGATTGGTACCGTTGACTCTGGTCCACAGAAAACCTGACATGTCCCTAGTGGCAGAAGAAAGCTGGGAGCAAATTCCACCCACATCACAGAGGCCTGAGGCGGAGTGTGACATTGAGAGGTCACCTGCGCTGTCCACTTGCCTGCAGGCAAGCCTAGGCACAAACCAGCCTACACAGACGGGTCTCTGTTCTCCTTCCCCGCCTTCAGAAACGCCACTCACAGCAGGACATGACGCGCACCGTCAGTATCTCACATTGCTTAGGCCCCTCTCTGTTCCTCTTGCTCAGGTGGCTCTTTGGTTTGTCGAGTGGAGATGGGACCCTCCAGAAGGATGTAGCAGGGTCTGGACCGTGCTCCTGTGCTGGCCTCTTCCAATCACATCAGCAGCTCGCAATCAGCCAGGGTGAGTATTTACACCATGGGAATTGGCTCACTGCGAATCAGCCCCTCCCCCACAGAGCCAGCTGTACATTCAGCAGGGCCCACTGGTCTTGTGGAGCAGCACTCCTTCTCGGAACTCGGGTGACAATTATTTTCTGGGCACGTCCCTTCAGCGCCCTCGGGTTATCACTTTAGTGCCTTCAGGTGAAGCTCGCTCCCTGACAGGACACTAATTTCCCAGAGAGCAGAGGCTGTGACGCGCACCCCCAGCACGGCCCTTTGTACACAGCAGCTGCACGTCGACTGTCGCCGAAGGAAGGACACACATCAAACAGCAGGCTGATGGCTCCAGGCTGTCACCGCTCTAGTCCTAGTGCAAGGCCACTGTTCGAGTCAGATTTGCCAAACAGCAGACACGTTTATCTCAGCTGGCTTCAGAGCCATACAATTCCATTCAAGCAGCATTGATGAAACCTCCACTCACTGCTTTCCCTGTTGTGGGTTCTGGAGCCCAGGAGAAGGGGAGGTCTGTGAGCAGCAATAGCCCATCACTTCTGTTCTCAAATCGCCTACAATTTGATCTGGAAGCTTGCACATAGCAGAGAGTAAGAGATCAATCCGCAGACTTTGAAGCTTGTGCTTGAGTGATTTTTGAGGTCACATAACAGTGTAACACAGGCTGCATTGGGGTCAGATCAGGGCGTCCAACTTCCAGACCACCTCTTCGAAGCTATGTGGCCTCGGAGGAGTTGCCTAACCCCTCCCACCCACCCCAGCTCAGCTCAGGTTCCTCATCCTAAGGGCATGATGCAATTTATCTCATAGAGTGGCTATCAGAGTCAGTGTATCAATGTTTGCAAAGTACTTCACCCATTGCCTGGGATAGAGCAAGTGTAAAAAACCTAAGAGTTACTATTTTTATCAGTTAGCCTACTGGCCCCTTTAAAAAATGAATAAACTGAGGCCCAGAATTGGTGAAAATTTACCCATCAGCAGCCGAGCTGGGATTCGCAGCAGTAACTGTCGGGGAAGGTGCATGTGCAATAACCGATAACTCCCCAAATCCCAGTGCCACCGCATGATGCCTGTAAGTGACCGAGTGTGCCACGTCAGGCCCTGGCCAGGAGGCGCTGCTCCTCCGTTCTGTAACTGCGGCATCTGGAGCCCCTGGAGGTGTGCCCGCCCCTACCTGCCCCACAAGCCCATTGGTTAAACTAGTCACACCCCCACCCAAGAGCGGCTGGGAGTGCAGGCGGGTGGGCACAGGGTGGTTTGGTGAGCACATTGCTATACAGAGGATGCCCCAAGGGGGCACAGGCCAAGTGCTTTGTAGCAGGAAAGACACATTGTGAATAGTCCGTGATTCAGGGCCTGTGAGGGTCTAGACAAGGGTTGAGCAAAGCAGAGAAGGGCAGAGAAAGAAGGACAAAGGGCTAAACAATATTGTTGAAGGGCCAAGAAGAGGCCAAGACCCACAAAGAATTATGAGCAGAGGGGAGCCCTCCTGGGGTGACGATCCCCACCATCCCCAACCTTGGTCGCCAGAGGTCAGGGTGGGGGCGAAGGAGGACATGGCTGTGGCCAGTGGCAGTCCCCGGGCTTGGCTTCTGCCCCTGCCGCTCTCTCTCATCTGGAGAAAGGTCTGTGGGGCTCAGCTCCCCTCCTGGTCCCCGGGAAGTGCAGTGTGGTCAGAAGGACAAGCAGTAATCTTGGCTCCTGACTCCTGTGTGACCTCGAGCAGCCTCTCTGCCTCTCTGGGTGCCAGGCCTTACTGGTGAAATGAGGAGTTCCCTCAGGCCCTGTAAGACCTGACTTTCTAGGCTCTAGGCCTCTGGCCTCTCATGGGCATCCCTTACAGGACTCATTTGGGGTGAAGGCTTTGGAGGGCCAGTCTGGACTATCCTCTGGGGAAAGCGGAGGAGAGGGCCGGGCCAGGGGTGCAGCAGCTTAGAGGGTGAGTGGGCAGAGCAGGGCAGGTGCAAATCTTTGAGGAGAGGCCCAGCCGACCGGATAGAGGATAGAACCGGGCAAGTGGCAGCCGGGCCAGCCTCAAGGCTCTCGGCACTGGCGCGGCAATAAGTCCTTTCAATCAGTTGCAGTAACTGATTTACTTATTTCTTTGGGAAATAAATAAAGATGAAGGCAAGTGACACCCCCAAAACAGGCGACTGCAGGACAGTGTGGATGCCACGCTGCACGGACTCGGGAGCCAGGCCCTGATGACGGCAGAGGCTGTGCTCCATACATCAGGCACCTCCGGCCAGCGGGGCTTCATGCGGTCCACTCATTCCTAAGTTAATATAAACTGTTCTTTACAAGGGTCTCCATGCTTGGTTTTTAAAAATCAAACTCATCCATCGCACATATCTCAGACAGAAATTTTCTGGAATAAATTGTCTCCCTCTTCCTATAAATCTCACATTTACACTCCTTCCCGATCAATCAGTGCTCACACCCTCAGGGCGGGAGAGCTGGGAGTGAGAGGCTGGGCCCTGACCCCAGGGTGGGAGCCCTGGAGCTCAGGCAGGGGTGGGTGGAGGGGTAAGGAGCGCGAGGATAATTTGGTCCTCATTTTGCTTTGGACCCCTTTTATTTATATATTTTATAGCCTATCTGGCTCTGGAAGTTCACTGATTAAAAAAGTTTCAAGTCAATAAAATATGCAACAGGAGATGGGTAATGGAACAGGTTTATTGGCAATTTCCTGCATCGCTCCCCGGGAGCACAGGGACCTCAGACTCCCATACTCCGCTCCCAGGGGGGCTCATCCCACATTAACCCTTGGGGTGTCTCTGGCCCACCATGCAGGGCACAGCGTCTCACGCCCCTCAGGTCCTGGCTGCCTGCTGGAGTCCTGGCCCCGGGTGGGGGGCGGGGCTGCTCCCCAAGGCGGAGGCTGCCCCGGGGCTGCAGAGGCTACACAGCCCTGCCACTGCAGCGTCTCCTCTCCATCAGCCCCTCCCTTCCTGCCCTGCTCCCTGAGGAAGTCACCTCCTCTAAGAAGTCTTCCCAAACCAAAACCGCTATTGCTGAGCGCCGGGACTCACACACTGCCAGAGGCTCCGTTTCCAGGGGCCACTCTGTGCTCGGTGATGGTCTCAGCCCAGGTGGAGAGAGGCCGGGCCTGGGATGCGGGCGTTTCCCGGGGTGGCCTCCCATGGCTCCCGCCTGGCACCCACCTCCCAAGCTCCCAGCTGCCAGAAAGGGCGTTGACCTGCTTCTGCCCCTGCTCCCCCTGCCCCAGCCCTCTCTGAGCCCCAGCCCTGGGGGGACACTCCCTCCTCCCCTCCTCCCAGTCCTCTGCGCTCAGGCTATTTCAAGAGGGAATTTGTCTCTGAGATTGTCTTCATTGAGGAACTGGAGTGGCTCCATTTTAACTCCGGGGGAGCCTCACTTAACACACTAAATAGGTTCCTGAAAGGCTGCAAGTGAGAGAACAGAGAAATCCTCTTTAAAAGCGCGGAGAGAGTTTCTATTTAAAGTGATCCTGCCGTGAATGCTTTCGCAAAGAGGAGCTCTGGTGCCGGCAACCGAGCTGCGGCCTCTCCTTCCACCGGGCACTTGCCCCTGGATATGCGGACACACGTCGGAGCACAGAGGACTGTGTGCCAGGCACGTGTGTGTACGTGCGCATGCATGTATACATCATATAATGGCCCCACCATATCCCACATGTGTGTACGTGCACAGCATGTATACATCCTATAATGTCCCCACCACATCCCACGTGTGTATACGTGTACATACACGTATGTGCACCACATAATGTCCCCACCACAATTTCATGCGTGTGCACACATGCATGCATAGACGCACTATCACTATATAATGTCCCCACCACATCCCACATGTGTGTATGTGTGCATGCATGTATACATCATATAATGTTTCCACCACATCCCACGTGTGTACACACACACATATACATCATATAATGTCCCCACCACATCCCATGAGTATGTACGTGTACATACATGCATGTACTATATAATGTCCCTATCACAATTTCAGGTGTCTGCACATGCACATGCATGTATGCACTATCACTATATAATGTCCCCACCACATCCCATGTGTGTGTACGTGTGCATACATGCGCACTCTATATAATGACCCCACCACATCCTACCACGTAAGCCCTGTATTATCCCCATCCGGCAGATGAGGCGAAGGAGGCCTGGAAACACAGTAACAAAGACGGTAAGTGATAAAGTCAAGATGGCCTACTAGCAGCTGGAAGTCCATGTGCCTAAAACGGGGCGTATGTCACCTCAGCCTGTTCAGACTTTCTTTTCCTTCCTTTGTGTCTAGCATGGCTCTCCCCATTGTGG
The DNA here is from genome assembly GCF_000327345.1 of Myotis davidii. NCBI lineage: Eukaryota > Metazoa > Chordata > Mammalia > Chiroptera > Vespertilionidae > Myotis > Myotis davidii. Next base: position 2,633,637 of record NW_006289392.1, read on the forward strand.
GCGGGGCGAAACCTCAGTGCCTGGCCTTTCTCTGTACCCTTCTCCTGCTCTGCCCACCAGTCAGCTGTCAGGTCTCACCGATTTGACCACAGTTCCACTTCTGCCACGTCCACGCTCCGTTGCTCACCCCCAGCAATCACCTCCCTGTGTTCTGTGTGGTCGCTGACCGGCCAGTGTCCCTGCCCAGGCACCGTGTCCTGCCCCCTGCACCGCTGTGGGCTGGAGAGGGCTCCCTTGGGCACTAAGACTCCACGTCAGGTCAAACCGTTCAGGGGACCCTGCGCTGCAGTGAAGCCAGCCTCCCGGCCTGGCACCCAGGGCCTCCAGTCTGCCCTAAACCTCCTTCCCTGTTCTCCACATCTACCCCTTCCTGCCC
>NW_006289392.1:2634035-2672535 GCF_000327345.1 Myotis davidii
GCCCCCTGGCCCTGCATGCTGCTCCAGCCTCACCCCTGCCCAGGAGGTGCCAGGCACCCTGCTCTGCTCACGTCTCCCGCTGTTGTCTTTGTCCTGTGGGACGACGGCCCTTCACTGGACTCCCCGGAATGCCCAGCCCTCTGAAGCCCCTTTACCTTCTGCCCTGAGCTGCAAACTGTTTCCTTCTCTCTGCTCGCTTCCTGCAGGACACTCCGCAGGGCTGGTGGGCGAGGTGCAGATGGGTGCAGTGGGACTGCTGAGGCAGACAAAGGTTGGAGCAGAAGTCACCACAGTGCTTTCAAACCATTTTTTAAGCCCAGTCACATGCTCTCTTTCAAAGTGAGCAGCGGCTCTGGGGGGAGTGCTGTTGCCAGAGCCCTTCTAGGCTCCCCTGCGGCCCCCACTCAGACAGGGCGGCCTCCGGGCACTTCTCACAGATCCCTGGGATTTCTAGGCCCAGAGCTTGAAAGCCAGACCTTCGTGTAAGGCCAGGGGATTGCTGGCCAGAGAGTGGAACGGTTTTCTCAACGTGAAGAACCAATATTGGTGCAAAAGCCAGTGACACTCAAGCCACTGCCTTCTTCTCCCCAAACAAGAGCTTCCTAAAGTGACTTCCTCACGGGGTGTCTGTGCCTTTTAAGGACCCACCCTGTGGGCTCCGGTTCTTTTTCTACTATGGTTGGCCCAAGATCGCTCAGGCTCTGTCTTACCCGATAGGAGAGACAGTGGGCGTCCTGGGGCCAGTGGGAAGCCCAGCGGGTGACGGGCGCCACAGCGAGAGCTCCTTCCCTCACAGAGGAGCCGGGCTCCCACTCACCTTCCCGGGGGCTGCGGTGCCCTCCCCACAGCAGCCTGAGTCCAGGTGTCTGCAGGGGTCCTGGGTAAGTCCCCACACTGGCGTTTCCTGTGGACTGCCTGGCCCCGGGCCTCGCCTGGTCAGCTCGCTCCCAGGCTGTCCTGCTTGAGCTGGAGTAGGAGCCTTCCCCTGCAGCAGAGCCACATGGTCTGACGCCCGTGCCTTGACCCAAACCAAGACCCATGGGCTTTCCTTTGCTGTCACCCGCTTGTCAGTCCCTCCAATAAAGGCCACCCTTCACCCCATGGCACGACGTGACAGTATCATTTTCTCTCGTCTTGACCCCGTTCCCCATTCCGCTTCCTGCCAGAGTTGGCATTTCCAGTAGAAACTGGGGCGGGACACCGTCAGCAGGCCCTCTACTGGGAAGCCTTCAGGGTCAGGACAGATCTCTCTCCCCTGCGGCCCTGCCCATCTCCCAAAGGACCGTTTGTCTTCTAGGATGGCTCCTCCGACCCCTTTTGAGTACTGCCTGCAGAGAACCAGACCTTCGGGAGAGAGCTTTCCAGAACGATGGTGGCTGCAGTGGCTGGAGGAGGCCTCGAGCTGACGGACACATCGCTGCTCTCAGACACTCCTCACTAGAGCGGCTCACTCCGCACCGTTGGCTGTCGCAGTCCCAGTTACAGCATAATCCCCGAGAAAGCAGGGACCATATGTGTCTTGTCTGTTACATACAACAGACCCAGAGGCCCTCCCCATTTGGCTAGCCCACCCCCATCACCTCTCTGACCTCACGCCTACTCTGCTGCCCCCTGCTCACCCACACTCTGGTCCAGGCTTCTACAGTTTTCTGAATGTCCCAGGCCCATGGGTGCCTCATGGTCTCTGGGCTTGCTATTCCATCTGCTTACATGCACTTGCCTCCAATATTTCCAGGGTTTGTTCACTTCTTACTGGGATTTTGTGAAATGTCACCCTCTATAAGGCCATTTCTGCCACCATTTAAAATTGGTACCAAATACTTCTTACGTCACTCACTAAATTAATTTTTCTTTAGAGCACACATCCCCTGACATGCTGGGCACTTCATTTTCCCTTTCTCTCCACTAGGATGCAGACTTCATGAGGGCAGCCATGTTTTCTTTTGTTACCTTCACTGCCCTACCCCTGATGTCAGAACAGCGCCCTGCACAAAGTAGATGCTTAGGAAATATCAGTTGAGGACGCGCTTGCATCACTCGTAGAATCAGAGTAGCCTCCAGGTTCATTTCTGTCTCTGACTCTATTTTCCCAGCGTTTGGGGACACGATGTGCAGGACTTGCCGTGGAGACCAGAGCTGGCGTGCTTATCTCCTTCCCGTGGGTGTCTTTTCATTTTCTACTGAACCACCTAACTAGGCTTGATGTTGAAAAAGTGCCTTCCTCCCCAGTGTCACTTAGCGAAGAATATTTATTTGTGTTTGATGTTGGCAATACATCAAAATCCAATAATCATACCACAGTGCAAAAGCACTGAGGGGTGTGAGATCCACACCATCATAACACGGAATCTGCACATCAGGATCACAAAGGCAAACCTGTAATTGCATTTTATTTATTTTCTTCAAATGTGACAGTCCCACATGTTGCTGGAAATGGAGGAAGTTGGGACAAACTGAAATGAGGGAGATTTATGAGCTGTGTCGCCAAGTCTTGGGGATTCCTCCTTGTCCGTGCTTGCAAGATAGGCCTGAGCAATTTCCCCGTTTACTGCAGCAATATCTCGTCTGCATTTGGTAGCAAGACCCCCGGCCTGTAAGCATTAACAGGTCTGTCTCCTCTGAGTGTGTGAATTTCTCCACTCTGCATGCCTCCTGGTCTTGGGGACCCGCTTATTAGTGTAAGCTGCTCTGAGGCTCGCGTGGAGCAGCCTGCGTGGGAGAAAGCTCCCAGTGAGGCCTCGACTCGTGCCAAGTGGAGGGGGAGACAATATGGGAGACCTGAAATATCAGCAGACATTTTTTCTGAAGTGGCCAGGCGCTGGCTCAAATGAAATAGCGCAAGACAGTTGCAAAGGCCTGGGAGCTGTGGTCCCAGGGTCAGGGTTGGTCTATGTGGACCTACTAAAGCCATCCAAAGGGTCGTCAACCCCAAGGGGAACAACCAGCCTCTCCCCACTCTCCTTGGCCACGTCGTCTCCCAAGGGGACTTTCAGCCCCGTCACTGCTTTGAGTATATTCTCTCTTCATGAGTGACCTCATCTGAAAGACAACAATGATCATGGTTTATTAAGAACCTCGCATATGGCAGAGATTTCCTACTGTCATCTCATCAACCACTCACAAGGCCACGCGCAGTCTCCGATTTGGCCAGCAAGAGCCTGCAGCTCAGAGAGGTTATGCCAGCGAGAATGGTAAAGGGAAGATTTGAGCCCAGGCCTGTGTGGTTCCAAAGTCTTTGCTCCTCCTTCGCTGCTCCAGGGTCACCAGCTTTGTCTTTAGCTTATTCACCCAGAGCCCTGGCTCCGAGCTCCATACTTAGAGTCCCGGTTACCTCCTGTCCTGCTGTCCCCACATCTTTGGCACCTGGGGAACATGAGCAGCTGGACCTCACATACCTCTTTCAAAACCAGTTCTAGCTCTAACTGGTTTGGCTCAGTGGATACTGGGTCCTCAGGGTGCCCAGACTTCCTCCTGATATGGCCCTGACACTCTCCCGGTGTCTGCACAGTCCTCTTCCCAGCGTCTATTGTTGTCCACCTCCGGCCTGAGGACAAGCCAAGGGCTGGCACTGAAAGTAGGGCAAGTAGATAGAGCTTAGGTGCAGCCTGGGGTACTAAGCCACGTGCACATGGGCCTCCTATCTATAGGAGACCTCGAAAGCCTTCCTCCACTGGCTGGTGCAGATTGTCTATTATTTGCCCTCAAGTCACAGGGAAACAACGGCATCTTCTCATTGGTCTCTTCTTTCTGGCGATCCCCGACAGGGTCTGCAATCCCTGGGGCCCTCACGAAGCAGTAACACCTGGCTAGTAGGAGGCTCCCATAAGCCCAGAGCAGGCTCTTTTTGAAATGAAAAATATTGTCTCTACTGTGCAGCATGCAATGTCAGTGACTCAGCCTCCATCCGGGCTTTCCCTAGGGCACTTCTGTCTCCCTTTCTTCCTGTACCCCCCACACTCCCTAGATGCACCAGCCCCAGCTAGACTGGCTTCTTCATGGAACAGGCCACACATTTGATGGCTCACAAAATCTATGTCTTCTTGTACCATTTTTCCTGGTTGAGAACATCCATCCTGTTGCTCTTGTTTTGTGTTTTATTCATCTTTCAAAGCCTGTGTCCATTGGAGTTGTGACTCAAGAAACTATAGTTGTTTAGTCAGAAAAGAAAGATAGAAAAGCAGGAAGGCACCAAAGCTGATGTGAAATGTGGGAAGGATGGTTGTGGAAGAGGCAGCCGATCTAGTGTCTATGACCCTATGAGAAGAACTGGCTAAGCTCAGAATCAGAAAGGACCTTCAGGCAGGAAGAGAAACCCAACTATGGGACAGACGGACTTGGATGGTACCAGGTGCTGGTCAGATACTGACTGTGTTAACCAGAGGATCTTTCACTAGAGTCAATGGAAATAAAATTTAAGCTCCATGTGTAGTTCATTCTACATGACTCCTCAGGTCCCTCAAACCCTAGGGCCCAAACCTTCTAGTCTCATCTCCGGAAGGGTCTTTATCCACTGCTAGATCCAGAGAGATTATTTCTCTGGACAACTTAGGACCAAGACCACTATATTTGATTCTCATTACTAATTACCTTGTTTACTCTTAGTTACCCAATGTAGATTGAAAACTCACTGAAGTTGGGAGCATTTCTTGGATAATTGCCCCTCTTGAACATAGCAGAAGGGCTTAATAAATGCACCTCTTTAAAATGATAAATTTTCTGATTATAGAACATATTTATGCTTAAGAAGAGTTCAGAAACTATGAAGTACCAGGAATAATAAAAAATGATCCATTGTCCCATCATGGAGAAATAACCACTGATAAACATATTCTTGTATTTCTTTCCAGTTTTGAATACATATTTATTTTTTGAAATAAAGAGAACAGACTTGTATGGGAACTTTGTTTATTTCAAACTCAAAAGCAATTGGTAACCACGATACCCAGTCAGACTTCTGGGAAGGTGCAGCTTGGTCCAGGACTTTCTGCTATTGGTGCCTCCTCTGAAGCAGAGGGAGGGAGGGAAGGCTCTCAAATCACCGGGTGCTGCTGGCTACTAGGTCCCCTAAAGTCACTCAGGAAGATGTCATTTCTCAGACTGTGTTTGCCTCCCGACCCTAAGATGTCCCTCATGGTTCAACATGCCAGAATTCTCTACCATTACCAGGGGTTCTCCATGGGGAGCATTAGCCTGGCTGGAGATGTGTGTGTGTGTGTGTGTGTGTGTGTGTGTGTGTGTGTGCACACACACACGTGTGTGTGTTTTCCTTTCTTCCTAAGTCACCGAGAGCTTGGCAAGGCCAGGAGAGAGGCAGCTGATTATTTTTAGTCCCTTGTTCCTAGGAATGGATTGTGCATAACAAAAGAATGCTAATGCTCAGTGTCTTTATGAAAGCACTCCGGTTCATCAGCTTTGCAAAGAAGTGAAATTAAATCAAGATTTAATTGGGCTATGCATGTTTTATTCATGCTACTAACCACAGGAGAAGCCAGCAAGCTGAAGGTAAAAAAGAGAAGGAAAAAATCTTTTGAAAAGTTGTTTCTCTCTGATTAAATAGAGATAGTTTCCAACTTCAAAGAGAGCAGGCCTTTAATGTATTTTAAATGCTTCAACTACACCCGGCCTGGCCAACTCTGAGGCTGGTGGGCGACAGCGATCCGGGCTTGCCCTGCTCCTGCCTTCGTGTCCTGCCTCCAAACACAGGCTCAGGCTTCCGGTTCTGCCTTGTGTGCTCCAGCATGGAGCCCTTCAAACAGGTGTCCCAGGGCCTGGCCAGTGATGGCGATGCTCAGAGGCTCTACTCTGCCCCCTTTAGGAGGTTTGCAGTTCTTACCGCCAAAGCCTGTAGGACCAATAACACCAAGGAATCAGACTTTCCCCTTCATCGGAGATTTCAGCCCTGGGAGGAGACACTGAGCATGAAGCTATGCTAGGAACAGTGATAAGGCAAGCCCAGCCTGAGCCCCTTGTACCTAACAATGTAGGAAGAGAGATGAAACAAAGACCCAAATGACACGGACACAAGAGACAGAAAAGCAAAGGTTGCTGGAAAAGTTTCAGATGCTCTGAGAGAGCAAAGGAAGGAGCAGTCCAATAGGGAGACCAAATAATGCTTCCTGGAGGAGGTGGCATTGGAGCTAGGTTAGAAGACGCTCTAAAATTTCTGTGTGTGGAAACGAGGAGCAAGCATTTCAAGCAGTGAAACTCCAACTCAAGTTGCTAAGGCTGGAAAGCTTGAAGGATGTTTAGAGGAAGACAAAGAGTCTGACTGGCTATAGTTTGTGGTGCATATGGGGTAGCAGTGGAAGAATCTAGAACTATAGGCTGGGACAAGAGATGAGCATGGAGAACTTAAACTCGGGCTGAGCAGCTTGTAAAATGAAGGGGTAAGCTGATGTTTAGGGGATAAACAGCTCTTTGTATTCATAAATTGAAAGGCCCAGATAATTGGAAGAGATTTCAAAAATTATCTAGTCCAAGGATTGCCCTTCCCATGGCTCTCCACCTCCCATGAACAAGGCAGTTTTTCCTCATCCATCTTGGCACTTTTTTCTTCTGAGCTCAGAAGGTGGCTTAAAGTCTTTTTGAACAAAGCAGACCAGTAGCCACTGCTAGATTCTGGGCATCTGCATTCTGTTTCTGGCACTTTTGGATATTTTATACCTGAAAAATATTTGCATGAAGTGGGTGGGACAAGCGCTTCTAGCTTTCCATAAAATGGGAGGGGGGTTATTTGTATCTAATTACCCATCCAGAAAAAACTGAATGTTTTCTTAAAAGTATCAAATAGTTAACAATGTCGTACAGATTTACCAGGAAAAATCAATGAAGAGAAAAGGGGAGAGGTAAAGGCAACACCGAGGTATTTTGCCTTAAGAGCATTGGCCACCTGGGGGAATTTTGAATCTTTGTTTTAAAGTCTTACAGACTAAGGGTGACAGAAATCAAAATCCAAGATCTGTACAAAGTTTGACATCAAATACGTGACATGTTCAAAACACACTGACATAAATGTGAGCCAGAAGGAATCCGGCCCTCCTGCAGGCCTGCAGATCTGCTACGCATCTCCTAGGTGGTGCCCGAAGCCTGGGGACATGGCCTTGGTGGAGGGTGGTCCTACATGAATAGGTTCATGGCCCTTGGAAGAAGCAACACAACTTGTCTTCAGAGAAAAACACTTTCATCCTTTGGCCTCAAAAATGACCGACAGTGATTTGAGATACAGTGGGTATCACCAAATCAAAGATAACCAAGTCACAAAGGAAAAAACATAAGGACTGAAGAAGCAGAAACAAAAACGAATAGAAACATATTTATAAGGACTTTAGCACTAAATGATCAGACACACCCTATAAAACAACTATGTTTAGTCTGGGTTGCAACAGACCACTAAGGCAAGTACCAAAAAGACTTGCAGACAATACCATTCCTGTTAGCTGAGGAATAAATCCCTAATTTCTTACAGGAGAATGGACAGTACAGCACAACATTGATGATACTATTTAAGGAAATATGAAAGAAGTGTGAACTATTCATATCAACAGGAAACTATGAAGATTGACACAGATTTTTTAAAGAAAAACTTCTGAAAATGAAAAATCCAACAACTGAAAATAGAAACCCAAAATATGAGTGTAACAGTAGGTTAAACATAGCTAAAGAAAGAATTAATAAACTGGCAGATATGGCAGAAGAAATGAGCCTATGCATGTAATAAAGAGACAAAAGGTAGAAAACACAGAAGAGCAGTTAAGTAATGATATACAGGGCAGATAAAGAAGGTCTGACATACATTTAATCTGAATCCCAAAAGAGGAGAGAAAAAAATAGGGCAGAAGCAATATTTGAAGAGATAGTGGATAGGAATTTTCAAGACCAACGAATGTCATGAATACACAAATTTAAGAAGCTTTATAAATATCAATTCAGACAAAGAAAACACTTCGGCACATTATAAAACACCAGAGATAAAGATAAAATCTTAATAGCAGTCATAAGAGAAAGGCAGTATGTTTTCAAATGAATGAGAATTAGGCTAATTACTGATGGAGCAATAATAAAGTAAGCTAGATGGCAAAAGAATATCTTCAATATGCTGACCAAAATTTATCAGTAATGAATAATTCTATATCCATTGAAAATACCCTTTAGTAATGAGAATAAAATAGAGATAGTTCTAGGCAACAAAAATGGAGTTGTCATTAATGGACCTTCAGTGAAAGAAATTCTAAATTATGTATTTCAGGCAGAAACCAAATGATTCCAGATGGGAGGTGTGAAGTGCAGAAAGGAATCACATGAGAGGTTATAAATAAGTGAGTAAATCCACATGAACATTGAATATGCAAAACTATAACAATAAACAGTTGCAGCTTAAATTTAAAACTATAAATTAATGGAATTAAAGAGTTCTCTAAGATCTTTGTATTATCCAATATGAAGGTTAAAATATTATCATTTGACTTGATAATATAAGCACACTACCTGAATTATTTAGAATATATTTCTCACAATTCAGCACAGGAATAAAGAAACAAAGTATTTCAAGAAGAAAGGAGTTTGCTAAATCATTGGGAACACTGAAGTGTCCAACTGCTGCAAAAATTCATGCCTTCCCCAACACGGATATCAGACATGTCAACAAAAAAGCCTTTCCTCCTTCCTGCTCTCAAAATTACACTTGAGTGTATTCATTGGCAGAACATAAATTGCACTTCAAAATCTGGCGTCAAGGAAACTGACAAATGTAGTTTCTAGCTTCTGGGGTGTCCAGACAGGCACAGAGAAGATGGAAATTAAAGATGATTACCACTGCACATTATGCAGTGCCAAAATAATAATAATAAGAAGAAGAACAGGGTATAATATTCAAAGAAGTGGATTGTCTACTATGCTTTCTTCTAGAAACTTCATAGTTTTCAGTTTTACATCTAGGTATATATCTATTTTGAATTTTTAATTTTTTGCATATGGATGTCCACTTATTCCTAGACCATTTGTCGAAAACACTATCTATCCTCCATTGAACTGTCCTGGCACCTTTAGTTTTGTGTCTATGTGCAATGTTTAGATTATCCATTCTGTTCCATTCATCTGTTTGTCTACCCTGATGCCAATATCACATGGCTTCATTACTGTATCTTTATATTGAGCTTTGAAACAGGTAGTATTAGCGTTCTGACTTTGCTTCTCTTTATAAAATTCATTTTGGCTATTATTTAAATTCATTTTGGCTATTATTTACATTTCTATGTTACTTTTAGAATCAGCTTGTCTATATCTTAAAAAAAGCCTTTGGTATTTTAAATAGAAATTGTGTCAAATTTAATTGAGGATAATTGACATTTTAACAATACCTAGCCTTTCAACCTAAGAACAAGTTATGTCTTCCCCTTGAAATCTTTGATTTCTTTAGGCAGGTTTTACATATATTTGTCAGTTTAATGCCTACATATTTTATATTTTGGTGCTATTATCTTGACAAATGTTTTAATTTCTAATTGTTCATTACTAGTATATAGAAATACAAGTGAATTTTATATATTGGTCTTGCAACCTGCAACCTTAATAAACTTATTAATTTCAATAAATATTCTGTAGATTGTATCCCACTTTCTATATATTGTATGTGAATTATATGTGTATGTAAAGCAGTTCTAGTTCTTCCTTAGCAATCTTAGGTTACCTGTATTTCTTTTTCACGTTTTATGGCACTGGCTAGAAACTCCCTTATATTGAATAGAAGTAGTGAGAGTAAGTATCCTTGTCTTGTCCTGATCTTAGGAGGGAGGGAATTCAGTCTTTCATGATTATGATGTTGACTGAAGTATGTTGTGGATGCACTTCATGTGTTTGAGGAAATTACCTTCTAATTACCAGTTTTCTGAAAGTTTTTTTTAAAAAATAAGAAATGGATTGTGGATTTTGTCAAATGCCTCTTCTGGCATTTATTGAGGTAATCATATGGTTTTTCTCTTTTAATTGGTTACTATAGCAAATTATATTGATTTATTTAAAAATGTTAAATCAACATGGCATTCATTAAATAAACCCTACTTGGCCAGAATATATTATTGTTTATTTGATTTTCTATAATGTAGTTTATAATTTTGGCATTTATGTTTATGAGGGATATTGTTCTATAGTTTTCTTTTCTTGTAATGATTTTCTCTGGATTTGTCATCATGGCACTGCTGGCTTTGTAGAATGAATTGGAGATTATTTCTTTATTTTTTTAATTTTCTGGAAGAGTTTAAATAGAATTAATCTTATGTCTTCCTGTAGCATTTGGCAGAATACACAGATGAAGCCATTTGAGCCTGAAATTTTCTTTAATGGAAAGTTTTAATTTGAAAATTTGACATCTCTAACAGATATAGGGTTAGTCAAGCTATTTCTTATTAAATAAACTTGGTGGCTTATGATTTTAAAACTAATTTTTCATTAAATTTATTAGCATAGAATTGCTTACAATACTCTCTTCTTCTTCTTCTTCTTTTTTTTAAATCCTCACCTGAGGATATTTTTCCATTGCTTTTTCTAAAGAAAGTGGATGAGAGCTGGAAAGACAGAGAGAAACATCAATGTGAGAGAAATACATTGATTGGTTGCCTCCTGCAGGAGCCCTGACCAGGGCCCAAGCCGGGGAGGAGCCTATAACCGAGGTACATGTCATTGACCAGAATCGAACCTGGGACTCTGTTCCACAGGCTGATGCTCTATCCACTGAGCTAAATTGGCTAGGGCTCTTCTATTATTCTTTTAAATCTGTAGAATCTGTGATGATGTCGCCTTTAAATATCTGATATTGGTAACTTGTGTCTTCTTTTTCCCTTTAACAGCCTGTTTAGAAGTTTATCAATTTTATCATTATTAAATAATATTTATTGATGTATTACTACATATAAAATATATACATTTTCAAAAGATGCTGGTTTCATTGATTTTTAAAATGTTTGTATTTCATTGATTTTCCACTATGATCTTCTCATCATTATTTATTTTACTCTGTTTACTTTGGGTATCATTAGATTTTTTTTCCAGATTTTTTTTTTAACCTGGGAACTCTTTAGGTATACAATTCTTCAATACATCATCTGTATTGTGTATTGTGTGTTCACCATCCCAAGTCAAGTATCCGTTCATCACCATTATCCCAAGTTTACCTTCTTCTACCTCCCCTCCCCTTCCCTTCCCTCTGGCAATCACCACACTGTTTATGTGTCCATGAGTCTTTCTTTTTTTTTTTCTTTGCTTAATCCCTTCACCCTTCTCACCCAGCCTCCAACCCGCTCCTCTCTGGCAACTGCCAGTCTGTTCTCTGTATCCATGAGCCTGTCTCCACTTCGTTAGTTTATCTTGTTCTTTAGATTCCACATATAAGTGAAATCATATAATACTTGTGTTTCTCTGATTGGCTTATATCGTTTAGTATAATGTTCTTTAGGTCCATCCATGCTGTCACAAAGGCAAGATTTGCTTCTTCCTTACAGCTGAGTTATATTCCATGCGGTAAATATACCACAGCCTTTTTATCTACTCATCTACTGATGGATACTTGGGCTGTTTCTAAACCTTGGCTATTGTAAATAACACTTAAAGGCATATATTCCTTCAAATTAATGTGTCAGGTTTCTTTGGATATATTCCCAGAAGTGGGATTGCTAGGTCATAATGCATTTTTAATTTTGGGGGATAACTCCATATTGCTTTCCACAATGGGTGCATCAATCTGCATTCCCACCAACAGTGCATGAGGGTTCCCTTTTCTCCACATCCTTGCCATTAAAATGTCCATACTACCCAAAGCAATCTATAGATTCAACACAATTCCTATCAAGATGCCAATGGTGTATTTCACAGAACTAGAACAAATATTCCAAAAGTATATATGGAACCACAAAAGATCCCCCAAATAGCCACAACATTCTTGAGAAACAGGAACAAAGTTGGAGGAATCACACCACCTGATATCAAACTATACTATAAGGCCATAGCAATCAAAACAGCATGTTACTGCTATAACAACAGATATATAGATCAATAGAATAGAATAGCGAGTCTAGAAATACTAGTAAACCTCTGTCTTTATACTCAATATTTGACAAAGGAGACAAAAACACACAGTTGGGTAAAAATAGTTTATTCAATAAATGGTGTTGGGAAAATTGGACAGATACATGCAAAAAAAAAAAAAAAAAAAAAAAAAGGAAGCCAGACCACTTTCTTACACAATAGACAAGAAACTCAAAATGAATTAAAGACTTCAATGTTACATTTGAAATCATAAAAATTATGGAAGAAAACATAGGCAGTAAAATCTCAGACATTTCTTATAGCAATATTTTTTTCTGATATATCTCCTCGGGCAAGGGAAACAAAAGAAAAAATAAACAAATGAGACTACATCAAACTAAAATGTTTTTGCACAGCAAAGGAAACCATCAACAAAATGAAAAGACAACCCACTGAATGGGAGAACACATTCACCAATACATCTGATAAGGACTCATATCCAAAATTTAAAAGGGACTTATAAAACTTATAAAAACACCAAAACAACCAGAAACAATTCAATTAAGAAATGGGAAAAAGACCTGAATAGACATTTTCCCAAAGTGGACACACAGATGGCTAAAAGACACATGAAAAGTTGCTCAACATCACTAATCATCAGAGTAATGCAAATTAAAACCACAACGAACTTTCACCTCATACCTGTCAGAATGGTGATGAATCAATCCACAAACAACAAGTATTTTTCCATTTCTTAAGACAGAAGTTGACATCATGGATTTGAGATCTTTCTTTTTTTCTAAAATGGGCATTTAGGGGTATAAATTTGTCTCTAGGTACTGCTTCAGCAGTATCCCACAGATTGTGATATGTTGTGTTATTACTTTCCGTCAATTTGAAATGTTTTTTTATTTTTCTCTTAATTTCCTCTTTGACTTTTTATTTAGAATTGTGTTATTTAGTTGCCTAATTTTCAGATGTTTTCCTGGTTTTGATTTCTATGAACTTCTATTTTTGGTCATAGAACATAATTTACACAACTTGAATCCTTTTCAGTATATTTAGATTCATTGTATGGGTCTGATATGGTCTACCTTGATAAATATTACACATGCATTTAGAGAAAATGTGTATTTTACTGTCGATGGATGAAATGAACTGTTCTGTAACTGATAAAAGATCAGTTAAGTAGCCAAAACCGGTTTAGCTCGGTGGATAGAGCATCGGCCTGCGGACTGAAGGGTCCCAGGTTTGATTCCGGTCAAGGGCATGTGCCTTGGTTGCGGTCATGTATTTTGAAGCTCTATTATTAGGTGCATAAATATTTAGGATTGTTATATCTTACTAGAGGCCCGGTGCACAAAAATTCATGCACTGGAGGGGGAAGGGCAGGGAGGGAGTCCTGCCCCCTCTCACAGTCTGGGATCTCTCAGGGCATGTCCTACTGATGGAAGGATGTCCACTGACTGTGGATGTCCACAGTCTGGCCTCCCTCTGCGGTAGGCAAACGGGCTGATCAGGGGAAGGCGCCACCCCCATCACCCTGCTGCTGCTGCCACTGCTGGCCATGGCAGCTGTGAGGCCTGAGCCCTGGGCCTCGCAGCCACTGGGGCTTTGTCCTGATGGACATCTGGATGGACGTCAGGAAGATGTCCACCCTAATTAGCACATTACCCTTTTATTAGTATAGATTATATTATGGAGGTCTTTATACATGATAATATTCTTTGCTGTGAAATCTACTTTTTCTGATACTAATATAAGCACTCCAGCTTTCTTTTAACTAGTGTTAGCATAGTATGTCTTTTTTTCATTCTTTTAGTTTTTATAAAATTTACTATGCAACTATGCTAAAACCACCAACAGTTCATGAAAACATTTAGCAAAGTAGGAATAAATGGAAACCTCTTTATGTTAATAAAATATATCTCCCCAAACCTATAACAAACATCATATTTGATGAAGCTTTCCTTTTGAGAGTACGAACAAGATAAGGAAGTCCATTACTCCCACTTTTATCAATTTAACATTGTACTAGAGGTTCTGACTAACACAGAAAGAATCTTTCCTCCCTCAACCCAAAAAAATGATTAAAAAGAAAAAAAATGTCATCACTTCCAGTTGATATAACTGTGCACATAGAATATCCAAAACTTTTGTATAGATAAATTTTTAAAATTATCCTGGTTAGGTGACTCAGTTGGAGCGTTGTCCAGGACACCAAAAATTTCAGGTTCAATTCCCTGCATGGCACTATGTTGTGAGTTCACTCTCTGGTCTGGGAGCTTATGAAAGGCAACCAATCAATGTTTCTCTCTCACATTGATGTCTCTCTCTCTCTTTTAAAAAAATAAATAAAAACATATCCTTGGGTAAGGATTAAAAATGTTTGAAAATATTATTATATATTTATTAAAACTCTCCTATTAATATTTAAACATTAAAAACATTTGTATGAATATTTGCAATACCATATATCAAGATTTACTCTGAGGATATAATTAAGTTGGTATTGTATTGGTCCAAGGATAATAAAATAAAGGAATGACAGAATAGCAAGTCAAACTATAGACACTCTTGATATAGTAAGAGGTAAGGCCTGTGGAGAATTAGATAAAGACAGACTTTTGAAAAATGGTTCCAAGACAACTGTGTATCCATATGGAAGAAACAGAAGTTAGATAACTATCTCACATCATACACTAAAATCAATTTCAGATGAATTAATGATCTGATTGTAGTCAAAATTATATTGCTTTCTGAAATTTTAGTTCTAGAACAAGAGACTCTAGATTGACTTTTCCTGCTCCTCCTCTCCAAATATAACCAAATACTCATAACTTATTAAGCAGAATAATAAAAGAACTCTGGAAGCTGAAAATGAAAAGGCAGATGGGCTAGAGATCTCAGGACTTGAGGAATGACATGTGGTGAACTCCCTGGGTTTCCTCTTTATCTCCAACATAGCCTGAGAGAGAGAGAGAGAGAGAGAGAGAGAGAGAGAGAGAGAGAGAGAGAGAGAGAAGCCTTCTTTCTTTGGACAAAGGACCAGAGAGGGAAGTCCAACAGAGACCTAGTGAGGACCCTCATCCCTGCTCCATAAGTGGGAATTCAGCAGGGACAGCAGTGAAGACACAGCCTCCTTCAACCTGCTCCACAACCAGGACCTTGTGGGGTCTAATCTGCTGGCTGCAACAGCAGCAGCAGCAATCCCCAGGCCATTCAGTCCCTGTTCATGGGCCAAGGTCATTCCAAAAGTCTGATCCATGGGTTGCAGTGAAGTTCTAGGCTACCCAAGCCTCGGTGCACAACTGGGACCCTGGTGGGTTATCCCATCCAGCAAAGTTGGCAAGCAGTGATGTCCTGTTTCACCCTGCCTTCCACCTAGTGGTTTAGGGAGACCCAGGCCAAGGGTTTTTCTCCTGTCCTTCATCGAAGGTCTCTCAGCAACAGCTAATGGCCCAAGGAAGTGCCTTCTGCAACTGCAGGCAGTGCTAGCAGCTGCTGAAAGAACAAAGCAGGGCACAATAGCATTGCAAGGACTCAGAAAACAGAACATTTGTTAGAACTAAAGACAAACATGCAGGACAACACCTATATGCTAAAATTAAAAAGAGTAACTTCCTGATAAAATAGATTTAGATAGACTTAAGAGTTCCTTAACATAATTACCAAAATTATTATGATTACAATAAAAAAATCTTCCATACTAAGAACCAGGAAAACAACAACTTGAAAGAGAAACAACAATTCATAGGCTCTAATTCTAAAATGCTGGAATTATCTGAAAAGCAACTCTCATAAAAATATTCCAATAATCAATTACAAATTCTCTTGAACAATGAAAAAGATAGTAAATCTTAGCAAATAAATAGAAGTTATAAAAAAAGAACCAAACAAATTATAGGACTAAGAAATAATAACTTACATTTTAAAACTTGCTGGATGGAATCAACAAGTGGAGATGTAGAGATGACAGCACAGAATCCATAAACTTGAAGACAAATCAATAAAATTTACTTAACCTGAACAATAAAGAGAAAATAGGCTGAAAAAAAGGAGACCATTCTCAGGGATTTATATAACAAATAGCTAACATATCATTGGATTCCCAGAAGAAACGATGGTTGACACTTTCCAAATTGATGAAAGACAGAAGCCTACTGATCCACAAAGCCGAGTGAATCCAAAATAGGATAAACAAGCAAAATGCACACCAAGGAACCTCATAATTAAACTTCTGAATGTAATGGCAAAGAAAAAAATCTTATAAACAGCCAGAGAGAAATGATACATTATAAAAAATACCACCCGTTTGAATGAGAGGGGATTCCACATCTGCAAACACAAGGCCAGATGGAAATGGCATGACATGTTTCAGTTCTGGAAGAAAAGAGGTGGCGACTCAAATGGATCATGGACCAAATTCTAGGAAACAAAAGACAAAAGAGGAAATCTCTGGGTTCCCAGGGTAGGCAAAGAACTTTTAAATTTGGCACCAAATAGCACAGTCTATACAATAAATAAAACATAAAGTGGACCTCATCAAAATTAAAACCTTTGTTCTGCAAAAGATCCTATTAAGTATACAAAAAACAAGTACAGACTGGAAGAAAGTATTTGCAAGCCACATGTCTAACAAAGCAGTTGTTTCTAAAATGCATAAACTATCAAAACTCAAGATTAAAAAACTCAAATAATCAATTTAGAAAATGTGCAGAAGAGATGCACATACATTTCATGAAAGAGTGATATATACAAGCACATGGTGGTCAACATCATTATCCACCAGAGAAATGAAAATTAAAACTGCCAGGAAGCAGCATTACACACCTATTCGAGTGGCCAAATTAAAAAAAGAAAAATAGCGAGAACACCAAGGATATAAAGTGACTGGTCCATATACACATATATTGCTAGTGGGAATGTGAAATGGTAAAGCCAAACTGGAAGATAATTTGGCATTTTCCTTATAACTAAAAATGGACTTACCATAGGACCCAACATCACACACTTAGGCATTTATTCCAAAGAACTGGAGACCCTTTTTCACACAGAAGCTTGTACAAGAATATTGAGAGCAGTGTTATTTGTAATAAGCCCAAAATATAAACGGCCCCATGTCCTTCACTAGGTGGGAGATTAAAGAGGCTGTGGAACACTTACATCATGAGTTATTATGAGCCATGAAGAGGAATGAACTTGGTACTGCAACTTGGATGAACCTCCAGGAAATCATGCTGAGCAAAAAAAGCCATTGTCAAAAGGATAGATGCCGCAAGAGTCTATTTGTATAGCATTTGTGAAATAGCATAATTATAGAGATGGAGAAAAGATTAGTGGTTGCCCAGAGATAAGGGCTGAGGGAGAGGAGGTAGCTATAAAGGGGTTTCATGAGGGAGTCTTGTGCTGACAATACAGCCAAGTATTCTGATTGTGATAAAATTGCACAGAGTGATACAAATACACTCCCACATACATATAAGTGCATATATATATGTGTTTGTGTGTGTGTGTGCATAGTTGATGAAATCTGAATATGCTATATAGATTATAGCATATCAGTTTCCTGTTTGTGATATTTTATTCTAGTTATGCAAGATATTAACATCAGGGGAGGCTGGGGGAAGTATGTATGGGCTTCCTCATACATTTTTTAGCACCTTCTTGTGTCTCTATAATTATTTTAAATAAAACACATATTTTAAATGTTATTGCTTTTAGATGATAAAATAGAATATCCTCATGATATCAAGGTAGGGAACATTTTTTAAATTAGGTACAAAAAATACTAGATGTAAAGGACGTTTCCTCAGTTTTCAATTTTACTCACTCTTTCTGCCACTTATTATTTATCTTGAAATCTCATTTGGAAATGATTTTCTAGCTTGGCTTCCACGGGACATAAACTTATCTAAAATTTCCTTTTATCTCTCTGACTTCTTTATTCACTTGTTAAACAAATACCGAGTGGCTATTATGTGGCAGGAGCTCTGTTAGGTGCGGGGTACAGCATGAACAAGACAGATTTCCCAAGTAGATAAGCTCCCTATCTTGACAGGGCTTATAGTTTAGCACCAGTTGGTGGGTGAGAAGACAAAAAAAATGTATAAGTAAATAAGTAAAGTATGTCAGTTGGTGATAGCATTGTGGAAAAAATAAATTTAGAAAAGGGGATGCAAGGATGTTGGGAGAGATAAAGTGTGCAGGTACAGCTGGCAGGCTTAGCAGGGCCCTCCTGGAGGAGTCTTTTGAGCAAAGACTGGAAGGAGGTGAAGAATGTGCTATAAGGCTATCTGGGGGGACAGTGCTCAGAAAAGAAGGATGAGCAAGAGAAAGACTCCAAGGAGGGTGTATGCTTCACCGGCTCAAGGACAGGTAAGGGAGCCAATGTGTCTTGGGCAGAGTGAAGGAAAGAGTAACAGGAGATGACGTGAGGTGGTAATGAGACCAGATTCCCACGATAGAGCCTTGTGGGCCATTGTAAGAACCTTTCTTTTATCATCATTACTGGCCTCAGAGAGTGGCCCTGATCAACAGTATCTTGATTCCTGGGAAGCGTGTTTGAAATGCAAATTTCCAGGCCCTGCCCCAAAGCTGCTGAGCTAGAGACTCTAGAAGTGGGGCCAGCAATCTGCTTTACAAGCTCTCTAGGTGCCTGATGTTCTGCTCTAAACGACATCAAGACCATCTGCGTGCTCTGAGCGAGGAGCGACACTACCTGATTTACCTTCCGGCTTCTGTGTTGAAAATTCTTTGTGGGAGGAGCAAGGGTGACCACAGGGAGACCAGCTAGAAGACAGTGATCCATAGGCGACTCGGTCTGCAGTCCTCGTGGTGGAGATGGAAAGGGGTACAGTCACCGCCAAAGGCTCCTCTCTCCATGGGAATGATATCCTTTAGAGCTTGACGACATGGTTGCACATGGAACTTCCACAGAGAAGACGCTCAGGTTCACATACTCACACTTTGCAGAGTGCTATTGCCTCTATTCAACTCCAGGATATTTTGTAAGGAAATATGGCCATGGTTTCACATAGAGAAACTAGTTGGCATACTTCAGTATCTGCACAATATACACATACTAATATATGTATTAGTTTAACATTTCCACGGACAGGACTCCGTTGTCCCATCAATTCCCATAGGACCCACCAATTCCCCTACTCTAGGAAGCAGACTGCTGTGACTCCAAAGCTCATTTTAATAAAATATCTTACCGGTATTATCCCAAGAACTGAAACCCAGGTGAGGATGACAAATCTGTCATTTTGCAATAGTGCGGCATGCTTTCCCAGGGGTGGCTGGGCTGGTTTTCATGGAACCACTACAGCCAATGCACTCACAAGCCTCTAGTGGCTCAGTTATAAATGCTGGCCTTGATAGGTGACAAGAATGAAATGAATGTTTATAAGAATTATATGCATCTCTGAATATTTATTTATTTGATCTTTTGAAATTAATCTTAGCGTTTCTACAACATGTAAGGCTAAACACATGTCACTTATTTTGAACTTGATACAGTGCATGGAAATGTTTATAAGAATTAGAGGCACTTCAGAGTCTGTCACCGGGACAGACTATTGACACAATCTGCTCTGCCTTCTGAAATCTTCATGTAGTCATGCACAACTGTATGCTGCTCTTCTAAGAGTTCAGTCGCTGAAATTGTTGTTGTGTCTGAGAAGAATGAGATTGTTAATTGTGTTTACAATAAAATATAGGAATAAATGAACAAAGTACATTAATATTTTATTATAACTGTTAGGATTTGCTAGAACAGCATTCATTACACTGGGTACAAGCAGTAGATTTCATCTCTCATGCCAAGTCCTATTGACTGTTAATGACCGTGTGGAGCTCTGTGAAAAGAATGTTAAGACTCAATCTGGTTGCAGCAAGAAAGGGGGTCACATTTGGGACAAAGTGTCTGCCCTGGTGTGGGTGGTGGGTGGGGGCGAGGGGCTGTGGAGCCACATACTGTCTAACCTTCCATGGATGCAGAGAGGATCAGCTCTGGTAAGATAATTTCAAAATTCCCAAGCACGTGTCTCTCTTGGCTCTCATGCTGAGCGTGCTCATCTTGTTCTACTTTGCATTGTTCTCATGACCCACCGCTCATCCAGATGCTGTGCTATCATGTATAAAATTCTTAATCTGGCTTTTAGAATCCTTATGATCTGTCTCTATGCCTCCTTTGTGTATTATATTCCATAAATCTTCTATGCAAACCCTTCATTTCAGTTAGTCTGGCTTCCTTGTTGTCTCACACAAAAACATTGAAAATTTTGTCTCTTAGCATTTATTTACAATGACCATATCAGCCCAGAAGGGTAGGCCTGTTCAATTTTTAGCCATCCACTAAGATATGGTACCAGGCCTTTATAGACTATGGGATCTTCTGTGATTGCCCTGACTCCTCTCTTCTGACACTGCAATTCTTAGTTTTCAGAAATCTGAGGTTAGCTGCAGAAGACAGAAACCATGCTATCCCTCTTAAAGAAGAATTGATGAAATACAAGGATTGGGTGCTGTTGGAAAGTCTTGAAGAGCACCCTCCAGGCTGAGCTTCCAGGAATCATCTACCTGGGAAGCTGCTTCCTCGACCCAACCAAAAAGGTGAGGAATCGGGGAAAAAACACTAGAACATTTGGTTTTAGGGACATAATATTTTAGTAAAGTCTAGGAATCAGGGTTTTACCATCACCACAACTTTTATCTTAAAAGCCATAATAGTCCTGCTAGATCTAGACCAAGAGCACACTGAGTCGGGAGGGTGTGGCTCAGTGGATTAATGTTGACCCATGAACCAAGAGGTCAGTGGTTTGATTCCTGGTTAGGGCACATCCTGGGGTTATAGGCTCAATCCCCAATGGGGGGCAGGGGAAGGAGTGCAGGAGGCAGCTGATCAATGATGTTTCTCTCTCATCCATGTTTCTTTCTTTTATCCCTCTTCCTTCCTCTCTTTAAAATCAGTAAAAGCATTGAGAAAAAAAAAAAGAGAGCCCAGAGCCTGCTGTCAGGGGAAAAGATGTGCTGTGCCCAACATCTCCAAGACTCTAGGGACTGGATTCTGGATCGTGCTGCACAAAAAGCACATCTCCTGGTCATGGTTGCCAGCAAAGACAACAGACACTCGGAAGCAGGCCCCGCCTCTGCCCTCTAGGTAGAGCCTGAGTAGACATGACTGCTTGAACCTCAGCCTCACACTCCAGGTGGCAGAGCCTGGGAAATGTAGTTTTTAGCTTCCTATCATCTATAATTCATTCCACAAAGAGGGTGAAATGAATGCGTGCACCTATCTGCCATGTCTGTCATATCCATATTTTAAAGTTGCAAATCCACTTCTGTCATATACCTGTTTAAAACCTTTCAAAGTTTCTGACTAGCCTGCAGCATGAAGCCCAACTCTGCAGTGTGGCATCTAAGGCTGTATGCTGGCCAAAGAGGGCACGGACAGTGCAAACGGGAAACAGGGCTTCTTACCGAGGAATGCCTTTCTAGCTTCAGGACACTAGGGTTCCCTCCTGTTATTTCACAAAGCGATTGCAAACGTGACTTTCTGATATCACACTTTTTGAGATGTGAGTCCTCTGACGCCCTGCCTCCCTTTCATCCCTTCCTATTCTCCTATTGTCCTGGTCCTGCCCAATTTGGGTTGTACGCCCAGAGTTTTCCTCAGTGTCATTAATACTTTGCCTTGAAATCAAGCTGTAGTTGGTTAGTTCCATGAACTTTTAGAGTCCCTGCTGGGTCCGTACCATCTGCCGTTACCACACTCACCAACATTGCACAGTCAATGTTGTACACATTGCACTGTCTCCTTGCATTCATTTCCAGGCTGGACCCTGCAGAATCCCTTCCCATTTATTTTCTAGAGCCTCCACACTTCCAGTGAATACCTCTTGGCATGGTAGGATCCTCATTTTCTCGGGGCCATCAGAGCCCAGTTGCCCTCCCTTCTTCCTCCGGCACAGATGCTGATGTCACTTGGACATTACACGTGTGGGTGGCTTGTGTCTACCTATTTGGAGTTCATCAGGATCCATGGTTTCTGTTTGAATTGGAGATGTCTTACATGATTCTTTGGTTTAGATATCCTAGGTGCCTGGTCTACTTTTTCTAATAAAGGAATTAACAAAAAAATAAAACTATCTTATTACTCTCACCATCTTCTTTTTAAAATAACAAATAAAGAAATAGAAAATTACCCCTGACTCTGTATTCACCCCAGTCTTTTTTTTTTTTTTTTAAGAATCTTTGTGAAGTCTGATGTCATGGGAAATAGTGAGCTTACAGGGATGCCTCCAAAAACCAGCCAGCACCCTCACGAAGTTGGCATTTTTTGTTGGTTTCTCACTTTACCCAAAGGTTCCTTAGTTGGGCCAAACACAGCCCCTCTTTGCCCACTGCCTTTTTCCTGTGAAAAACAGAGGCCAGCCATCGTGGGTTAAGTCCTTTCACTTTGAATTGCTCCTTATTCTCTGGTTACCTGACTCAGACTCTCAAAAAAAATGTAGGTGCTTCAGGTCGCATTATTACAAACAAAGGCCATTGTTATCAATGATGTTAATGAATTCTAACCATCTTTCATCTTCTCATCACTCACTCAAGAGTTAAGGTCTGGGATGGGAAAGGGTAGGTGCAATGCATTAGCCAAGTATAGGATTGTTTCTGTGATTCGATGGCTAGTATTTCCATGTCCGTAGTAGGTGAGGTAACACTACAGAATAGGTGATTCATCCACAATAGGAGAGAAGTTAGATACTGGAAAGAGGAGAGAGGGGTGGAAGACAAGTGTTTATGGTTGTTCATCCATATGATGATGAAAATCCACTTGCTCTTTCTTAAAACTTAAAACTTACCAAAAACATGAAGGAAGAAGAAAAAAAATAATAATAAAATGCAACTATCTTTCCTACAACTGAAAAAAAAAAACTCACCAATGGGAAACAGCCAACGTGCTTTCAGTTCTTGCTCCATAGTCATGTACAAGATTTCCTGTGAAGTTTTAGTGTTAGGCGGTCCATACTGTGAAGTGCAACACCACCAGTGTACATTATACCAAATCACGAAAGAAAAAGAAAGAGGAATTTATTACACCACAAGGAAAGAAACACTGATAAAGGCTATGTCATTTTTCTATAGCTGGTTATGACACTGTAGTTAATTTTTATCACTTCCTTTCTCTATTACCCATTTACTGTTTCCTTTGACTCCAGCTAGCAGCTCAGCTAGCTGGATTTTGTTCCTGGGTCAGGTGGTACATATGACCCATAACTTCATTTCCAAGGGAACTGAGCTGTTGATGATCCTGCCAATAGAGACGACCATGAACTTTTACCCACTAGTATGTGTCCCAGGAGAGCCCTGAATTTATTCCTTTCTCTTCCCTACCCCCCTTTGCAGCAGCAATCTTATTTCATCTCCATACTGAAGGTTAACCATCCCTTCCGACACTACAAAAACATTCTTTTCTGCACTTGGAGCATGAAAAGCCCAAAATGTAGGAGGCAATTATAATTTCCGATTTGGTAGAATAAGTTTTGTGTTTCCTTGTGGAAACATACCTCCATTGAGAGGTAATGTAGCATATTGGTTTGAGGGCATGGCACGGAACATAAACCGCCTGTTCAGATTCCAGCTCCATCACTTAACCACATTTTTTTGCACTCAGATTTCTAATGTGCAAAATGTGGACAATATATTATTTACTCTGAGAGTTGTTGTGATGACTAAGTGAGTTATTCCAAGTAAATCATATAGAGCCGTGCCAGGCACCTGAGTGTTTGTTCAATATTAGCTATTATCCCTGAGCATTAAGTAAGCAGAGCACAGTAATGAGGGCAGGAAACAAAGAGCAATGAAGATAATTACTAGAAATAACTATGATTCCCAGTCAAGGACATGTACCTGGGTTGTAGGTTCTATTCCCAGCCCCAGTTGGGGTATGGACAGGAGGCAACCAGTCAATATGTCTCTCTCACATCAGTGTTTCTTTCTCTCTCTCCACCCCTGCTCCCCAGCCCCACCTTCCTTCCACTCTCTAGAAAAATAAGTGGAAAAATATTCATGGGGGAGGATTAACAACAACAACAACAACAAAATAAGCATACGATTTATCGGTACAATGTACTCCAATCTCCCAAGATCTTCCCACAACTGCATTGATTTTTATGAAGGCCCATCTCCTTGTTCTATAATAGTGATGGCGAACCTATGACACGCGTGTCAGAGGTGACACGCGAACTCATCTTTTTGGTTGATTTTTCTTTGTTAAATGGCATTTAAATATATAAAATAAACATCAAAAATATAAGTCTTTGTTTTACTATGGTTGCAAATATCAAAAATTTCTATATGTGACACAGCACCAGAGTTAAGTTAAGGTTTTTCAAAATGCTGACACGCCAAGCTCAAAAGGTTCGCCCTCACTGTTCTATAAGGCCATTTATTTCTGGGTGGTGGGCACTGGCACGGCCAATGAACCCCATGGGTATTAACCCATTGACTTAATTCTTTTCTATAAAAATTTGAATAATTATATTACTATTTGAATGATTTGATAAAAATAATGTTGTGTGGACTGTCATAATGATATATAAGGCGTGATTTAGACCAGAGATGACATGTGACAAAATCATTTTGAGAAGGAAGGAAAGTCCTAAATAACTTTATCTTCCAAGGGGTGGGTAAATCATTGCCCTTCATAATGGGAAGGTTGCTTGCAATCAGCCTGCCAACAGGAGGCCAGCTGGTCACTTTGAAATATGATAGCACATGAGGGGCAAGGATTGTTGGTTGTTGCTCCTACAAATTGATGAAGGAAAGCCCTTATTCTTAGTTTTCGTTCCTGTCACCTCTTGGTTGATGGGACTGGTGCTCCGTGTGTGAAATGGCACTGTGTATCGCTCATTTATTCAGAGCGTGACTGCACTCCGAAGAACAGAGTCCTAACACCAACCTCACTTTGTTTGTGAGAACCCTGAGTAATGTTCCGGTTTTCTATCGCTGCCATAAATACTTGCCACGAATTTGGTGTCTTAAAACAACACAAATTTATAATCACAGAGTTCTGCAGGTCGGAAGTCTGACATGGGTCTCACGTGGCTCACGTCAAACTGCCAGCAGGGCTGCGTTCTTTCTCGAGGCTCCGGATAATCTCCTGCCTTGCTTCTTCTAGGTGTTGACAGAATTCAGTTCCTTGAGGGGCAGGACTGAGGTTTCCCCTTGCTGGCTGGTTGTCAGCTGACAGCGGTTGTCAGCATTTAGAAGTCCCTGTTTATCCTCCTTCCAAGCCAGCCATCCTGGGTTAGGTCCTTTCACTTTGAATTGCTCCTTATTCTCTGGTTACCTGACTCAGACCTTTCTTCCAGAAAAGGCTTTCACTTTAGGGCCTCATGCAATGAGATTGGGTCCACCACATAGCGCAGGGCACTCACCCCACCTCAAGATCCCGTCGGACTCACACCTGCAAAGTTCCTTTTGCTGAGTGACAACATATTCCCGGGTTCCCGGGACGGAGGCACAGCCCTCCCCGGAGGGCCATTGTTTTCCATACCACAAGCAAACACTGCAATGGCTGGAGAAGAAAGCTGACTAATACCATGATTCTCTGAGTGGGAAACTTCGATGATTATTCTCACAAGACACAATCTCATCACACCAATCCTCAAATTTTGTTCTGTCCAATTCCCTAACCATTCAGCAACTACCTAGGTCCTTAACTCAGTTCATCAGTCTTTCTGGGCAAAGTGGAATAAGAGATGTGCTGGTGAAAGGAGAGTTCAGACATTTCTGAGAAAGTCATAAAGGTATATGCTTGTCCCATCAAGTGAAGGAAAATTGCTTCTTGTGTCCTCCATTTGTTGGAAATTGAGGAGAAAAAAAGCATTTGTCAGATTAATGACTCCACACTCAATATCAAGGGCTGTCCTGATTTGTTCTAATAGGAAGACCATGAAAGGAAAGCACTTGCAGTTAGAGTCATACATTATTAAGCTCACAATAATCCACTGCCATTTTCCAAGGTTCATCTATCCTTGGCAGGATAAACCACAGAAAAAGGCCTGTGAATTAGAACAATCACTCCTGGGTTTTCCCAAGTATTTGATGCTGACACTGATTTCCATGATTCTCATAAGGATGCCATTTCTATTTTGATTTATTATTTCTGCAGGAAACAGAAAATGTAGAGACATCCTCTTGTCCCTTCCTGCCATGATATCTCTCCTCCCACTGATAAAGGGGACTAAGAGAGGACGATAGCTGAGTACATTTATTTCATTAATTGCCGTGGAGTTTGACTCCCACTGGTCGGCAACCACAGTCAGGGCTGCTACCTGTCTCCCATCAGCCTCCATTCTGACTGTTAGATCCCTGTGGTGTTGAGGGCCCAGGCGGCTGTGTCAGGGTAGACCTGAGGTTCCATGTACATGAAGGTTTAGATATTGTCCTTTCTCAGAGGTTAAAGGCCCACAGGTGCCTTTGGCGAAGGAGAGGAGGAAGAGTCTAAGTAGGCACTTGGATACTTTTGCAGGATCTTTCCTCACCTGCACCCAGTCTTCCTTTCATCCAATGATTTCTGTCTCTTTGAACCTGAGTCTAGGAACTGAGTAAAGGCTTGTGGTCACTGTAAGGTGGCGGCAGCTGCAGGCAGGCCTCTGCCTCTTCAGTTATATTCATGAAGCAGGACTTCGCTGGGTGAGGCAGGGAAAGCAGTGCGCACAGTGTTCTGCCTGCTCCATCTGTGTCCCTGCCCCCGTGCTTGGGCGGTGCCTGTTCAGTGGGCTGTGAGCAGAAGTCCCGTGCTCACTTCCGACCCGACGCCTAGAAGACCAGGTATGCGTTCTCTACGTAGTTTCTTCCCTTACCGTGGAGACCATGCGGCCCCATCACAAGATGAGCAGCTCTGTCTCTTAAGTCACAGCATGGTCAACAGCCCCGGAGAGTCACTCAGCCCAGTAGCAGACTTTGTGTCAATTAGAAATAAACTTTGACAGCATCTCTAATTCGTTGGGAAACCAGTCCTTATAGTCAGAGAACCCCAGGAGCAATCAGCCACTATGAATGATCTTACAGATTAAGCCGCTCTATTTACCACGACGGCACACATTTCTGTCTGGCAATCAGCTCACTCTGCCTCTGCTGGGTAAGTGTCTCTGCTGTTTTTTCCATCCCAGAGCCCCCATCACACTGAAACCAGGGAGCCCCTGTCAGCCACCACAACCTTCCCTTCACATCCCTGGAAGCCACAGAACAGCCACCAAAGTGTTTCTCAAAGGCTTTCTCACCTTTCTCTCTCTTTTTTTTAAACCAACAACTATCTCAAGACTTGAGTGAAGAGCATTTTTCCTGCTCCTCTTCTCCCCCTGCCCTGAAGGACTTAGGGAGCCCATGGCTGCATTGTGATTAATCCGTTTCAGGCTTCCTATATCCCCCCCAATTCCAATCCCTTCATCAACATTAGGCCGACATATTTCTCGCATTTTATTTCATTTAGTGAGGGTCAGCACCGAACACGCGTACATTAACCAGTTATACAAACGATTCTTGCCCATATCAGCAAACACACAAAAGCAGGCATCTTTGGTAAATTCACCCATATTGATAAATTCAGTTCAATCTGCTAAAGTTATATTTCTTCCATTTTGATGAGGATCTTTTATTTTTTTATTTTTTTAAATATATTTTATTGATTTTTTACAGAGAGGAAGGGAGAGGGATAGAGAGTCAGAAACATCGATCAGCCGCCTCCTGCTCATCCCCCACCGGGGATGTGCCCGCAACCCAGGTACATGCCCCTGACCGGAATTGAACCTGGGACCTTTCAGTCCGCAGGCCGACGCTCTATCCACTGAGCCAAACCGGTTTCGGCGATGAGGATCTTTTAAATTCATTCCCACACACATTCTAAAGACCTTTCCAGGTATAAATGAACAAAGCTCTGCATTCTTTAGGGCTAAGGCCTCTCTTCCTTGGTCTGATGTATTGTTTTCTTGGTGTCTGCTGTGATGTAGCTGGATCACAGCCTTGGAGTAGAGAGGGGCTGGGGCACAGGCAGAGCTGAGCCAAGGGAAACCGGCTTGCTGTGGGCGGTAACTCTCAGTCGCGGGCACAGGGAAGTTGTCTCTAAGGCACCGGAAGTTCAGTGATGGGTGAGGATCCTGGCTAACAAGACAGTGACGGGGAACTCAAGAAGTTAAACATCTTCAGCTTTAGTTATATAGTTAACAGGTTGGGCACAGACACACATAGAAAGTTATTGCTCCAGGGACTGGAACGTATGGCTGGACCAGCCTGACTGCAGGAGACCCGCAAGCACTTCGACCTTTGACCGGGAGGACTGCCAGCGACCAAGGTGGGATCCGACCCTGTGCTCCAGGAAGAGCCTCAGCAGCCCAGGCGCAGAAGAAGAATCACCTGCGCAGGTGAAGGGATGCCCGGAGAATAGGGACGCAGCTTTTATCTGGTTCACCCTTCCTCCTGAGTTCCAATCCCAGCTTGAGACGAAATATAAGACGGTCTTTCGGTCTAAACTGCTGTCTCCTCGGATCGCCAGCTGCCGAATAAAGCGCCCATAAAAGTTCAATCCCTGTCTCTCCTCACTGGTTCTGGTAGTGACGGCAGCACGAATGCCGACTTTTCTGGCTTCAACATCTCCAAATTCTGCCATGATTAGCTAATCCAATGTCCCTTCTTTCCTAAGCAGGGCTAAGCTACAGAGACATTACAAGTTGGTTAATGCAACAGATGTCACGGTTAAGCAATCTGAGGGGAAAATACCTCCGATACATTTGTTTTCCACCTCTCTAAATAAATCCCAAAGATGCAACTGAAAATTCTTTTTCATACTATACACAGAGAGCCTGATAAAGTAGAAATTTAAGTGTATTGTTTCATTTTTTAAAAAATCATCAAATGCCAAGGTAAGTAACTCCCTTACTTTGTAGTCCTTGACTGAGCAGCAGTGAGCTCTGAAGCTCTTTGCCCTCCACAAGCGCCTTTTTCCAGGTGAGTAAAGGTAGCACTTAACTGCTTGGCTCCTGTGTGCCATAAACTAGCATTCTATCCTGCAATACTAATGGAACATTCATTGCTTTCTGCCCTACCTGGGCTCGAAAGCCAATCCCAGCGTCCCCATAATTCACCGGAGATGTGTTAATTACAGCGCGCTTACTGTGTATCAGGGACGGCTGTGAGCAGTTTTCCTATATTAACTCTGTAAGCATTCGAACAACGTGGTGAGAAAGGCACTGTTCACCCACACTTAGAAACAGGAAGTGACCCACGCCGAGGCTCACTCACCTACTGTGTGAGCGGCAACGCTGGGCAGTTCCAGCCAAGCCTTCTGGCTCCCGAGTCTGTTTCTAAGCACTGTGCTTTGCTGCCTCCCAACCTGAAAGTGGGTTTTTATCAGTTGGTATGCTGTCATTTAGAAGACATAGAAACTAATTGTTGCCATCTTAACAACATGATGCTCCATTCGGAGGTTGTCAGAATCGACAGACGCAGGCTGGAAGACTGTTCGTGGATAACAAGCAAGAACTGAGGTCCCTGTCGTGGGCCCAGGACTAGGAAGCGCACTGACCATCCTGTAGGGGAGATGGTCCAGCTAGGACATCGCTCTCATCACCGCTGCAGCCATCGCTGCCAACTTGAGGGAATTCTAACCATCCATCATCACCTTGCACTTATTCAAATTCCAGGGCAGAAGCCTCTGAGCTGCTGGGTGTGCTCCCCTGCCCGTGCCGTGGCTGCCCAGGGATGAGAGACAGAGCACTGGACACGTGTGGCTTCTCTCGTGGGAGAGAAGTGAGGTCCAGCTTCACAATGAGACTGAATACAATGAGGAAAGCTTACACAGAGTAGAGAGGCCAGAAGGCTACCTGTTCACTATGACTTGCACAGATCAAAAGAGATTGTGACCCTACAATCTTATTTGTGCCTAAATTTCCGAGGAACCAGGGCATAGATATTGTGCAGCCTTCCCGCTCCAAATCTCTCCCAATTCCATTGTCTAGTTGGATAGACGTCAGTAGAGAGAGGTAAACCTCCACCCCACCCCTGAAACACAGCAGGCTAGATGCAAATTCTAGGCTCAGTCCATGTAATGAGGCCAGCTTCCCGCCAATGACTTTGCAAACCCAGAATACACCCTAGACTATTCTAAGCTTGAAGCTATTTCTTACATTCTTTGTGGTATTGGTTACCCAGCCTCAGCCCCAAGCCATCTAACTCAGCCCATCTGGCTTTCAGACAAAACCTGATGCAGGTCAGCGAGGAGCTCTTACGGAGCTCTGGGTTGTTAAAGATGTCAGAATAGGTCAGCTGCCTAGATTCCTTGCATTTTCTTCCTATCCACCTCAATCGGCCTGGAAGCACCAGAAAAATAACATCAAGACAATAGACTCAGGCAATGCTATAGGCAGAAAAGATAAAATAATTGAGAAGGCTTTTGTTCCTTCCCACCATTGCCTTAGAGAACTCTTACCCATGTGTGTGGCCACTCACAGCTTTGGTCCAGTCCTTCTCAGGAGTAAAATCAAGGGAGCACAAAAGCTGTGCCTGTGAAGAGCTGATGCAAACAGGTGTGAGCTCAAACTCTGGGCTTTTGCCTCCCCACCCTTCCCATCGTTGTCTCCTTCTAAAGTTGCCTTTCTTTTTAAGAGATAGGAAAAGTGCTGGACTAATTAGTTGTTTGTAGGGCAAGGAGTTATTGGTTGTGTGTTTCAATGCCTGGTCTCTTTACCCTGGGGCTCAAACACTTCTTACCTTATAAATTCACTGGGACTCCCACAGGCTGGGGCCTGACTTTTCCATTAAACATTGCCAACAGATAACTACCACACAGTAGGGACTAGAAACCTCCTGGTGAGAGTATTTGAACTTGAACATAAATCAGAGGAGGTCCTGAGTGAGTAGGGAGAAAGGAAAGGCAGTTCCACTTAAAAGAAAAACACTTCCCAATTACTCCATCTCCAGCATGGCGCCTCCTTATTTTCCAGTTGCTTTCTTTCCAGGCTTCCTGCTTGCCTGCTCTTGTCCTGCAGATCCACAAAGCACTCTGCTTGTCAATTTCTGCATCAGTCTTCCCAGCGCCCAACTGCAGATGTGAGGACAGGCCCCTGGAACTCACACCAGCTCTCTAAACTAATGGCCAGGTGCTTCATTCATACATATCAATAAACAGCCATTAGGGAGGTGAGTAAAACCTGTAATAGAAAATGCAGGTGCAAGGGCCACAAGCAGAGCTGACCAGTGATGAAATAGAGATGATAAAGGGAGCAGAATAGAATTTTATAGACATTTGAAAGTATATTGCAACCACAAAAAGATGAATTCAAGAAATAAAGAGGGAACTAGGAAATCTAAATTTTTACTAGCTTAAAAATTAGTAATCCAGTTAATAATAAAATGGGCATGGTTGAAGACCAAGTTGGATACTTGAAAGGTAAAAATCAGGGAAAATCAACTATAATATAGAAGAGCAAAGAGTAAAGGATGGGAAATTTTATAAAAAAAATATTATAGAAAAGTTGAGGCTTAGTGAATTGAGGTCTACCATCTAAATAAAAGAATTTCTAGAAAGAGTAGAGAAAACAAAAGGAAAAATATAATCAAAGGATAATGGAAGCATGGTTTCCAGAGCCATAGGAGAGACAAACTAGCAATAATGATTATATTCCCAAGTTTTTTGTCTTCTCATTGCTGATATACCTTATTCTTATTTTATGTTCCCTTAATTATCTGTTTTGTCTGTGGTTAATTCTGTATATTCCCTAAATGTGAGAAAAATAGATTTTAAAGATCCACTTGAAACTTGTAGTTCCAATCATGATGAAGTAGCTGGTATTGGGCTACACTCCTGCCATAAAGACCTGTAAAACCTGGCTGGCCAGCATGGCTCAGTAGGTGAGTGTCAACCTATGAGCCAGGAGGTCAGAGTTCGATTCCTGGTCAGAGCACATGCCCTGGTCGTGGGCTCGGTCCCCAGTGTGGGGCGTGCAGGGGGCAGCTGGTCAATGACTCTCTCTTATCATTGATGTTTCTAGCTCTTTCTCCCTCTCCCTTCCTTTCTGAAATCAATAAAAATATATTTTAAAAAAGCACTATAAAACCTGGACAAATACATGTAAAACCTTTCGTTTGCAGGCATCGGAGAACAAGCAGGGCAGACATAAAACTCAGGGGAGAAGGAATGCACATGAGGTGAGCCCATCATTTACACTCACTTTCTCCCTGAGGCATTTCCCAAACTGAGGTGCAGAGAGCAAGCAGAGAGCGATAGTCTATTAGGGCAGAAGAAACATGAACCAGAGTTTAGATTTGCTAAGAGAATTGGCAATTAAGAGATTGGGTCACATGTAAGGAGAGACCTGCACATGAGTCCAGAAATCTACATAAAAGATCCCTTATTCCTCGGACAATTTCTTAACTATTCCTGCACAGGGAGCCACTCTGGAAGAGAAGCGGCAGGTTGGGATGCAAAAGTTGGGGATACTGACACAGGCAGGATGGCAATATCTTGGTGAATCCATAGAATTTCAATAAAAATCTAAGAAGGGCACTGTCCTAGCAGTAATTACCAAATGTTAGGAGTCATAGCTACACCCTAAGAGTAGTGCAAAACTGAGTTAACCTGCTTAACAAATCCTAAAACTAAGCTTCTGCAGGATAAAAGCACTCCTCCAATAATATTTTCTTTAACTTTTAAATCAATTTTATTAAGGTATAATGTACATACGATAAGGCATTTTACCAACACCCCAAATATATCCTTTGTGACTTTTTGCAGACAATGAATCCTACTTTTTTTTCTGGACTCAGGAAACCACTAATCTGGTTTTCATCTATAGGTAAGTTTTGCCTTTTTAAAAAAATATAATTTTTGTTGATTTGAGAGAGTGAGAAATGGAGACACAGGGAGAAAGACAGACGAGAGAGAGAGAGAGAGAGAGAGAGAGAGAGAGAGAGAGAGAGAGAGAAGAGAGAGAAAGGAGAAACATCAATAGGCTGCTTCCTGCATGCCTCCTACTGGAGATGGAGCTTGAAACCTGCCATGTGCCCTGACTGGGAATTGAACCAGCAACCTCTGTGTGCATGAGATGATGCTCAGTTGCTTATTCTTTCATATCCTTTTGTCTGCTTTCTTTTTGCTCGACATAGTGTTTTGAGATCATATACATTGGGTGTGTATATCAGAAGTGTGTTACCTTTTATTGCTGACTAATGGTTTTTTATAAGTACAATACAAGCATTTATCTATAGGCTTTAGGTTGCTTTTATTTTTTGCTATTTTGATTAAGCAGCTATAAACAATGTACAAGCTTTTGTAGACATAATGTTTTCATTTCTTTTACATAGATATTTAGTAGTGGAATTTCTTGGTCATAGGGCAGGTGTAGGTTTAACTAAACCAGAAACTGTCAGATTGTTTTTCAAAATGATTATAACATTTTATAATTTTATACTCCCACTAGCAATGCTTGAGAATTCCAGTTGTTTGACATTCTTATCAACGCTTAGTATTGGCAGACCTTTACATTTTAATCACTTTAATGGATGTGGAATACTATCCCACTAAGTTTTTAATTTGCATTTACCTGTTGAATAATGATATTGAGTATCTTTTAAGTGTTATTGGCCATTGTATACCTTCCTTTGTGAAGGTCTTTGCCGATGTTTTAATATTGCACTGTTTGCATATTTATTATTGGGTTTTAAGATTTCTTTATACACCCTAGATATAAGTCCTTTGTCAGATATTATATGCTAGAGGCCCAGTACATGAAATTCATGCAAGGGTAGGGTCCCTAGGCCTGGATGGCAATCAGGGCCTTCCAGATGCTGGCTAGGGCCTTCTTTTGTTCCACGCTGCCCCCTGGTGGTCAGCGCATGTCATAGTGAGCCATCAAACTCCTGGTCTCCTGGTCAAACTCCCAAGGGGACACTTTGCATATTCGCTTTTTATATACCTATATAGATTGCAAATATCTTCTCCCAGTATGGAGCTTATTAATTTTCTTAATGGAAGCTTTTGGAGAGCAGAAGATTTTAATTTTCATAGAGTAAAGTTTATAATTTTTTTCTTTTTTACCATTTGTTTGTGTTCCATTAAAAAACTTAGGTCACAAAAATTTTCTCCTCTGTTTTTTTCTACAGGTCTTACCATTTTAGCTTTTTTAGGTTCATGATCTACTTTGAGTAAATATTAGTTTATGTAGTGAGGTAAGGGCTGAGGTTAATTTCTACCCAAACAGATATCCAGTTGTTTCAATACCATTTTTAAAAATAAGTATAATTTCCTCATTGAATTACGTGGCTGCAAAACAATTGAATGTATGTTTTTTTTCCAGTGAATTTTCAATGTTCTATTTGGTTTTATTTCATAGTTTCAATTAATTTTCTTACTATGATTGTGGTTTCCATAAACTCTTGAGCTTTTTTACAAAAGTGCTTTAAATGGTCTGCTAGTTTATCATTTTTCTTGTTTCTGAGTCTGCTTTGCTAACTGATTTTTCTCCTGACTGTGGGTTTCATTATCCTACGTCTCGGTATGTCTGCTAAGTTATGATTGGCTGCTAGGCATTGTGGTTTTTATGTGTTGAATGTCTGAAACTTGTTAGCATCCTAAAGAGTCTATTCTTTTGGAGGAGACAGGTGATGACATGTGGATCAGCTTGATCTGCTTGAGGCTTTCAAAACGACTTTTGCACATGCAAGTCTTTAATTTACCTACTAGTAAGACATAACATTTTAGGGATCTCTACTTAATATCCTCAATGTACAACAAGGTCTCTCCACTATCATTGGTCACAATTTGAATGTATCCAAGTCCTATGTAAATTCTGGAAGATTTTTAGCTTATTTTTATCTTTTTAGCTTTGACAACCATTTTTCAACCTCATGGAATTTCACTTTGGACATGTATACTTGGTATTCAATTAAGAAATCAATAATACCCCCATGCATATTTCTGAAGTGCTTCTTCTGCATGGATCTCTTCTCTCCAGTACTATGTTCTGCAAATTCCAGCCACCTTAGCTTCTCAAAGATCCTAATTATGTCTTCCCAACTCAGCAAAACCACCTTTATCTGCATGAGTTTCTTTTCCTAGTGCAAAAGTCTGGAAGTCTTTTTCTGGCAAAAGGTTAGGATAAATAGAGCATAAGGGACATGTAGAACATAACATCAGGTTTAATATATGTGAACTGGGTGTGCCACAAGTGAGGATGCATAATGGAACAGATGCAATATTTGAAAAAAAAAATAACTGAGAATTTTCCAAATCTAATGAAAGATCTCAACCTACAGATTTATATAGCTCAGACAGAATTAAAAAAAAATCTTAAAAACTCATGTTCAGGCATATAATAGTAAAGATGCTGAAAAATAAAAATAAGAATATTTTAAACATTTAAAGAAAAATGACCAATAAGAGCAAGACAAAACAACAAGATTGCTGATTTTTAATACAACATGTGAAAGCCAAAAGATATTGAAATGGCATTTAAGGTGCTAAAACAAATAAGTAGAACTGCTAATTTAGGAGGATCACATACTCCATTAAAAACATCCTTTAAAAATATGGCAAAATATGAATGTTTTATTATAAAATGCTGAAAGAATTCATTCCAGCAGACCTATACGCTAGTAAATACTGAGGAAAAATAAATGGCTAAAAACATGTCTGGATGTTTAGAAGCCCAAAACATCAGGAAGCAATAAAGAGCACTAAAGAGAATAAATAAGTAGGCAAATGTAAATTAATATTGACTTTTTAGAACAGCAGTAATAAAAATGTCTTATAAGACTTAAAACATATATAAAAGTAAAATATGGGACAATAGCACAAAGAAAGTAAAGAGAAATTTATGGAGCTAAATTGTTATGTTTATTGCATTCTTGGAAAAATTATATAATTATTAATTTAAATACACTGTAACAAATTAAATATAAATATTAAAACCTTCAGTATTTAAAATAACATAAAATTTAAAAATCTCCACATAAAAGAACAATAGAAGAAGCTACAATTAAGTAAGCATAAAGAGGAGAAAAATACAAATAACCTGACTGATTTAAAAGGGAGCAAGAAAGTAAGGACAAAAACAAAGACTATATGGAACAGATAGAACACAAACATACAAAATGAAAGGCTTAAAGTTGACTAGACTAGTAATATTAAATGTAAGTCATTTAAAGATTATATTAAAATGCAATGCACTAAAAGCTATAATTAAAAGAAAATGTTTGTCACAATAAACAAACCTAAACTATATGCCTTTTATAAATGATAATCTTCATTAAAGGCTACTGAAAATCCTATATAATAAAACCCTAATATCTAAATCGACTCAACAGCAGAACGACCAGTTGCTATGATGTGCACTGACCACCGGAGGGCAGATGCTCAATGCAGGAGCTGCCCCCTGGTGGTCAGTGTGCTACTACAGGGGGAGAGCCACTCGGCCAAAAGCCAGGTTCACAGCTGGCGAGCGCAGCAGTGGTGGCTGGAGCCTCTCCCGCCTCCGTGGCAGTGCTAAGGATCCCTTAAAGGATCCTGGACTGCGAAAGGGCACAGGCCAGGCTGAGGGACCCCCCCGCCCCCAGTGCACAAATGTTGTGCACCAGGCCTCTAGTTGAAAATAAAATGATGAAAAACGAATTCTATGTAATCACTAACACAAAGAAAGCTGGTATGAATATATTAATATTTAATAAAATAGACTTTAAGACAAGAGCTATTATAAAATATAAAGAGGTACATTTTGTAATGATAAAAAGGCCAACTCAGTAGAATAGTAAAATATTGCTTAATTTGTGTGCACTCAATAACACACTTTCAAAATATATAAAGCCAAAGTTGACAGAACTAAAAGGAAAGGGAGATAAATATACAACAATGCTTGGGAATTTTCACATACCTTTCTAAGTAACTCATGGAAAATGTAAACAGAAAATCAGTTAGGATATAAGAGATTTGATATACATGATTAGTCAGCATGACCAACTTTATAATATAAGGCACTACGCCCAGCAATTGAGGAATATACATTTTATTTCACGTAGACATTGATATTTAGTACAATAGGCGATATTCCAGGCCAAATACAAATCTCAATAAATTTCAAAAGATTGAGATAATACAGTGTATTTCCTCTGATCACTAGGTATTCAATTAGAAATCAACAACAAAAAGTTAATTATAAAAAATCTAAATGCTTTAGAAATCTTAGAAGAAAACAAAATATTCCTAAATAAACCCTTTTTTATGCAAAGAAAGATCACAATGGAAATTAAACAAAAATTTGAGATGGATGATAATAAATAAGACAAATTAAATTTACAGAATGCAGCTACAGCAGTGCTTTAGGGAACATTCATAGCTTTAAATGTATTTATTAGAGAATTAGTATATTTAAAGACCAATTACATAAGTTTTCAATTCAATAAGCAGAAAAAGAACATAAAATTAAACCCAAGAAAAACAATAGAAAGGAAATAATTCATTTAAGAAAAGAGTCAACAAAAGAATACAGGCATAAAAAGAGAAAACCAACCCAAGTCAAGTGGTTGGTTATTTGAAAAATTAATAAAATTGATAAAACCCGTAATAAATAATACAACAAATAAGAGAGAAAATACAAGTTAGTATATTATAAACAAAAATAAATATTACTACATTGCTAGAAACATTAAAGAGATAAAGTGGGGATATTAGGAATATTTTTATACAATAACATGTATGTTTTACATGAAGTGTATAAATTCCTTGAAAAACACAACTTATCAAACCCTGCCTGAGAAGAAATAATCAAATCAGTAATTATAAACATTTACACAAAGAAACTTTCAGACTTAGATTACATCACTAGTGAATTCTATTAACAGTTAAAAAAGAAGTATGCCAATTCTACACAAACATTTCCAGAGAATAAAAAAAGAGGAAACACTATGAATAGTCTTTGTATGAAAATTTGGCGAAGACATCGAAATAAAAAAAAAATTATATACTACTCTCTCCTAAGAACATAGAAGCAAACATACAAAAAATAGCAAATAAAATCCACTGGTATATAAAAATAATAACATATCCTGACTAAGTGGAAATTATTCCAAGAATAAAAGGCTGGTTAACATTTAAAATTAGTCAATATAAGTTACCTTTTTTCTTTTTTCTTTTCCAGAATAAAAGAGAAACTCCATCCTATATAATAAAAGCCTAATCCTATCTAATAAAAGAGAAACATGGAAATTGCCGTACATCCGCTACCCTTCCCATTGGCTAATCAGGGCGATATGCAAATTAACTGCCAGCCAACGTGGCGGCCGGCAGCCAGACAGCTTAAAGCAAACATGAGGCTTGCTTGCTTCAGGGATGGAGGACTCCAATGTTCCCAGCCTGCCGTTGCAGGCCTCTGAGCCTGCAGTTTGAAACATTTTAACAAATATAGAAGCTCAAAAAAACCCCAGAAACACA
>NW_006289392.1:2672852-2678683 GCF_000327345.1 Myotis davidii
AGCTTCATGGTATTTATATTATATCATGCTACTAGGATCATCCTCCACATTTACCATAAGGCTGTAAATTCTTTCTAAGATGCACTGGCTGTGGCAGACGAATCATTTCAACCAGAGCTGATTATATGAGCCTCTAAACATGATATCACAGCCCCACAAGATGGGCTTTACCTCAACACAAATGTGTTCCAGCTCAGGCTGAGGACACATTTGTAATACCTTAATAATAATAAAAAAAGGAAAAAAAAAAATGTGTTCCAGCTCAGGCAGTCCACACCAAAGTAAGGACAAGAGAGCTCTTCTTGTTCTAAGCACTGCATACAGGGGAGGGAGGATGTGGGGGACAGTATTCTATTAGTATTTTCTTTGGTCTTTCCTGCTTTGATAATCCTATATAATAAAAGCCTAATATGCATATTGACCAAACTGTGGAACGACTGGTCACTATGATGCACACTGACCACCAGGGGACAGACGCTCAATTCAGGAGCCGGGCTCACAGCTGGCGAGCGCAGTGGCGGTGGCGGGAGCCTCGACTGCCTCCATGGCAGTACTAAGGAGCACTGAGCCGGGAGGTAAGGAGCAGCAAGCAGCGAGCAGGCGGGCAGTAAGGAGTGAGGGGTTCTGAACTGCGAGGGCTCAGGCGGGGCCAAGGGACCCTCCCCCCAAGTGCACAAATTTTTGTGCACTGGGCCTCTAGTATGTTAAGTGTCCAGTCGTCTGTTCAACCAATCAAAGTGTAATATGCTAATGATATGCTAAGGCCCCTCAACTGCTCTCTATGACGTGCACTGACCACCAGGGGACAGACACTCAGACTGGTAGGTTAACTTGCTGCTAGGGTCTGGCTGATCAGGACTAAGTGAAATGGGCCGGACATGCCCTGGAGACCTCTGGTGACCCCTTCCTGGCTGGCCAACTTCCCATGTCCCTCCCTGGCCCCAGTCATGCACTGGTGGGGTCCCTCGACCTGGCGTGCACGCTCTCACAATCCGGCACCCCTCGGGGGGGTGTCAGAGAGCAGTTTCGGCCTGATCCCATAGGCCAGTGGAGGGACCCCATTAGTGCATGAATTCATGCACTGAGCCTCTAGTATGATTAATAATAGAAAAATATTTGATAGAATTCAATATCATTTGTGATTTTAAAACTAACAGCAAATTAGAAATAGAAGGGAAGTTTATTAATTTAATAGAGAGTATTCAAAAAAACCTTATGATATCATCATACTTAAATAATAAACTAGTGAGTGCTTTTCTCTGAGTTAGGGAGCAAACTACCAATTTTATTTAACATTGTAGTGATGCTCCTTTTTATTTAAATAGTTTTGAAAAGAATCAATAATGGAAAAGAAGAAATATAACTGTCATCATTCACTGATGACATAATATGTGAGTAGAAATCCCAAATAATATATTTTTTAATCTAATACATATATATAAAAAATGAGTGAATTAAGCAAATTTTCTGGATACAATAAACACATACAAACTCATTTGAATTTTTGTACATTAGCAAAAATAATGGAAAATAAAAACCATTTATAATACTACCACAAAACAACAAATATTTAGTAATTAATTCAGTAAAAAATGGAAAGACCTCTGTGATGAAAATTACAAAACATTACCAAAAGAAATATAAGTGGACCTAAAGAAATGAAAGAATATATTATGTTCATGGACTGGAAGACTCAATATTATGACATGAAATCTCTCCAAAGTGATCTAAAGTTGCAGTGCAATTGCAAACTTTTATTTTTAGTAGAAATCAACAAACCTGTTCTAAAATGTGCATGGACAGTCAAATGACCTAGTATTTGTAAAAGAATGAAGTTAGAGTATTTGCACTACTAGACACTATTTATTATAAATATACAGAAATCAGTGTGGCATTTAAATGTGAATAGATAAATATTCCAATGGCATAGACTACAGAGTCCAGGAACAGTCTTGCATATATGACATGCATGGTCATCTAAGTTTTAACAAAGCCATTCATCAGGGGAAGAAGATGTTCTTTTTAATAAATGATGGAGGATCAATTGAATATCTACATGGAAAAAAGAAAAGAAAATTTGATCCTTACCTCAAAATACACACAAAAATTAATTTGAGATGGATATAGACCTAAATATGGGAAATAAAACAATCAATTCTGGGCAAAAAAACAAAACAAAACAAAACAAAACAAAAAGGAAGAATATTTTCATGATTCTGGGTCAAAGATTTCTTGAACAGGGACAAACTGTATCAAGCATAAGAAGAAAGGATTGCTATATTGGACATCATTAAAATTAAGAACTTTCCTTCATCAAAAGGCAACATCAAGAAAGTGCAGAAACAAGCCACAGGCTGGAAGGAAATGCTTGGAACACACCTCACAGGACGTTCAGATCCTGAATCACATCAAGAACTACAAATCAATATAAAATTGAGAACTCAATTTTTAAAAAATGGGCAGAAGACATGAAGCTCAAATACTTCACAAAAGAAGATATACAAATGATCAGTACACACATGATAAAGTTTTCAACATCATTAGTTATCAAAAAGAGCAAATTAACCACAACGTGATACCACTACAGACACATCAGAATGGTTAAAATTAAAAATTAAAAATTAATAAGGACATGAAGCCTGTGAAATTCTTTCATATTATTGATGGGTT
Source organism: Myotis davidii (assembly GCF_000327345.1). Lineage (NCBI taxonomy): Eukaryota > Metazoa > Chordata > Mammalia > Chiroptera > Vespertilionidae > Myotis > Myotis davidii. The sequence goes on from NW_006289392.1 coordinate 2,675,523, forward strand.
ATCAGCACTACAGGAAATCTGGCGGCATCTACTGAACATATGTTTACTCTATAATCTGCAATTCCGTTCCTGGGTCTATACTCAACAAAAACCAGTGCTTATGTCTGACAACGCCCATGAACAAGAATGTTCAGAGCAGTTTTATGCCTACTCCCAAGCTGGAAATAACCCAAATATCCATCAACATGTGAATGGGTAAATACATGGTGGTAAATTCATACAATGGAATATCACATAGCAATAGTCCTGTTACACACAACATCATCAATTTTGGAGACATAATTTTGAGTTGAAGGACTAAGGCATAAAGGACTAGGTACTTTTGAGGCCAGTTACCTGACATTTTAAACCAGGTAAAACTATTTTTGATAGAGGTCAAAAGAATGATTATGCCTGGTGGTGGGATAATGGAAGGAGAGCTGAGGACACCTTCTAGAATGCTAGAAATATTCTGTGTTCTTTTTCTTTTTAATAATTAAAATTTAATTGATTTCAGAGAGGAAGGGAGAGGGAGAGAGAGAGTTAAAAATATTGATGACGAATCATTGATCAGCTGCCTCTTGCAAGCCCCCTACTGAGGATCAAGTCTGGAACCCGGGCATGTGCCCTTGACTGGAATCGAACCTGGGATCCTTCAGTCCGCAGGCCAAGACTCTACCCACTGAGGCAAACCGGCTGTGGCACTATGTTCTGATTTGAGTTGTGGTTAAATGGGTTTGGACTCACATGTTCAAAGCACATGTAAGATTTGGGTATTTTACCATATGCAAGTCATACTTCAATTTTAAAATAGACAGAGAAGGGGAGGAGCCACAGCTTGACATCTGATGAGATTTTACCATGCCACAGCTGAGGAAAACATCCCCAAACCACCAGGACAGGAGATGAGATTATCTGAAAATAAACTAGAAAGACTGATACCAGACCTCATTAGCAACTAGATGTTAGAAATCGCAGGAGCAACACCTGAGAAGAAAACACCTGAGAACCTGAGCTGAAGGGAACATTGTGGAGCGTAGAATTCTTTACCCAGCCAAACCCACTCAAGGTTACGGCAAAATAAAGCCCTCCGCACAGGCAAGAGCTCGTGTGCTTATAAAAGAATTCCTCAGTAAGAACGAAGAGAGAACATCACGCGGTTAAAAGAGAGAGGGAGGGAGAGAGAGAGAGAGAGAGAGAAAGAGAGAGAGAGAGAGAGAGAGAGAGAGAGAGAGAGAAGACTATTCTTAGACGTGTCAGTGATGGCTTCTGGGAGTGAAGCAAGTCGAAAGAAAGTGGGACAGGAACCCTTAGACCTTGACACTTAATTACGTTTCCTATTCTATGGGCCCAAGCACCCCACTTGGTTCCACTAAAATCACATTCCCATGATCATAATATTGTAAGTATGACGCACTGATTTCAATTCTGAACCAACTGTTCCATAAAAGGATACAAAACAGCAAGCAGTGCAGTCATAGAATAGAATGTAATCGCTACCTTGATAACATAAAAATAATATTGTAATTAACAACACTGGTGTTGTGGAGGGAGAAGAAAGGAGAAGATAAAAATTTATTAGCCTCAAACTTCATTATAGGGAGTCAATAAATGATGTCTACTTTAATAAACCAAGAATGAAATATTTAACTACATTATTTAGTCAGAGAGGCAGTGAGTAGAAAGAACAAAATACATGACCATTGATAACTGGGAGATGAAGTGGAGGAAAGGATATGGAGTTACGACTGAGAAAGTCCTTCTCTCCTATGGGAAGGTGCTCAATAAAGGGGCTTAAATGCTGCGAATCAGAATGCAAGTGTGTGAGCACATTATTTAACAGCACAGTGGTGACCAGGGAAGGGAGAATTCCTAAGGCAATTCATGGGACAGTTCCCAGAAGGCCTATGGCGGCCCCAGACAATGAGAGGGGGGAAAGCAGGGAGAGTTAGGGAGAGAACAGGGAGAGTTAGGGAGGGAGCAGGGAGAGCTAGGGAGGGAGCAGGGAGAGTTAGGGAGGGAGCAGGGAGAGTTAGGGAGGGAACAGGGAGAGTAGGGAGGGAACAGGGAGAGCTAGGGAGGGAGCAGGGAGAGCTAGGGAGGAAGCAGGGAGAGTTAGGGAGGGAGCAGGGAGAGTTAGGGAGGGAACAGGGAGAGTTAGGGAGGGAGCAGGGAGAGCAGGGAGGGAGCAGGGAGAGTTAGGGAGGAAGCAGGGAGAGCTGGTGGTGTGGGTCTCAGAGCAGGGCCTGCGCACAGCCTCCATGCCACTGGAGACCACACTGTGAGTGGAACATCATACAGAACTGTCATCCAGGTTCGAAGGACAGTTTCCTGAGCCAGCAGGTGGGTCAGGGGGCAGCCGGTGTGACCCAGCCTGGGAGAGGGACTGAGATCCCACCCTTCCCTCCCCCTGCCCAATCTCCGAGGCTCAGAGGAGCTGGGGGAGCATGAGCTGAGAGCCTCAGGGACGGTGGGTGTCCCCTGGAACAGGTGGCAGTGACCACACCCGGAGATGAGGAAGCATGGCCAAGCCTGGCCACGGACACAGGCTCTGCGGCCACAATGCTACTTGAGTCCCAGAATATGGCTGCCACTCTGGGGAGGATGGTTCAAAAGTAAGAAATTTGGACTTTACAGAATTTACGTCTGAAGCAACTGGGCAGACCCTGAAGTGAGCTCACTAGAATTGACAAGATGGTGTTTTCTGTGCCCAAACATAATGGGGGCATGAAATATCCAGTAATTTGAGTTACATAAAGTAGGAAAGGTCATGCTTTTTGCATAATCCAGTATGTGGCTAGAATATTCAAACCCCATTGTAGTTCTATAATTACAAATACTGGATTATGATATATTAACCTGACCAGGGGCGAAGGGGTGGAGGGCAGAGGGAATGTGAATTCGCAGGAGCGCCAGCGGGAATAGAGGTGTAGCCTTCCCCTTCAGCAACAGCCATCTCCTCCATCACCTCCATCTCATCCCTCCATCTCCTCCATCTCCTCCCTCCATCTCCTCCCTCCATCTCCTCCATCTCCTCCTTCCATCTCACCCTCCATCTCCTCCCTCCATCCCCTCCCTCCATCTCCTTCCTCCATCTCCTCCATCTCCTCCATCTCTTCCCTCCATCTCCTCCATCTCCTCCATCCATCTCACCCTCCATCTCCTCCCTCCATCTCCTCCCT
>NW_006289392.1:2678999-2680118 GCF_000327345.1 Myotis davidii
CCCATCTCCCCCATCTCCTCCATCTCCTCCATCCATCTCACCCTCCATCTCCTCCCTCCATCTCCTCCCTCCCCTCCTTCCATCTCCTCCCTCCATCTCCTCCCTCCATCTCCTCCCTCCCCTCCTTCCATCTCCTCCCTCCATCTCCTCCCTCCATCTCCTCCCTCCCCTCCTTCCATCTCCTCCCTCCATCTCCTCCCTCCATCTCCTCCCTCCCCTCCTTCCATCTCCTCCCTCCATCTCCTCCCTCCATCTCCTCCCTCCCCTCCTTCCATCTCCTCCCTCCATCTCCTCCCTCCATCTCCTCCCTCCCCTCCTTCCATCTCCTCCCTCCATCTCCTCCCTCCATCTCCTCCCTCCATCTCCTCCATCTCCTCCTTCCATCTCCACCCTCCATCTCCTCCCTCCATCTCCCCCCTCCATCTCCTCCCTCCAGCCAGGTGTAGAAATAACAAATGTGGCCTAGGAATAAATGCAGGGTGCCTGATAGGGCGGTTAAGATGTGAACAGCCTTTAAAAGCAAAAGTCCAACTGGTGCCTGGGGACAAAGTGAGGGAAGGGGAAGGATGGGGTTAAAGTTTGTTAAGTCTCATAGTAGGAGTAGCCTGATGGATGAAAGTAGTAGCTCGTGCATATCTCTGAAGGTCACGAAATATAAACCTGTTGTAAAATCTCTGTCATCAGTGATGCAGCAGCAAAAGTCCCACTAATAATATCAAACGGAGTCAAAGTTTTCTGTCGGACTATCAGTGTACATGTAGACATTAAAAATAAATGTATTTTTCATCATAAAAAATGGAGCCCTGAGGAAGGAGGCAGAGCTGAGCTCAAAGGGGGTGGGTGGCAGGAGGCAGTGGCTGTGGTGACCCCTCCCAGAGTCATCAAAGCTTTAGGTCCCAAATACAGTGGCCGGATCTCTCTTAGGTCTCTTTCAAGGCTACATGGGTTATCAACAGCCTTGGGTGGTGTTTGCTTTCTCCCCACCCAACCTCGACCTCGAGAGCAGGTGCCCTTTCGTGGGCAGCCCTCTGACTGCTGCTCCAGCTCCAGCACCGTGAAAGGCTGAAAGGCACTTGCAACAATCCACCTCCCCCCAGACTAGCAACATCGGACTACTGG
>NW_006289392.1:2680153-2683619 GCF_000327345.1 Myotis davidii
CCCCCCCCCCCCTGCCCCCTGAGCTCTTCACCTACTCAGATTCTCAAATTCCTTTAACAGGGGAAAAAGTCTTCTGTGCCACAATGAGTGATAAAAGACAGAAAATGCAAACGCCTGGCCAAGCTCCAGTTGGAGAATAATCAATCAGTTCTTAGGCTATAAATTACTAATATCCGATTCCTTCCTGGGATGAGAGAGGGAAGAGAGTTCAAAGAGCAGGATGACATAGACACCTGAGACGGGGAGGGGGGCTTGCCAAATGAGAGGAGAGGAGAGGAGAAGAGAGGAGAGGAGAGGGGAGAGGAGGGGAGAGGGGGAGGGGAGGCAGGGAGTGAGGAGGGGAGGGGAGAGGAGAGGACTACATTTTGTGTCCCGCTCACAGTTCTGGGAGGCAGGCATTTGTATTCTCTCCATCATGTGTGAGGAGACCGAAGCTGAGACATGTCAGGCGACCCAGGGCCAGTGGCTGCTAAATCATGGATCAATTTGCTCTTGAACCTGGAGGTTCTGACTGCAAGCCCAGGGATCTTCAAATACACGGAAGCTACAGGAAGAAACCGTTAAGGAAAGGAATACCCTACAAACGCCCACAATTCCGCCTTGGCTGAGACTCGCTCCCTTTCAGACGCGCGAGGGCGCGTGCACCTGTGCGTGGAGTAATTTAGTGGGAGCTGCCAAGGCGAGCAGCGGGCTTTGCATGATTTATGAAGCTTTAAAAAAAAAAAGAGGTTGAGTGTTGACTTTGTAAAAAAGGAGCTCTTTTTTTTTTCTGGGAATTTGATATTTGAAGAACCCCATACTTTTGTTCATTTATTCTCTCTTCACAAAATCCCACTGGCCTTCCCTTCCCATTGGCCCAGGTAGTCCAGGTGCCAACTATTTCCAGTTTAGTGTGAATATTTATGCTTATTGTTCTTAAAAACGCTTACTGAAGTATAACACTCATATAGAAATATGTGCAAAACACACAACTATCGCTGCCTAAATGGTCATAAAACCCCGTAAGCTATCACCCAGACTGGGAAATGGAAGGCCAATCCCCCCCCCACCCCCTGCTCCCCCTCCTTGTCTCCTCCTCATCACTGCCATCTCTCCCTCTAAGCCTTAGGTGACCCTATCCTGGTTTCTAAGATTAGAGATTAGCATTGCCTAGTTTTGGACTTTATATGAACGGAAACATACAATATATATTAGTTTATGTTTGACTTACTTTGACCAGCTTTATATGTGTGAGGTTCACCTGCGTTATTGTTTATAGCTCTAGGTGGTTTGTGCTCATTGCTGTGTACTTTACCATTGTACCAATGTATCATATTCACTTATCTGTTCTGCTGCTGGTAGAATTAGGATTGCTTCCAGTTGAGGCTATTATGAATAATGGCTCTAAACATCCTTGTGCATGTCTTTTGTTGCTTACATGAATATTTCTTCTGGATACAGACCTGGGATGGAGACCGCTGGGTCGTAGAATACATTTAAGTTTCGTACATAATACCAAGCTGTTTTCCAAGTAATTGTAGCAAAGTAGAGTTCCATCAACAACAACGTGTGAGTGTTCCAGTTGCTCCACGTCCGCTCAGCACGGGTTATTGCCAGTCTTTGTACTTTTAGCCACTCTGGTGGATGTGCAGTAGTAGTTCATTGTAGTTTTACTTTTCACTTTCTTTATTATTGAAAAGGTTGATCAGTTTCATGTGTTTACTGGTCATTACAATATCCTCTTTTATATTTGCATTTTTCTTATTGGCTTGTAAGAGTCTTTTATGTATTTTGGATTGAGTCCTTTGTCAACTTATGTGGATTGCAGATAACTTCTCGGGCTCCATGCCTTTTGCCTCTTAGTATCTTTTGATGCATAGAAGTTCCTGATCTTAATGTAGCCCAGTTTACCAAACTTTACTTTCATGGTTGTGTTCTTTTATTTTTCATTTTATTTTTTAAAGAGTTGTTACTGATTTTTAGAGAGAAAGAGAGAGAGAGAGAGAGAGAGAGAGAGAGAGAGAGAGAGAGAGAAAGAGAGAGAGAAAGAGAGAGAGAAACATTGATGTGAAAGGGAGACATCTATGGGCTGCCTCCTGCACACCCCCATGGGGGATAAAGTCCGAAACCTTAGCATGTGCCCTGACCAGGAATCAAACCAGAAACCTTTTGGTGTATAGGATAATGCCCAAGCAACTGGGCTACACTGGCCAGGGTTTTTTAAATAGTTATTTTATTTCTTCAAAGTTTATAGATATAATGCTCTACATGATTAGGTAGAAGCTTTATGACATGGCCTTTCACTTTTAGATATACAAACCACCTGAAATTAATATTAGTATATGCTTTGGTGTAAAGGTCATTTTAGTTTGTTCCATATAAATATTCAAGAGTTTCAACACCATTTATAGAAAAGATTATCCTAGCTCCACTATTCTGCTGTGTCAGAAACTAGTATCCATTTGTGCATGGCATTTTCTGGACTCTTCTGTTCCATGGGTCCATTTAACTAGTTTTGTGCTAGTGTCATGCTGCCTTAGTTGCTGTAGCTTCTACCTTTTTGTTCTTTGTCAACAATGACTTAATTTCTTGACCTTTGGTACTTCTATGTCAATTTTAGAATAAGATTTTCAATTTAAAAAATATAAAAAAGAAGAAAGGAAAATTCATTGACATTTTGATTATAGCTAAACTTAGGAATAATATTTTTGTTTATAAGTTTTTTTCTTTTTTGAGTATGTATAGAAGTCTTTAATATCTTTTATTAGATTTATTCCTAGGTATTTTATATTTGCTGATGCAATTATGAATGTGTTATAATTATCTAAAAATAATTCATATTATTTTTATTGCTATTATACTTGTTTTTTGTATATTGACCTTATATTCAGCAACCTTGCTATCTAACTTTAAAATTCATATTGTGTGTCAACTGTAATTGAAAAATAAAGTTATTTAAAAATTAAAAAGTATTACAATTAAATTCTGATTACTGATCTACATATTCTTTTTATTTTCTGTGTACAAAATAGCACTTTATGCAGATGATGACAGTTTTAGTTATCTCTTTACAATTGTTACCTTTTGGTGCATTGGCTGGAATCTCTAGTACAGTTTTGAACAGAAGTTCATCTTTGTCTTCTTTCCCTCTTAAAAGGCTTCAAAGGAAAAACAATATTTTTCCATTAAAAATCATGTTTGCTGTTTTTAGAGCTACCTTTCTCATCAAATAATTTCCTTCTATTTCTATTTTGCTTAGAGCTTTATCATTAACTAGAGGCCCGGTGCACGAAATTCGTGCACTTGGTGTGTGTGTGGGGGCAGTGTCCCTCAGCCCAGCCTGCCCCCTCTCACATACTGGGAGCCCTCAGGCGTTGACCCCCATCACCCTCCAATTGCAGGATCGGCCCCTTGCCCAGGCCTGACACCTCTGACAGAGGCATCAGGCCTGGGCAGGGGACCCTCATTTCCCCCCATCACTGGTTTT
>NW_006289392.1:2684189-2711350 GCF_000327345.1 Myotis davidii
TACATATGCAAATTAACCGCCATCTTGTTGGCAGTTAACTGCCAATCTTAGTTGGCAGTTAACTGTCAATCTTAGTTGGCAGTTAACTGCCAATCTTAGTTGGCAGTTAATTTGCATATAGCCCTGATTAGCCAATGAAAAGGGCATTGGTCGTACGCCAATTACCATTTTTGTCTTTTATTAGATAGGATAGGTGCTGGATTTTATTAATTACTAGAGGCCTGATGCACGAAATTCATGCAAGAGTAGGCTTTCGCAGCCCTGGCTACCTCAGCCCTCGCAGCTGTGGCTTCATCCGGAAGGTTGTCCGGATGGTCGTTCCAATGTTTGGCCATTTGGTCGATTTGCACATTATACTTTTATTATTATAGATTTGTCCTACTTCTATTGAAATCATATTAAATGTCTTCTTTATTTTGTTAATATTGTGAGCTAGATTATTTTCATATATGGAACCCACCTTGCATTTTTTAGAAAATGTACCTCTGCCTTATGGTCTTGTTTTCACATATTTCTGAATTCTGTTTGATGATACCATGCTCAGAATTTTGTATCTAGTTTTGTGAGGGAGATTGATTTAGACTTTTCCCTTCTTATAACATCATTCTGAGCTTTTTATATCAAAGTTTGCTAACCCCTTAAATGAGTTGAGGAGTATTCTCTATTTTTAAAGTCTCTGGATGGGTTTTTGTAAAAGTGTTGCTCTCTCTTCCATAAATGTGGTGGTACATCACTATGGAAGAGACCTGGGTGTGTGTGCATGTGAACACTTTTAACTATAGATTTAATTTACCATTAGAAATAGAACAATTCATATTTTCTCTTTCTTCCTGTGTTAGTTTAAGTAAGTTGTGTTTTTTAAGGAATTTGTCCATTACAGCTATAGTTTCAAATGTATTGGTATAAAATTATTTATAATTGCTTCATGTTCTCTTTAGTTCTGTAGAATCTGTAGTAATGTCACCATTTCATTCCTAATATCAGATAATTGCTCTTCTACTTGCTCAGAAGTGGAAATCTTTCAGATCCTGGAGCTCCATGGAAGTGGAAATGCTAGCTCAGATTTCTCTCACCTCTGTTACTAACCCTAGAGCCCATGACCTTCTACATGACCTTTGTACACTAACTCCTCAGCTTAGGACAGATGGAGGGATTCTTCCTAAGTACTACAGCCAACAGCACCTGCCCCTATAAGATATACAGGGCCTTCCAACTGCCAGCTGGGGCCTTCCTGCCAGCTCCATCTTGGTTTAATTTTAGACAAAAATTTATATATTTTACTCTTTTATTAAAGTATGATATATATACACAAACATATCCAATCTAATAAAAGAGAAACAAGGTAATTGGCATATGACCGCTACCCTTCCCATTGGCTAATCAGCGAGATATGCAAATTAACTGCCAGCCAAGATGGCGGCCGACAGCCAGGCAGCTTGAAACTAACATGAGGTTTGCTTGCTTCAGTGACGGAGGAAACCAATGTTCCCCGCCTGCCTTGCAGGCCTCTGAGCCTACAGTTTGAAACATTTTAACAAATATAGAAGCTAAAAAAACCCAGAAACCAGCTTTCAGTGAGCTGGGATCTCAGAGCTGGAGTCAGAGCTAGAGTTATACATTGTTTCAAACCGAAACAAACCAGATACCTACTTTCAGCAGCGGAGGCCTAAGAGCTGGAGCCTTAGAGCTAAAGCTGGCCCAGAATTAAAAAAGAAAAAGAAAAAAAGGAGCGGTTGGGAGCTTCCATCACCCGCTAGCCTGAAAACAGCCCTCAGCCCCTCACCCAGGCTGGCCAGGCACCCCAGTGGGGACCCCCACCCTGATCCAGGACACCCTTCAGGGCAAACCAGCCAGCCCCCACCGATGCACCAGGCCTCTTCCCTATACAGTAAAAGGGTAATATGCCTCCCAGCACCGGGATCAGTGGAGGCGTGAGGCCTCCCGGCACCAGGATCAGCGTGACAGGGGGCAGTGCCCAAACCCCCTGATCACCCTGCAGTTCTGTGTGTGACAGGGCGCGGGGCCACAACCTCCCTATCCCCCCTGCTCTGTTCGTGACAGGGGAAGGCGCCCCAACCTCCTGATCAGCCCTCCCCTGTGCCTGATACGGGGGAGCTCCCCAACCTCTGATCGCCCTGCGGCTTTGTGTGTGACAGGGTGTGGTGCCCCAACCCCCTGATTGGCCCTGCTCTGGGTGTGACAAGGTGCGGTGCCCCAACCCCCGCCGCCGCCCACGGGCCCTGCTCTGTGTGTGCCGGGGTAGAGCCATAACCTCCCCATCAGCCCTGCCTTGAGTGTGACAGGGAGCTGTGCCCCAACCCCCCAATCGGCCCTACCCTGAGCCTGACTGAGGGTGGCATCACAACCTCCCAATCTGCTCTGCTCAGTGCATGACAGGGGGCGGCGCCCCAACTCCCCAATTGGCCCTGCTCTGAGCCCAACCAGGGGCTGCACCTAGGGATTGGGCCTGCCCTCTGCCACCCGGGAGCAGGCCTAAGCCAGCAGGGCGTTATCTCCCGAGGGGTCCCAGACTGCTAGAGGGCACAGGCCAGGCTGAGGGACCCTACCTTCCTCCCAAGGCACAAATTTTTGTGCACTGGGCCTCTAGTATATATATAAAAGGCTAATATGCAAAGTGTCCCCTCGGGATTTCAACTGGGAGACCGGGAGTTTGATTGCTCACTATGACATGTGCTGACCACCAGGGGACGACATGGAATGAAGGGAGGCCTCAGCTGGCAGTCGGAAAGCCCTGTTCAGCCCTGAGCGCCAGCTAGGCCTAGTGACTCTACCCGTGCACTAACTTTGTGCACTGGGCCTCTAGTATCCTATAACTTAATGCATTCTCAGAAACACACCTGTATAATCAGCAAATGAATTAAAAAACAACAACATTAATAGCACCCCAGAACCCTCCTCATGCTTCCTTCTTGTTCTACTTCCTCTAGGGGTAACCACTATTCAGACTTCAAACAGCATTAATTGGTTTTGCCTTAATATAAATACCTGTCTTCTTTCACACAAAATTATGTCTTTGAGAACCATTTCTATTGTTGCAGATAGGAGTAGAATGCTTATTCTCATTGCAGTATAATATAGCATTGTGTTAATATAACATAATTTATTTATCTGTTCTACTATTGACAGGCATTGGGATACTTTCCAGATTGGTACAATTACAAATAGTTCTATGAACACTCATACATATCTTTTGGTGAACACATGCATGCATTTCCCTTGAATATACACTTTCATATGGTTTGCATATGCCCCATAACAATGTAAATAACACACCACCAAAGAGTTTTCAAAAGTGATTCTATGACTCTACTCTCTGCCAGCAATGCATGAGAGTTACATTTGTTCTGCATCCATGCCAACACTTGATAGTTTCCTTTTTATTCTACCACTAGAGGCCCAACACATGAATTTCGTGCATTGGGCCTCTAGTATCATATAATATAGTCATTTTGGTTATAACATAATTTTAAAATAATAGTCATGTTGATACTGTTCAAAACCATGTTGTTGTCTTCTGTTTTATCTAGGGTTCTCCAAAACACACAAACAAATTGGAAGTGAAGGCAAGTGACTTTTTTTCTCAGCCTTAAAGGTTGTTGAGGACAAGAGCCCCCTTAATCTTACACCTGATCAGAAGGGCCCACTAGATGGTCACCAGGTGAGGCTGTTCCCCAGCTTCCCTGTAATTGAAGAAGGCACAGTAGGGGGATCATTTGTGTGAAATTTGTTCCCTCTCCAGGTTAATGGCACTGTCACACCCGCCGTTTCTGAGCCAGCTACCAAGTCAACTCCTCTTCCTTTATTTCACAAGCTACATTTTAACCAACCCAAACCCTCCTTCCCCACTGCTGGTTCCCTCATTAGGGCCTAATCTGTCTTCAGAATTATTCCCATCCCCTTTGACTGACTTTTCTTATCCTTCTCCCTTCCTCCCACCCCACCTCAGTCCATGCCTCATACCAGAGGCAGTCTTTCTAAAACGCAAATCTAACCAAGGCACTCCCCTGCTTTTCCATCTAAGAGGCCTCCAGTGCTCTTGGATACAGCCCAGCACCTTCGCATGTGAGTGCATGTGTGTGTGTGTGTGTGTGTGTGTGTGTGTGTGTGTGTGTGTGTGTGTCCCCTTCTTAACCTGGTCCCTGCTTCCTGAAGCCTCAGCTCCTGCCACTGAGCCCATGTCCAGGCCCTTGGTTCAGTCCTTCTGCGTGAAATGCCTGGCTTCTCAGCCTTGGTGAAACCCTGTGCATGTTTTCCAGACCTCGGTCAAGGGCCCTGCTGAGGCCCAGGTAGGATTAACCTGCCCTCTCTCGGCAGGCGGTACAAACCATGTGGCCCACTGAATGGCTATCCCTCCTTCTTAGCTGCACAGCGTGCTTCCCAAATCTTCATTTCTTGCGTCCTGAGCATTTGGCATCAGGCCTGGCATAGGATAGGTGCTCAATAAACATCAGAGAACTGTCTACAGAAGTAATAAAAGGTAAAAGGAAAGGGAACCAGCATTTGGTAAGAACTTACCATGTACCAGACACGTTACCTGTATTATCTCTTCAACTTTCCAACAGTCCTATGATTAGGTGAGATTATTTCCATTCCTATGAATGAGGAAATTAAGGCACTAGAAGTTTAATAATTAGCTCGAGGTTACACAGCTAACAAATGGCAAAGCGAGAAATGAAATCTAAGTCTGGAACCTTGCTTACCCTGCAGATGGTTGTAGCACTGATACGACAGTTGTCATTATGACGCGGCACTGACAAAGTGGTCATAGCACTTTGCATGTCTGTCTCATCCATTACTGTTACTTGAGTCTCATCACAAACATAGGACTTTAACTAACGAAGAAGATAAAGTGAGAGGAGTGGCATGCCTGGCCCAAGGTCATAGCCTTGCAAGCAGCACAGCAGGAGCTCAAGTCCAGACCCACCTGGTAGCTCCAAGTCCAGCAGGGGTGGTGAGGAGGCCGGACTCGGGAGGAAGAGGTACTTTGAAAGAGTAAGCGAGCTGCTCAGCCTGGCGGCCATCCCTCCCCACTTCTGTGGTTGGTCTGCTGGCCGTAGCAGCTGCTGGGGAGTTGGAAGGACTCACAGGCTGAGGGGCATCACCATTTAAAAGGCCTGGGAATTCTATGCATAAGAGCCCTTGTTTACCTTGGCAAGAAAAAAAAATGACAAAATTAAAAGGAAGAGAAACCAGTCTATATACACATTAAAAATAAAAAAAGCTCTGCGGAGCCCAGACCTGGATAGCAACACCAACGCTCCTTGGGCGGCTGTCCGGTGCTGGGCCCGAGGCCCCAGGTCACCCTGTAGGCGCTGCCACCAGGCCTGCCTGGGGAATCTCCCCTCATAAAACCACAGTTCTCTGGGAGCCTCATTATTCAGACACTCCCAGAGGCAGTGAGAGGCCAGCGGTGACTTTGGGAGAAGCACAATCTTATCTCCAGGGTGAAAAGGACCATTTGTGGTTTCTGCCCAGGAAAGCAGAGGCAAGAGAGAGAGGGACCTGGGAGGAGGAGGGTGCTGAGCCCAGCTGGTCTGCACCCTCCAGGACAGAACAGCTCCTGCTGTGGGCACACACAGCCCCGGGAAACAGCTCTCGCTGAGGAAATGGGACTTTTGTGGTTCTGGCAAGAAAACCCCACATTAGCCAGCCTGGCCTGACCCTCTCCCTTCAAGCAAAGGAGACAGAACGTGTGGGAAGTGGGGGCAGTTCCGCCAAGCTCCCTAATGTCTCTCCGACCTTCTGGTGCCTGGGACCCTCCGCAGAGGCCTCCACTCTCCTCTCCGGAGGCCCAGGACGGCCTGTGACCCGCCAGCCCCTGGCAGTGTCCCTCCATGGCCTGTGGTCTGTCCCTTTCTTGTTCCAGCCAAACCCCAAAGCTGCTATTGGGCTGGAGGCCTCTCAAGCCTTCCTGACAATTTTTGAGCTTAAGCTAAAAATAAACACTGGCTGGGACTTGAAACAGGCCCGTGCCCTGCCCTTACTTGACCTGTTTCTGCCCCTCTCGCCCGGCCAGCAAAAGCCCCCACATTTCAGGGAGAGCCCAGCTGGGCGTAGCAGGCCGGCCGCCCGCAGCTGGCTCCTGCCAGGGCACCAGGGCTCCAGGGCTCCACTGAGGGCCCCACGTTCCCTCTGCCTCCTGAGGCCTGGGCCTGGGCAGACGTTCATGATAGTTCCCAAATGTGTATGTAGGTGGGACCTGGGGGAGAGGCAGTTTGGTGAGAAGGGTCTTGGGGACCTTGTCCTAGAGCATATTGGCATACGGAGGGGTTGTTTGTGTAGGTTGCAGGCTGAACTCGGGTGTCTGTGGGGAGAAGGATGGAGGCTGCCAGGGCTGGAGGCCGCCCTCTGCACTTGTTCCATTAGTGACCACAGCAGTGGCAGGGAGCAGAGGCCACCCCCACCCGGAGAGAGTAGAATTGATTCTACCTATTGTCTGGGAGGGAAGAAAAGCCAGGCTATCTCATGAATTGAGCAATTTTTTAAATATATTTTTATTGATTTCAGAGAAGAAAGGAGTAGGAGAGAGAGAGAGAAACATCAATGACTTTGAGAAAGAATCTTTGATCGGCTGCTTCCTGCACACACCACACTGGGGACTAAGCCTGCAACCTGGGCATGTGCCCTCACCCAGAATTGAACCGTGACCTCCTGGTTCATAAGTGGACGCTCACCCACTGGGCCACTGGGCCTTGGGAAGGCCTGGGCTCCTCCGCATGAGCTGGTCTGGTATGGCCTAGGCCTCTGTGGAGAAGGGAGCATCACTTCCCAGAGGAGCAGCTGAGACCCTGTGAGGTGAAGGGGACGTGCCTGGTGAATGGGCATCCAGGCCCAGCATCTGCAGGAGCAACCAGACAGGGAGCAGGCTAACCAACCAGTGTCTGTTAATAATAGCAACAGGTCACCCGTGCTTCCACATGCCTTAGCCTCACCTCCGCGGAGAACTGAGGAGTGGGTGGTATTAATAAAGCTGCCTCCATGAAATGTTGAAATTCCAGGAACAATGTTGCGTTTATGTCTGACAGGGCTTATTTCTGGAGTAAAAGGCCTTGACTTCCGTGCAGTTCTGAACAGCATTTCGGAACTGTGAAATGTTCGGAGCCTCTGCTTTCAAAGTGGGGTTTCGGTTCTGTATTGTTTGGATACCAGGGTCGTTCCTCATTCCCACAGGGTTAGATACCTTATTCCCATGCTCACGTCGCACTTGGCAATGACTTCACTGGAACAACTATAAAGCTTTATTCTTTACCATTCACAACATAATGGATGGAACTGGAGAGCATTGTGCTAAGGGAAATAAGCCAGTCAGAGAAAGATAAGTATCACATGATCTCACCCATTTGTGTAATCTAATGAACAACATAAACTGATGAACAAAAACAGATCCAGAGACAGAGAAGCATCGATCAGACTGTCAAACCTCAGAGGGAAGGTAGGGGAGAGTGGGGGTAAGGGAGAGAGATCAACCTAAGGACTTGTATGCAAGCATATAGGCATAACCAATGGACACAGACACCAGGGAGGTGAGGGCATGAGTGGGGGAGGAGGGTTGGGGGGCAAAGGACACATATGTAATACCTTAATCAATAAATAAAAAAACCCTTTATTCTATTTTAAAGACTCTTTTTGAAAAATCTCCCCTTCATTCACTAGAGTATAAACTCTTTGAGGACAAGCATTGTGTCTTATGAGTTTTGACTCCAGTGCCTAAAGGAAGTTCTAGACTTAGTAAATGCTCAATAAAATTTTGTTGCACAACTGAATGAATTACAGGGAAACTTATCCCAATTAAGTGTGTGCATGTGTAAGAGTGTTTGCATGCATGCGTGTAGGTGTGTGCGTGTGGTGGTGGTGGGTGTGCATGGAGAGTGGGCTTGGTGTGCAGGTGAGTGGAAGCAGCGTGCGTGCGGGGCACAGAGCCAAGGGCGGCCCTCTCCAGGCGCCCTGCTGGCTGCAGATTTGTCTCTGGACCGGAACGCCTCCTGCATGCCCCTCTCTGCCAGCACCCCTGCGCCTTCCCTTTCCACGGCATCTATTAATGATAGCAGTCCCTGTGGTTTATAATTACCAGTTTGACAAGTTCAGGAGTTCTCTGTTAATTATTATAATTAGCTTTCACTCAGTGAGGCTTCGGGAGTTTAACAACAATATTAACAACGGGGGATGCCGATCAGGAATTGACTACAAAGAACTCACTGGAAAGACTTCCTTCTGCTGTCAGGAAACGCATCCACGAAGGGGAACCTGCACAACAGCTCCCCTCTGTCTGCCCAGCTCGGCGATTGGGTCTAAGTCTGCCTCAGGGAATTGAAAACAACGGCTGTGGCCAGTACTGCAAACCCCAAGTTTAAAATGAACCAGAGAAGAAAGAAGCCCTGAATTGATGGCTGTGGGCCATTCCTTGACCAGAAACGAAGCAGAGGCAGCAGCCAGAGAGAGAGGCCCGGACCAAAGCCCCCGCTATGGCTCCAGACCTGGCCCTCAGGGAGCGCAGACGTGTTTAGGAGCTAGGAGCAGAGAGAGGCAGGGTGGGCCGGCGGACCTTGACCTCCCTCTCACCTCCGAAGCCCCCTGACTCCTCATGGCTCACCCCATACACCCCAGTGCTCGCTTTGGCGCCTGAGGCCACTCAGTAAGGCCCAGCGTGTCTGCCCAGCGTTGTCTGCACTGATCACGCTCTTGGTGCTTCTCTCAGTCAGCACCCGAGTGCCCGCTCCTACCTGTGTCCTGAGGCTGTGGCATCAGCAGCCAAGGACAGATCCTCGACCTCACAGGGTTGGGATTCTAGAGGAGCAAGGCCAAACAGGAACTTGAAAAACTAATATATAATGTCACTCAAGGAGATAAATCCTCTGTTATCATCATAACCCCAACAGACTGGAGGCTTAGAGCGTGATGGGGAGGCCTCTCTCCGAGGTACCGGGACAGGACCTGCATGAAGAGTACTCCAATCAGAGGACAGCAAGTGTGGGGTCCCTGGGCAAGCACAGTTTGGCACCTGTGAGCTCAGAAGGTGGATCAGAAGGTGGGTCAGAGGTGAATGGGTGGAGGGGCTTCGGCCAGAGATGCTGGCAGGTGCAGATCAGGAGGCCTTGGTGAGCCATGGAGGAAACGTGGCCTTCATTTGGGAAGTAGCTGAGCTCTGGCAGGCTGGCCGGGCCCCTCCTTTGAGTGTGATGGACCCCTGCTGAGCTCAGCATCCCCAGCCGGCGGCCTCCTACCAGGCACACCTTTCCTCATCAGAGCCGAGGCTCTTATCTTTTGAGGGTAATGCCCCTTCAAGTTTATTTTTCTGGACCAACCCTCAGCTCTTTAATAAGCCTCTCTGTGCTAATGGGTGCAAGTGGGGGTCTTGGCTGGGCTCACCTGGTTCACCTGGGCTCCAGATGTCAGGTCCGACGTTGCGCTTCTTGGCAAGTCTTCATCCTGGGGCCAGCTGAAGGGGGTGCCTCCCAGGGCGTGCATGGATGCAGTGACCAAACTGTCAGGGAAGACAATTAAAGAGAAAAAGAAAGCAACACAGGGGGGAGAAGAAAACATTTTTAAAAATTCCCTGTAAAATCTGTAGTGAGGTAAGAGAAAATTTACATTCAAGAAACAAGAACAGGGTACTATTCTTTTTAAAGAAACAACGAGATAACATGTAAGAGTTCTAAAAGTTAAAGCTGTAGTAACCAAAGTAAAACAACATCAATGGGAGATTTGTGAAGTGAAGTGGAGTATATCTCCCTGGAAGCAAAAGCAAAAGACAGAAGGGAGTGAAACAGAAGGGGAAGGACAAGCATATTTGACTACTAGAGGCCCAGTGCACAAAATTTGTGCACTTGGGGGGTATGTCCCTCAGCTCAGCCTGCACCCTCTCCAATCTGGGACCCCTCGGGGATGTCTGACTGCCAGTTTAGGCCCGATCCAAGAGCTCACCTGACTGCCTCACCTGATTGCCCCTAACTGCTTCTGCCTGCCAACCTAATCACCCCCTAACCACTCCCCTGCCAGCCTGATGGATGCCTAACTGCTCCCCTGCCGGCCTGGTCGCCTACAGCTGCCCTCCCCTACTGGCCTGGTCCCCCCGAACTGCCCTCCCTCCCCTGCAGGCCCAGTTGCCCCCAACTGCTCTCCCCTGCTGGCCTGATCACCCACAACTGCCCTCCCCTGCCAGCCATCTTGCAGCAGCCATCTTGTGACCACATGGGGGTGGCCATCTTTTGACCACATGGGAGCAGCCATCTTGTAATGACATGGGTGCGGCCATCTTGTGACCACATGGGCATGGCCTCTTGTGACCACATAGGGGTGGCCATATTGTGCAAAGGTGTGATGGTCAATTTGCATATTACCTCTTTATTATATAGGCTGTTTTATTGACTCATTAGAGGCCCAGTGCACAAAAATTCTTGTACTCCAGGGGTCCCTCAGGCCAGCCTTTGCCCTCTTGCAGTCTGGAACCCCTCAGGGGTTGTCCACCTACTGGCTTAGACCCGCTCCCTGGGAGATCTGGCCTAAGCTGGCAGCCAGACATCCCTCTGGCAGCCCGGGAGCCCTCAGGGGATGTCTGAATAATGGTTTAAGCTGCTTCCCATGGGGAGTGGACCTAAGCCACAGTCAGACATCCTTAGTGCTTCCAAGGAGGCAGGAGAGGGTCCCACCACCACAGCTGTACTCGCAGCCCATCAGCCTGGCTTGTGCCTGAGTGGAGCTCCCTCTGTGGGAGCACATTGACCACAAGGGGACAGCTCCTGCATTGAGCATCTGCCCCCTGGTGGTCAGTGCACGTCATAGTGACCAGTCATTCCCGGTTGTTCCACCGTTAGGGTCATGTTACCCTTTTATTATATAGGATTGGAATAACTGTATAAGGTAAGTATAATCTCCTCTGTCTACCAAGGAGAGCCTGTGGCTGCAGGGTGCGTGAGCACTCTTCCCACAGTTGTGCGTGGTGAAGTGGCAGAGCTGGATTAAACCCACGTCTCATGCTACAAAGCTGCGTTGTTGCTGCTCAGCTGTGCCCTGGCGAGAGGATTGCTGGAGCTGGGCCGGCAGCCTGGAGGGAGGGGAGGGCTGAGCCGTGCTTTATCGGAGGGCACCCATGTCACCTGTGTGATAACTGGAAGACACAGGCTTTCCATCTTCCGAGGCTTTCTGCGCTGATATGAGAGAGACATCACACGCACTCACAGGTGCTTCCCTAGCCTCAGCCGCCTGAAATCGCAGCCATTCTTTGTACTGGGATTCTATCTGATAAAGTTATGAGCATTCAGAACACAAAGTTGTCCTTTTATCAGACTTAGCGGGGCCTTTTCATAGAGTGGCAGCGGATCGAGGAGCCGGTTATACATCAGGCCGCTCATCCGGGTGGATTAGGCGATGATATATTTTTCAAGTCGGGAGAATGTAGTGGCAGAGGGAACATCACCAACACGCGCGGGCTGGCAGGGCCTCTGATGAATGGGCCTCGGCTCCGCTGCTGGTCCTGGGCCATGGAAGGAGACGAGGCCCCCAGCAGACCTGTCTCCTCTTTCCTGGGCGAGAAGAGAAAGATTGAGAGACAGAGGCTTCCTGTAGATCAAACCACGCACGCCGGCGGAGCAGGCACTGCAAGGGTTCACCACCTGCAGACGCTCCCTCTCTCCCCTCCCTTCCTGCCTTTCTCCATCCAGGGGACAGAGCCACGGTCATGCTGATTATTGACACAGGTTAGTTTGAGGAGGTGACTGAAATATGGGACAGCATTGGGCTTCCAGGCACTGAACTGGGATAGAGACAAGTCACGGGTCTCAGGAGACCTGGTGGCTGGCAGCATGGGCCGCCCTGGGCAGAGACGCTGTCCACCAGGGAAGAAGGGGAGAAGGGGGAAGTACTGGGCTGCTATGTTAACCAGCAGCTCCACATGCAGGAGGCTTGGGCGTGGGGCTGCATCCTACCCCACAAGCACAGACTGGCATAAAGGGTGTTCCAGGGGGTGACCTGGCATGGAGAGGGTGCGCACCAGCAAAGGGGATTTAGTTTTCTTTTTTTATAAACATTTGGCAACTCA
Source organism: Myotis davidii (assembly GCF_000327345.1). Classification (NCBI taxonomy): domain Eukaryota; kingdom Metazoa; phylum Chordata; class Mammalia; order Chiroptera; family Vespertilionidae; genus Myotis; species Myotis davidii. The sequence continues at coordinate 2,696,245 of NW_006289392.1, forward strand.
GAAGTGGCTGGAAACTGCTCTGGGGACGGCACCGTGCTCCCAGGCACTGTGCTCCCAGGCCATGTGCTCTGCCTGTGGGCGGGCATGTGAGGCTGCTACACTGCGGAGAAGCGTTGCAACACTAACCTGCGGAGCACTGTCCCATGGTACTGGCGATGCCTGACCTGGCAGCAATTCCAGGCTCCAGAACCTCGCCCCACAGCCGGTCCCCTAACACCTCTGCCTGCACACGCTTCCCGGGTCTGGTCCCCAGAGAAGCTCAGGAGAACACCACACGCCCATGGCCATGGGCCGGGCTCCTCCTTCTCCACCCTGCCCCTGCCTCCGAGTGCCTTGCACCTGTGCTAGCAGGCAGCAACCTGCCCACTGCAACTCGGAAGGAAGGGAGGGAGGGAGGGAAGGAAGGAGGGAGGGAGGGAGGAGATAGGTTTAAAGCACAATACAAAAAAAAAAAAAAACCTATCTGCACCTTTTGCTCAGAAATGGCACAGCCGAAGGGGTCTCAGGCATGGTGATTAACTTCCTCTGAAAGCCAGCGCACCTGGGAATGTGCCGAGACACAATAGGCTGAGCAAATATTGGACAAGTCTCTCTCTTCTGCGTTGCCCACTTCGCTGAGATGAATGGATTGACTTCTCAAACACTAACAAGAGCGAACCAGCCAGCCTGGATCCAAGATCAACATCGCTTGCTTTTCTTTCCACCTTTTCTAATTTCTAGAGCAAATGTATACAAAATATTTATCTAAAATAGAGGCACTCACTGCAAATAATTAGTGATCTGCAGCCATCGCACGCCTGATCTAGGGACCCGGGCCGTGGGCTCCAACCTGGGTTTGCCCAGCAGAAGGCTCCGGGCACTGCCTGGCTGAGAGGTGGTGTTACCTGCAGCCCTCTGACCTCTCCAGGTGGCGATGGGGCGGGGGCGGGGGCAGGAGCTCTTCATCCAGGACCCCAGGGAGCACAGAGGCACCCATTCTCTCAAGAAAGAGCTAGGGATTACGCAACAAAAACCAACCAACAAACCACACCCACAACAGCGTGTTGACTGCCAGAGGGCAGGGCAGTGGGAGAGGGAGGAGAGGGGGAAGGGGGTAAGTGGTGATGGAAGGAGACTTGACTTGGGTAGTGAACACGCAATACAGATGACATGTTATAGAACTGTTCGCCGGACACCTATGCAATTTTATTAATCAATGTCACTCCAATAAATTCATTAAAAAATTTTTTTTAAAAGAAAGAGCTGTGTATTTGCGAGCAGGTTCAGGGTAAGTGTGAGGAAACACTTTCTAGGTGCACTGCCTGAATCGCAATGCAGTGAATAAACAGGGCTGCCCACGGCTTCCTCCCGGGCAAGTGGGGTGGGGGGCCTGGGAAAGGGGGGATCTTGGTCAGAAATGGTGCCGACAATGAAGGCGAGGCTGTCTGGCGGCAGGAGCGCACTTGGCGTGACCTCTCCGTGTCCCCATCTGCTGGAGCCAGCATCCGAAGGAGCCAGCCTTGGGTGAGGCCTCTGAGGTCATGGTGCTTTACCAGCAGCTCAGGAGCCGAGGCCCAGAGCGGTGAAGGGGCTTCCTGACATAACACAGCAAGGGAGTGGGGAGGCCGGGGTGGCAGGCTGGCCTGTCCCGTTAACCTCCTGTGACTTCTCCTTCTGGGCTCAGCCGTCTCGGAGCCCCCAGCACAGGCTGGTCATGCCCTGGACAGGCGGGCCCCTGGCCAGAGCTACCCATTCTCTAACTTGGAGTGACCGTGTGGCCCAGACGCCTGACGGTGCTCCGCACTCAGCCTTACCTTGCCTCGCGCTGTATGCCTCCCGTGCCAGGACGCTGGCTACTTTCAGATAGTCCCTGGGTGCCCCATCCTGCTCCGACATGGCCTGGCTTCTCTTCTTTGCCCAGTTTCTAGGATGAAGGTCCCAGCATGCCTTTCTGATGAGTCCACTTGCATTAGGACAAAATGGATGGGAGCAGGTTTCCCTCACTGCTCCAGGCCCCTGTGCCAGTGGCCACTGGGATGTGACATTCTCATTTTTCCTTCAGGAGGGAGAGAGGTTTTTATCTTTTCGCTGGAAGAGGAGTGACAGGGAAGCCACAGCAGCCAGGGCTGAGGACAGGCTGCGGTTTCTCATCATTAGAATAATTAAAGTATACAGACAGAAATGTGGTTTTACTTCATAACTGTATCCTGTCAACTAAATATTTCATTTAGGCCTCATGCCTGAGCTAAATGAGAATCTGGAGCAAAACTGCACTATTAGAACACAGTTAATTATTGATTCGGCCAGGCAGAAACGGGGAACAAGGACCGGGCGCGCTGGCTCCTCTCACCAGGCATCTCCCGCGCTAAGCTGCACTCGAGCAGCTGCTTTTATCCCGGGAGCCCACCGCTTCCAGCTGCAAAACGCACAATCCCCACCAGCCGCATGGAGCCAGATTGAAGGCGACAAGGAAAATACTCCTTCTCTGCAGCTCATTTCTTCTGCGGGGAGGGGGTGAAGGGGGCGGGGAGGGCGGGGGTCCTGCTGCCTGCACCCGGAGGGCGTCTCCACACTTCCTTCTAGCCTCCGAGCTCTCAGGTGAGAAGAAAAGGAGCCAAACCATCATAGTGAAGAAGAGACCAGTGATTTCATTAGTTCTCCATCTGGAAATGCTGGGCATGCTATCTAAATGTCTTATACTACTTTACTTTTTAAAAACAATGAAGACAATGGTTTATGATCCCAGCACTAACAGGGACTCCAGGCCTCATCTCAGCCAGCCCTCTCATTTGCCCAGACAGAGTTATTGAGGTTGTGGAGGCTGGAGGTGTGCCCAAGGCCACATCCTGTTAGTGTGAGTGATAGACTTCAAGGTCCATCTAATTGTTTTTGGTTTTTTTTTCAGAGAAGAGAGATAGAGCAGTTTGGAGTAGAGTTAGAAAGTGCTGGTAACTGTTGTGTGTGTGGGGGTGGGGGTGATGGGTATGGTGTGATTATATAATGTACCTGTAAGAAGGCCATGCTAGAAGGTCAAAGTCAAAATTTTTGAAAATACAACTTTGTTGTATACTTATTTTTAACCACATTGTAGCACTTCTCTTTGTATAGAATTATTAAAATAACCACCATAACTCATCTGTAATTCTTCTAGTTATTTATTCACCTATTTATCATTCCACTCACAAAGCTATTATTGAATTGCATATCTTTTCTCTATCCCTCTCCCCCTCTCCCCTTCTCTTTTTCCCTCCCCAAAATCCATCCAAGAAGCACTTATTGGGTCCTACCTTGCTCACGATGTTGGAAAATGGACATTCTCAGGAACATTACTCTCTAAGAACAAACTCCCCTGAGGGAAGGCAGGCCTGCTGACTCACCTCGGAGCCCAAATATGACTTGTATTTTTCACCAATGTGTGCTCAGTGAGATACTTATGACCAAAGGTGAGAAGCTCAAAGGTCTTCTGAAGATCGATATTAGAATTAGCAAGGTGGAAGCAGCCTTCAAGACATCCTGTCTCTACCGCTGCTTCAGGTTAGTCTTTGACCTAAATCCTACCGTCTTGTCAAAGGGTGTCTTTAATGGCCCACAAATTACATCGCCTCATGCTTCTCTCCCTTTGGGATGACCACACAGGCCAGTTGCCCAGGACTGAGGGGATTCCCCAGCAGAAGAGGACACCTCGGTCACCTCCTGCCTTTGTCCCCACAGCTCCTTCTGTCTGGGCCATAATGTTCTCTGTCCATACACATCCTTTTCGGCTCAAGTCCTAATGCTTCCTCAAAGATTTACTCAGCTATTCTCCCTTCTTTAAAATTTTATTGCAATTAGAGTCCTTGCCAAGTCACTTGTGTGTGTACACAAAGTCGCATTGCCCAATCTTCTTGATCTGTCTGGGGATCTCTAATGCTACTGGAAACTTCTTCTGGGCAGAGACTGTGCCCCGCTCCTGTCCAGCATTCTGCTACTGCAGCTCTGACAGACACAAGGTCTGTTTCATCTAACCTAATCCCCTCCTGCTGCATTTTAAGTCTGGGAATGTTTACTCCTTTCTCAGAAAAGACAGGCAGGAACTCGCTTTGTGCCAGCACCAGTCCTTCTAACACGTGCCGTAGGTGACTAAAACCCTCCCAGCCCTTTCACTCTTCCTTCGTAATGAGGCCCTTCCTTCTAGTCTGCCCTCTAAGGCACCATTCCCCTTCCATATCGCCCCCAGCCTTCCTTTCCAGTCTTCAAATGCAGAGTCCACATGGGGCCTGCTGTCAAAAGGGAGACTGGCCACGTGTTGTCCAAAGTGAGCCTGGAAGGCCGGTTGGCCAGGTGCTGACAGGCTTTATCACCTGTCCCCTGGAGGAGGGGGGGCTGGGGGAGGTCTGGGCAGCAGCGTTGTCTTTCAGAAGGACTGGCATGTCAGGACTCAGGTTTTCTTTGGACATCCCTCCCTCTTGTCACCAGCAGGGCCTGTGATCGCTGGCCTGGCCCAGAAACTCACCGGGGCCGCCCAGGGGACTGCTGCCGCTTCTGTGTGCACTAATGGGGAAGAAAATGCCCACGGAGGCCTGTGGGCCACACAAAGCAACTGGCAGTTTGTGGTGTTAAGAAAAATAGCACTGGAGGGTCAGAGGATGGAAAATAGGACATCGATGGCGTGCGAAGACTGGGCGAGAGACGAGGCCTGGGAGGCTGGCTCCTGCCTCTGGCTGGACTTGTGTTCTCTCATGACTCCTGAAAGAGGGCATGTTCCTGTGTCCCCCCCTCCCCCATTTCCAAGCCGTGAAGGAACAACAGAGACAGTGAGGGTGACAGGAGTGTGGCTGGCCCATTGCAAAGGCGGCTGCAATGTTTTTGCCTCCTGTGCCCAGGCCTCTTGCAATGTGACTGCCTCCTCCCAGCATGAGGAGGAGTCTATTTTCTCATCCCTTAAATCAGGACTGATTTCTTGTTTGTTTGTTTGCCAATAAAATGCCACAGAGGAGAGTATGCCAGTTCTGAGCCTAGAAATCAGAGCTTTTGTGTGCACCCCACCTCCCTCTGTGTGCTCATGAAGATACTTATGACCAAAGCTGAAGAAGTTCAAAGGTCTTCTAAAGATAGGGATTAACCAATACCTCCCTCTATTGGAGAAGGCATTGCTGTGAAAGGCCTGAGATGGCCTGCTAGAGGATGAGAACTACATGGCCTGTCATATGGGCTGTGGTTGCCACAGCTACCCACTAGCTGACCATGAGTACGGGAGTGAAGTCAGTCAAGATCAGCCTGGCCCAAGTCAGCGGAATCACCTGTGGATGTGTTGATGTGTAAGCAATTATAACTGTTGACTGTTTTAAGCCATTGGGTTTGGGGGTTGTTTTCTACGCAGCAAGATTTAACTGACGTAGGGATTGAAATGGTGGAGGGACGAGGTTTGTCTTCCAGATTCTAAGGGAGATGGGGTGAATCTGGTTCTTGATGGCACACAGGGATCTCCACAATCTGGACTCCTCTTCTCTCTTTGGCCATACTTCTCACCACTAATACATATTGTAATACACTCCACACCTCCCTGCCTCCCCCATACATATATAAGCTCTTGCTTGCTGAGCTCTGTGTACAGTTTGAACCCTGGCTTCGACTTCTACTTTCTCCTCCTGGTACCTTGTCCCAGTTCTCACCTTCTTTCCTTTTGCTGGCTAATTCCTACTCAATCCTCAGGCTTCAGCTTGGCTTCCACTTCTGTCTGTCATTGCTGTACCTGTCTTTAGTTTCCTTTATGTCTGCCTCTCGAACACTTGCAACATTATGCTGCGATCTGAATGCCCCCCTCCTTCCCTTCAAGGACCACTGACTGTTCTCTGATTTCAACACTGATGCGGCTTAGGTCCTAGCTCAGACATTCACTCACGGGTTGAGCCACCAAGCATTTCAAAGCACCCAGGTGATTCTAATGTGCGTCCGGCCTGAGGACCCCTGCAGATCTAGTGTATTTGGGAAAAGCTGTGTGTGTGGGAAGCCCTGACCCCCACACCTGCAGCTGTACTCCCTCAGCTCTGCCCTGGGCCTCTGCTCCCTGTGTGAGCGCCCAGGCCTGGACCTCCAGGGTCACTCTCCTCGCCTGAGGCCATGTTCTTCTGCCACTTTGGGGAAAAGATGAGGTTTCTCTTTGTTGCCCTGTTCAATTCTTTACACAGAACCACAAACAAAGGCTGTTCTGCATAAGCTCTTTTACAGACGGGACACAGGGCAAAGCAGAGGGGTAGCACATAGCAGAGAACCTGAGATGAATCGAGCTTGGGCAGAAAATCCTTTGCATGGTTCCATCACCATCAGTTTCTCTGAGCTCTGCCTCTTTGTGTTAATGGGTTCTTTTTTCAAATGCACTTGGCCTTCTCAATTTATATCCATTCCTACCTCTTTACTCTTCTCACTTGGGCTACAGATGCAGACTGAAATCCCTCTTTATCATAATTTAGAGCAATTCCCTGGGTCACTCCTTTGGCCCACCAGGCCCCGGGTGCTGACTCATGGCCCCACATGGCCCATCAGGTGAACTGGAAACAGGCTGCAGCTCCGTTACCTGTCATTTTTGTCTGCTTGCTTATCTGTGCCCCCAGTAGAGAGCGAGCAACTTGGTGGGGGGGCTGTTTCCACGTGCTCATGTTCACCAATGTTTTCTCAGGGCCAATGACTGACACCAGGTAGATGTTCTATAAATATTTCTTGGATGGATGATGTGTGGATGAAAGAATTCAGGAGTGAGACCTCAGTGGGGGATCCCTAGGGAATACCAAGGGTTCAGTTCAGTTGTCCAATCTACAAGGAGAATGTTTGATTTGAAACAAGACAGGAGGGTCCTAAGATGAATGGCCTAGAATGAAGTTGGGAGTAGGAGCAAGGGCAGGCGTGAGGCAAAGTGCGAGGCCCAGGGACTGAAGGATCTGTAAATCGTGGGGCCATTTGCCATAGGGCAGGGTGCAGGGGTGCACTAGAGCAGAGCTGAGGGAGCCAATGGTGTCTTGTCCCCGAAAGCACTATTTCAAGGTTATTTCCGTCTCACTTCGTACAGATGTCAATTGTACACACACACACACACACACAGGATTGCACCCACTTATGTATGGACCACTTGAATCAGACTTTTAGGATCAGGTGTGAAGGTGCCAGAGACTGTAAAATGCAGCTGACGCTCAGGACAGTGATTTCCCTGGGAAGAAGTGGTGTGACCGAGTGCAGAAGAGGACAGATTTGTAGTCAGACCGTCTGCAGTGCTGGCCCTGCCTCTCAGCAGTGGTGGGACCTCCCAATGGGGAACTACAGGAGTGTCCGCGCTGTAACTCTAACCTCTAATGCCTCGGCTTACTGGGAACGTTAAACAAAGTACACTGTGTAAAGGACTTAGCGTAGTTTCCGGCACCCGATAAAATAAAACCATAGCCAACAGATGCTCTTGAGCTGCAGGCCCGTGTCCATGCTCTCCCAGGTCAGCGGGACAGGAAGACTGAGGCTGCGCTCATGGGTGTGGTGGCTAGAGGTGCCTCCACCTATGTCGCCTACACATACCTTCTAGGGCTGGGAGGGAACCATGCATTTCTGCTGAGTGTTGCATTTAAGTACCTAAATGCTTGGTCTTTAAGGCACTGGTGACCCTGAGCCCAGGGAAGGAGAAGGCCCGCCTTCCAGGAGAGAAAAACATCCCTGGGGTAGCTCATTCGGCCGCATCCCAGGTTTTTCTAGGAGATTCCCACCATCGGAAAACCAATGAGGCCTGGCCTTGCAGGATGGGATGAGCTCCCAGCCTAGAGCAGTAGGACTGCGCTGCGGACGGGCCATTCATAACCCAGGCACGACAGACCCGTTAGCGACATTGCTGCCGGCGGGCTGTTACTTACAATGTAGTTAGTGTCGCTTAACCAAAACGGATGGGACCCATTGTTTGATAGGAGAGTCCTGAATCGGACCGAGGAAAGCAAGTTCCAGCCCTGTGGGCTGGTCTGGGAAAGGAGGGGGCAGGGTGGGGGCTGCTATTGAAGTCAGGTCTTCCTGACTCAATACCATTGTTTTCCATCTCAGGTAAATGTCCAAGATTAAAGCTCCGAGGTAAGGATGTGATGCGATGGTAAATCTTTGCTTGAGGAAAAGTGGATTTAATAATTATAAGGGAGAAAGAGCACCAGGGGCGAGGGGCGCTGGGGTCGTGGCCATGGGCTGGTGGAAGCTGTAATTGTTGGGAAGTGTTTCTGAGGCCTCAAGCCCACGTAGTTAGTCTCCTTCTGCCACCTTAAGGGTCTGCTCCCGGGCAGTCTTCAACATTTCCACAAGCCTTCCCTAAAAGCTGTCACTGCAACCCTGCCGTCTCCACCGAGACTTCTAAAGCTGTGGAGTGCTCAACCCGAGCATGGCTTCTTTTCCCTTATGGAGTTCTTTTGCCCACGGGGATCACCTGTGAATCCTGGGAAGATTCAGGTAGCTGCACTTTCCAATTTCCCCCAACCGGTGCCCTTTCTAGGCTCCTTGGAGATCATCAGGGATGTCAAAAGCACAAGAAAATATATGTGAACCCTTGCTCCTCAAACATACTTGAGGCCAGTCCCTAGACAGGACACCCCAGCTCCCAGGTAGGACACCCCAGCTGCCAGATCGACACCCCAGTGCCCAGATCGACACCCCAGCCCACAGGTAGACACTCCAGTCCCCAGATATACAACCCAGGTAGACACCCCAGCCCCCAGGTAGACAGCCCAATCCCCAGATAGGACACGCCAGTCCCCAGGTAGACACCCCAGTCCCCAGATAGACACCCCAGCCTCCAGGTACACACACCAGCCCCCAGGTAGACACCCCAGCCCCCAGATAGGACACCCCAGTCCCCAGATAGGACACACCAGTCCCCAGGTAGACACCCCAGTCCCCAGGTAGACACCCCAGCCCCCAGGTCGACACCACAGCCCCCAGATAGGACACCCCAGTGGGTGTCCAGCTGGAGCTCCATCTCCCAGTGAGGCCGTTCATTCCCCTGCACTTGGCAGGGCGGTCAGTGGTAGTTACAGAGCTTGAGTGCAGATCTGGGTGAGGCCAATGAGCTCCCACCCGACGTCTGTAGCCTCTGAGCTGTGTGCACTTCTTACGGCCTTGGGCCCCTGATGCTCACTGTGAAAGGGTTAATCACAGTGCGCACAGTGGGTGTGGCTATTTAGCAGGTGTGTGTGAAGCGCTCAGCACAGGAGCACACAGTAAGAAGCTGTTTTTCTCCACGTCTTTGCTTTCAGAGGCGGGGAGCTTCAGAGAACAGCCAGGAGCCCAGGGACTGGAGTTTTAGTTCTGGCTCCCTCACCACATAGCAGCGTGAACGTACGTGGTCGTTTTACTTCAATCTCTCGCGTTGTTTCGCTTACAGAGTAGAACGATAATTTCCCAGATTTGCATGAGGATTATACAAAAGACACAGTGGCTGGGGAGCGATTTGAAAGGTAATCAGCTGTAGGATAGATATCAAGACTGGAAGGCTCCCGAGAGGTCAGGTAGGCCAACCTTCCCTGCCCACCCAGACTCCACGTGGAGCCTTCGCCAACGGAAAGCCCACTCGGGTTTTCTGTGAAGTGGCACGTTTCCTTGTGGGGTGAATGCAAGCGTTTTTCAATTACTTTAAAAATGTATGTGATATTATTAGATATATATTTTTTTTAATATAAAGGCAGGCTGCCACGTGCAGCCCTCGTTTGCATGTGTCTGGAGCCTTGGAAGCTCGACTAGCCTATGTTCTCCTACAGATGGACGGTGAGCACTTGTTTGGAGGTTCCAGCAGGGCGCACAGCTATGTATATCTTTGACCGAAGACCGGTCCTCTCCTGGGGAGGAGGGGGGTAGGGGGGGTCAGTAGTCCTCTTCCACGGAGGATGCAGCTTCGGGAGGGACGCACATGCACATGGATCGGTGAGGGAGGAGGGGACACCTACCTAGCCAGCCAGTTCAGCTGAATCAACCCTGGCAACCAATGGGGTGACAGGTGTTGCAGCCAGATCGCCCTCACATCCAATTTTTTTGGTAGCCACTGTGGCTTTTCCCGGAGCCTAGCAGTGAACCATACAGACGTGCTGCCTGCTCTAATGAAGCATCCACACGGTGCCGTGTTAGAACAGCCTTCATTCATTGGAGTGAATTAGATTCCCTGTAACTTCCAGCCATTGATCAGTCCCGGCCTCCACATCAATACCACCTCCTTCCCCAAAAAGGCATGTGTGCACACACACAACAAGGAGTCTGTTTCAGCTCCCTCCACTGTTCTTCCTGATTCATGTGAGCTCGGTGAGCAAAGTGCCCTTCTTTGCTGTCTTCCCACCCCTGGAGATGGAAGAGGCAAGACATTTGCATATGACCCCAGAGTTAGTGTTTCCGAAGAAAGAGAGTAACAGTTAGGATAACAAATAAGACTGTCTGGCTCAGAACAATAGAAATTTGGTTGGTTTTTTCCATCATCTAACAGTTTCATACTGTGTCCTCTTCCACTAAACGTGCCGCATAGCGTTTATCTTTCTCCCCACATCGTGGAGGCAGCAGAAACGGAGCAGAGGAGGATGTCTGAGGCTGCAGAATCTGAGAGCCAAGAGTGAACTGGACCGGCCTTGCATTCTGGTCTCTGGGATCGGCACATGGAACAGAAACACCAGATCAGGGAGGGAGTTAGGGGGAAGGACTGTGGGATGAAGAGGAGTGAAGAGGGAATCAGAAAGTCAGAGCACCTGCTGGGATGTTTTCTAAAGGCCAAGGCCCCACCCCTCTGCATGGTGCCCAGGGGTGGGCAAACTTTTTGACTGGAGGGCCACAATGGGTTCTTAAACTTGACAGGAGGGCCGGAACAAAAGCATGGATGGAGGTTTTGTGTGAACTAATATAAATTCAAAGTAAACATCATCACATAAAAGGGTACGGTCTTTTTTTTCAATAGTTTTATTCATTTCAAACAGGCCGGATCCGGTCCGAGGGCCGTAGTTTGCCCACGGCTGTCAGGCCCAAATACGCTGAGAGGAACCAACCTCTAGTTCCCTTTCCCTCTCTACTTCCCATTCTTCTCCATGGCTTTGGGGCAGATCACGGACACCTTTTACAAAAGAACTTTTTAAATGTCAATGGGATCCAGTGAGTCTTTCGATTAAGAAAGGTAGGAGAGTCGGTATTCAAGTGGGGTCAAGGGTAATCCCACTCTTTGGTCTTATAACAAGCATCAGCCCACACCCTCGGTTTGAAATAGCCACCGTGAACAACAACCACCAGCAGAAAACTACCTGCCTTGGGGGGTATGAAGCCATTTCCCTCCATGCTCATCTCTCCAAAGCCATCATGAGAGACGCATCTGAAAGCCAGGTGGGTTCCCAGCCCCTCACACTTGCCCACCTTCCTGTTGATGCTCACCGTCATGTCAGCTGGGCGGTGGAACTGAGCACGTCATCCTGATGTGTACGGACCGGACAGTTCAGCGCACAGTATGTTGGGATTATTAACCCTCTTACTCAGGATGCTGCATTTCTATTAATGTTACCTTTGTTTTGTTGAAAGCCATGCGTCACACTATCACATAATGAGCTCACAGAAAACATCCCCTCTGAGTTCGTTTCACATGAATTTCTGGAAAAACGAAGGCTTCTCCCATTCTGTGCTGGCACAAATAATTTTAGGTCTAAGGGTGGGATTTTAGGTGTAGTCTGATAAATTTCATCTTCCGCATTCCATCCCATCCTTCCGCCCTGCCTTTTGAATCTAGATTTTGTTATCCAGGGTAACTAGCTGTCCCTCCCAGCTGGGTGCCATCTGCAACTCTGATAAGCAAGCTTCCTCCATAATTCAGGCAGACTTTCTGGTGGTCAGATTTCTGCAACCTGCTGGTCTGCATAGACTGGTTCAAGTGAGCTTCTATCCCTTTGCAGATATATCAAACGAGAACAAAATTAGTAGGCCAGCCAACTTATGGATAAACTACTGCCTGCAGACAAGGTTACATGTAAAAAATTCAAATGATTTTATTTTACTTTTTGTATTTCTCCTAAAAAGTGAAAGGAAATATCAGGAAAAAGCTTTCTGGTGCAAAAAAAAAATTGTTAAATTTTTTGTTCTTGTTTAAAGGCTAATAGATGTGTAATAAGCCTATCAACCTTCAGGTACCCAAGGCAAAACCCTAATTTTCCCAGTTAAATCAGTTCTTCCCCTAGTCTGCCCCACCTCAGAAAATAATGATTCCTTTCTTCCAGTTGCTCAGGCTGTAAAAGTTCGGTGTCACCTTTGACTTTTTTCCCCCTCTCACCCTCAAATTTAAATAATTAACAAATCATTTTGGCTCAATCTTGAGAAGGTACCTAGGACCTGATCACTGTTCACCACCCCAACTGCCACCACCCTGTCCAAGCATCATCCCGTGCCTGGATTCTGGCAATAGCATCTTCTCTTGTATTCTATTTCCACCCTCACCCAACTGTAGTCTATTCTTAAAAACAAACAAACAAGTCAGATCATGTCACTCCTCCGCTTAAAACTCTCTGGTAGCTCCACTCAGAATAAAGTCCAAATGACCTCCAATGGCCTACAGCCCCCTAACTGATCAGCCCCCTCTGGTCCCCAGGGACCCTCTACAGGTGCTGCCCTTTCTCATTATCCTTCAGCCACAGCTTTGGTTGTTTCTAGAACATCTCAGCAAGAACCTTCTTCTGCCTGGTGTTTTCCCTGCTGCAATGCTTCCTCCCTGGCTGGCTGTGTGCTCGCTCCCGCACTCCCTCGGCCTTCTTTGTCACATTAGGAAGGCCTTCTCTGACCATCCTGTTTAAGATAGCATGTCCCCTGCACCTCACACATTGTCCTCCTTTTTCTGTTTTATTTTATTTTATTTTTTGGGTAACAGTCAGCTACCTGGCATAGCAAGTACTGATTTCTGGTTCATTGTCAATCTCCTCCCATCTGACTATAAACCATTTGTTAAGTTTGCTCATATACTCCAGAACATAAAAATACCCCAATAAATATTTGTGGAATGAATGAGCAGGTGGCATTGATGTAGACTTAAAGTTGTCTTTGTGGTCTTAGTTTCCAAGCTATAATATAATACATCTTTAGTAGATATTAAACTCTCCTCCTACCCCCCAAGCCAGGGAATTCTTCCTTTAAGTGAATTCTTAAGCACAGGCAATTTCAAACAGAAAGCCTCCACTTGTAATTATAGTAATTAATTATATTTAAGTGAGCTGTTTTGGTTGACACGAGGGTAGAAAATCAGAGACCCCCAAACACTGTAGGCTTCAACTATTCCTTAGGTAGATGGTTTAAAAACCACAACACCAAAATATTCTAGGACTCGATCACTATGGTGACTATGAGTTACCAGAATGGTCGTGTTATATTTATAGGATGTTAAAAACGGAAAATAGTTCTCCCCTCCTGCTTCTCCCTCCCAACACTGAGGCGGAAACGGACAGGATGGGATCTCAAGGTCTTGTTTCGGGAGGAAGGTTACGTGATGAAATGAGTGTCTGGCGTTGCCATGATGGGCACCCCTGCCTGCGGTGGGAGTGGAGAGCCGGGGAGCATAGAAGGTGAAACAGATTTCGAACGCGACTCAACCCATTGCTGCATTGAGAAGCATCGAGTCTTCAGAGCGAGGTGCAGTTTCAATTAGAAATTTCACGGAAATTTCAAATTACAGCCATTTCCCCCTTAAACAACAGAATGAGATGGCGTTGCAGGGAAACTGACAGGTAATTTGGGAAACGAAAGGTTCCTTGGACTCCATAGTTAATGGAGAGCTTAGCACCAATTCCTGCGTAATTTGCACTTCTGAGAAGCAGACTTATTATGAAGCCAGACATCTCCAGCACTTTCAACTCTTGGATCTGCCGGGCTCTAAGCTGACCAGGAACGCAGAAAGACTGAGGTCAGAGGTGGCCATTTCAATATCTGAGGCTGCCAGGCGCCCCCAAACTGGCATTTGAACTGAAGAGTTGGAAATTGGAGGTGACATTCAGAAGTCTCTGGAAAGCATAACCCTGACTTCCTCCTTGAAAAGCTTATCTGAGGCCTGGCTTGCCTTTGATGAGGTTACTGAAAAGCGCGCTGTGCCAGCTCTTGAAAGATAACAGTCAGCGCCAGGGAGGCCGCAGTACCCCTGGGGGAAGCGGCGCAGATGTCGCCAGCTGGGGACACTAATTAAATGGTCTGGACAACTTTCTGGAGATGAGGGAGTCTGCCCCTTACACCTTCTCTCCCTGGAACCCTCCAGGGGGTGATGCCCTGAGTGCTTGGGGCACCTTTCAGAGAGGGCCCCCCCTACTGCCCCAGGAGGAAGGCATCTGTGCCTAAACCGGGCTTGCTCAGGGAGCAGACTCGCCCTGCTGCTCTGCTGCCCTTTCTTCCAAGCAGGGAGGAGGGGAAAGGAAGAGCTGTGGCACCAAAGATGCCCACTCGCCCAGGCCTCATTTAAGGGCCAGTGGTCCTGAAGACGGAACCGATGTCAATGCTGGAATCAATGCTCCCGGCTCCTTTAAGACGGCAAGTAGCCTCCGCCCTGGTCACTGCCCCAGGCTGGTCTGTTTCTTCTGGAACTTCACCACGCTCGGGTCTGTCTTGCTTAGCATGGCCTTTCTCCTGAGGGTTTCAGTGTTTACTTGTGGATCCCGGGAGCTTCCCGTCTCGGCTGTGGGCTCGGTGAAGGCAGGGACCGTGTCCTATGCGTCTGCTGCTCCCAAGCTCCTTGTATGTTGTTGAACATAAAATAGGTGCTCGTTCAGCAAGTATGTAGGGCAGTGATGGCGATCCTTTTGAGCTCGCGTGTCCGCATTTTGAAAAACCCTAACTTAACTCTGGTGCCGTGTCACATATAGAAATTTTTTGATATTTACAACCATAGTAAAACAAAGACTTATATTTTTGATATTTATTTTATACTAGAGGCCCGGTGCACAAAAAGAAAAATCAACCAAGAAAATGAGTTCGTGTGTCACCTCTGACACGCGTGTCATAGGTTCGCCATCACTGCCCTAGCAGATGCCTGAAACTGTGGATAGTACCAAACCCTATATTCACTGCATTTTTCCTATACGTGCTTACCTTTTCACTCACAGGAAGCACTTTATGGCTTCTCTTGGGTATATCTGAATTGCCAGCAACACCACTTCTG
>NW_006289392.1:2712043-2727434 GCF_000327345.1 Myotis davidii
CTGCCTGGCTGCTGGCCGCCATCTTGGCTGACAGTTAATTTGCATATCTCGCTGATTAGCCAATGAAAAGGGTAGCGGTCGTACGCCAATTACCATGTTTCTCTTTTATTAGTGTAGATATTTAAATGCCATTTAACAAAGAAAAATCAACCAAAAAAATGAGTTCGTGTGTCACCTATGACACAGGTGTCATAGGTTCACCCTCACTGGTGTAGGGAGTGCATTCTCTTAGTGAGACAGGGCATGGGAAGTAGGGGTTGCCCGCTCCCAGGGCCACAGGCTGGCCCTTCTGCTTCCTGCTGGCTGGGTGACTTCCAACAATGAGTTCACCCTCATGGCCTCAGTTTCTTTAGTTGTCATGAGGGGTTAGAAAAGCCAGCCTTGATATCTTGTAACATAGATGTGGTAAAGGTCAAAAGCCTAAATGAATGCCTTTGGTTGCTGGTCAAATTATGATTTTTGTTTGTAAGTGCATGGGATTTAGGTTAGATTTTTAGACACCTCTCTGGGCCTCAGGTTTTTGTATGTTTTTTTTTTACAATATTTATAATAATTTATACTTTTAAATGTATTCATTATTCAATAAACACGACACGTACTATGTGTACAGTATTGTACTATCTGTTAAGAATACAAGGATAAATCTAAGCATGGCCCATGCCTTCCAATATTTTACATCAGTGAGGGAGGTAAGGTTGTCAGGCAACTAGTGGAAGAAATGAACACTTCTCTATGTAAAGGATGAGATATATATGTTATTTATTACAGGGACAGTTATCCTTCAGTATCTGTACCACCAGTGCTCAAGTCCCTGATACAAAATGCTGTAGTATTCATTCATATTTGCATATAGGTTGCATGTCACTTCATTCATGTAGATTCAGCATGGTGCTTGGAGCATGACAAATTCAAGTTTTGCTTTTTGGAACTCTCTGGGGTTAGTTTTTGATTTGCCATTAGCTGAATCAGGAGATATGAAACCCACAGATAAGGAGGGATGACAGTGTATATGATATAATATGTTACACTACAGGCCCTATGCATGAAATTCAGCAAGAGTAGGCCTTCCTTCCTCCAGCTGCCTGCACCAGCTTCCCTCTGGCACCTGGGGCCCGGGCTTTCCTCACAGCCCCGGCTTTGTCAGGAAGGTCGTCGGAAGGATGTCTGGTCTAATTAGCCTATTACGCTTTTATTATTATAGATTATATCAATTATTATTATGCATTATATTCAAATTGCATTAATTCTGCAAACATGTACCTATATAGTCAAATTCCCCAAAATAATTTTTGATTCCTTACCTTGTAAAATAGAAATCAGCTTGATTTGTAGGTATTTATATATATATATAAATAGGTAATATGCAAATTAGGCCAGGATGCCATAACAGTCATGACCAGCTCAGGAGGAGGGGCCTGGCAGAGGCCCAGAGCCTGAGCAAACAACAGACAGGGCGGCCCGCTCCCGGCCCCAGAGCCGTAGAGAACAACACGGAGGGGGGCCGGCCCCAGGCCCAGCCCCATGGCTGGGTTCGATTCTGATCAAGGGCATGTACCTAGGTTGCAGGCTCCTCCTTGGCCAGGGCCCAGGTCAGGGCTCATGCAGGAGGCAACCAATCGAAGTGTGCCTCTCACATTGATGTTTCTCTCTGTCTTTCCCTCTCTCTTCCATGCTCTCTAAAAATCAATGCAAAAATATCTTCAGGTGAGGATTAACAAAAAAACCTGTAGGACATCCCCTGAAGGCTCCTAGACTGTGAGAGGGGGCAGGCTGGGCTGAGGGACCCCCCCACCCTGTAGTGCACGAATTTTGTGCACCAGGCCTCTAGTATTTAAATAAGCAGTTATTTTAGGAAGAAACAGAAATATGTCCTTCATTTACCAAGTGGCTATCCATGTGGGGAAAGGGTGGTTCTAGGAGAGTCATGGCCAAGCTCAGAGGTGAAGAGGTCAGTGGACAGCTCAAGTGACACCCCAGACCCAACTCCACCCCTGTGACAAAACCACTGTGACTGAGGAGTGCTGTGGTGGATGAACCCCATGACATGGCCACAGAAGGCTGTGGTGAGAAAGGGTAGGGAGCAGGGGCACCATGAGGGCCTGTGTGGAGGAAAGACTCCTTGGAGCTGAGAGTCCAAGTTGAGCAGTAAACAATCATTGACTTTGCAAACAGTTCATTCTTCCCAAACCAAAGAGCAATCTCTGTGTGTGCATAGTGTGGGAAGGACAGCTGGTCCCAGGACAGTCTTTCTACTGTGGCCGCATACAAAGATAGCAGTTATTGTCAGTAATACCATTCTCTAAAATAAACAACAAATATATACACATCTGGGCAGCACACACATAGATATATTATCTTCATAAAGCCCTTGTGGAATATAAAAATTTAATAACCCAGGTCACAGGTATGATAAGAAAAGTCTGTAAGTGGTGTTTTAAAACAAATGAACTAAAGTTTGTGGCAATTGTACCATTCATTCACATTGCAAAAATTTTGAGTCCTTAAAAAAAATTGTTTTCTTTATGTGTATTTTCAATCTTGTACTCCTCAAAATGCCTGGAAGAGTGTCTAAAAATAGTAAGCATAAAAAATTAATTTTGTAATGTACCTAAATATTGCTAAAAGCTAACTAAATTAGTAGTGAAATATTCAACCCTCTTGTTTAGTTAAATATCAATTAACTAGAGGCCTGATGCACAAAATTCATGCAAGAGTAGGCCTTCCTTCCCCTGGCTTCTGGCACCCGCTTCCCTCTGCCACCCGGGACCCGGGCTTCCCTCCCAGCCCTGGCTTTGTCCGGAAGGATGTCCAGTCTAATTAGCATATTATGCTTTTATTATTAGAGATTGGATTGGCTATTTGTTTTCTTTCATTAGAACATTAGTTCAAGAAAGCTGGTTTATCCAGAGATGTATCCTGAGTGCCTAGAACAGTGTTTGGCATACAATATGCCATCAATGAATAGTTATTCAGTGAATGGTGAATGAGTAAACTGACTTCAAGTCACTGTTAACAAGTAAGGCAGCTTTTTACTAGTTGAACTGAAATGCATATTAGCTATGCAAAGAAAGTTCATTTATTTATTCATTTATTCTTCATGTATGTACTTATTTATTTACTAGAGGCCCAGTGCACAAAATCTGTGCACTAGGGGCGGGTGGTTTCTCAACTCAGCCTGCACCCTCTTGCAGTCCGGGAGCCCTCGGGGGATGTCCAACTGCCACAGAAGCGGGAGAGCCTCCCACCACCACTGCTGTGCTCGCCAGCCATGAGCCCGGCTTCTGGCTGAGTGGTGCTCCCCCTCTGGGAGTGCACTGACCACCAGGGGGCAGCTCCGGCATTGAGCATCTGCCCCCTAGTGGTCAGTGCGCATCATAGCGGCCAGTAGTTCCACCGTTGGGTCAAACTGGCTCTCAGAAATCCTCCAAGGGGTCCCGGATAGTGAGAGGAGGGGTGTGGGAGGTTAGCCAGCCAGAGAGGGGCTGCAGGGGGGCTCTAGGGCATGTCTGGCCCATCTCACTCACTCCCAATTGGCCGGATCCCAGCAGCAAGCTAACCTACCAGTCAGAGTGTCTGCCCCCTGGTGGTCAGTGCATGTCATAGCGAGCAGTTGAGTGGCCTTTGCATATCATTAGCATATTATGCTTTGATAGATCGAACAGCTGACTGGAGGACTGGACACTTAGTATATTAGGCTTTTGTTATATGGAATTCATTCAAAAAACACCTATTTTCATTGACTATGTTCAAGTCATTGTGATGGGAGACACAAAGTCACATTATGGGAGACACAGAGATGGACAAAAAACGTTTTCCACCATTAGAGAAGTTATATATGTTTGTGTCCTGGAGAGATGCAAGGCCAAATATAGCAATTGGATAAGGGTTCAATTGGAAAGATGATCTCCTCCGGTCCATGTGGCTCAGTGGTGGAGCATTGACCTATGAACCAGGAGGTCATGGTTCAGTTCCCCGTCAGGGCACATGCCAGGGTTATGGCCTCAGTCACCAGTATGCGGGCATGCAGGAAGCAGCCGGTCAATGATTCTCTCTCATCATGGATGTTTCTATCTCTCTCCCTCTCCCTTCCTCTCTGAAATCAATAAAGAAATATTTTTAAAAAAGAAAAAGAAAGATGATCCTCTCGGGTTTTCTTAATTCTGAGGTTCTATGATTTCATGTTTTACGTGTTGATTTCAGATAGTTCCTATGATACATACAACCTGAAGTTATGAAGATTTGAAATTAAACACTTTTCAAGGCAAGGCTTTCTGAAGAAGGTATCTTTTACTAGTAAGTGGATTTCTATTTGGAAGCTAATTTGTTGAGCTGAACAGCCTCCAGGTCATTGGGTCAGATGCTGCTTTCTGCATTTTTTCTTCAATGTATAGCAAGTTTAATACTTGATTTCTAGGTAGTTTTTCTATATTAAAACAAGCAGTTATTTTAGCAAGAAACAGAAATAGCTCCTTCATCTATCAAGTGGCTATCTATGCAAGGAAAGGGTGGTTTTAGGAGACCCACAGCCGCGTTCACAGGTGAAGATGTCCATGGAAATTTTTCTTGTGCTTGCCCCTTATCAAGAAGCTTGAAAGACTGGAAAGGTATGACACATAAGGAAACTTATTTATAGATTTAAAGATACAGTTTTTAGGGACAGAAAAGGTGAATAAATATTTTTTTGGAAAATTACTGCATCCTTAAAAAATGTTACTTATTAAATTCTAAAAACTTGAACTGTAAGACACAATTCAAAACAACACAAGCCCTGGGCGGTATGGCTCAGCTACCAAAAGTACACCAACAGTCTCTGGTTCTATTCCTGGTCAGGGAACATGCCCGGGTGTGGGCTCGATCCCCAGTGGGGAGTGTGCAGGGAGCAGCCATTAATGTTTCTCACATCCTCTCTCTCTCTCTCAATAAAATACTTTCTAACAATCCCACAAAATTTCTCAAAATAAATCAGAATATAGAAAATGTTTCATGAAATTACTAACATATTAACCAGGTCTATGGCTAATATTAAAAACTGAACAATCTATTTAAATTGTACTCAGTCTATTTCTACACACAGTGGTCCAACAGGCAGCCCCAATCCCAGATGGCTTTGGCCCCAATGGGTAGTCCTCTATGTACCTTACCTCTGGCAAGTCATCGTGGTTCTAACGCTAAAACATGGGCAGGGTGTGTACAATTCATAGTGAGGCTAAACTTGGGGAGGGTGACAGGTGACACTCCACAACTCATAGGAGATATCTCCAGGCAGAACGACTCCTTCCATTTGTGTAGACCTTTGTTTCTAAAGTGCTTTGTCATACGTTATCTCATTGGTTCTTTTTCTCTCCATTTTATTGAAGAGACAGACCACTGAGTCTTTGAGGGGGAATGCCATTTGCTTCAGGCGCCCTGATGAATCCGTGGTGGAACTGGCACATGCTTATTCTTCTGCACCAGGAAGCCTACCGCCTTAGACACTGTGACTCTGAGGGAGAACCAAGAGACCTTTCTCTGCACAGTGAGGTTCCCTTTGCCCAAAGATGGGGTAGAAAATAATGCCATCCCCATGCCCCAAGAGGCTCCTCAGTGCCAGCCCCAGACATTCATCCTGATCACTAGGTCCCAACAGTCCAATCAGCTGACAGCTGGAAGAGAGGGGCTCCACCCTGTGCTTGTCAACTCCGTGAATGGATAAAGGCATCAAGAGAAGACAGCCAGGGAGACCTTGGGCCACAGCCAGGACAAGATGTACATTGAAGGAGGGGAGGGGATTGGAGATGAGCTCTCTACCTCAGCTACCTGGGTGCCACCTGCAGCTCTTCTGCTCTAAATCATGTCGTGCTGAGCTCCTGCGGGACAGCCTGGTCTATTTGTACCATTTATCTTTTGAAGCCACCGCTCTGAAGGGCGCCTTCAAAGGACATTAGGGACACATGCCCAGAGGCTTTGCGGTGGAGTCAGAAATCCTGGCTTTCGGCTCCAATTTTCTACTTTTAGCTTCGCGGTCTTGGGCAGGGCACCAGAAAGTATCTGTACAATGGAGGTAAATGGTGCATTCCATCTACATCACTGCCTCTTAAAGAGGATAAAAGAGCATTTCAGAAAAGTCCTTGTAAATACGTAGATACTCTCAGATGTTGCACAAACGTATTTTTCCTGGAGCAAAAGGGCATAATGAGTTGTTCTCAACTACCTCCCTCCCCCAGCCACTGGCCAGAGGATGACCAGGAGCTCAGCCAGGTTACAGCTGAGAGCAGAATTCTTGGGGTTTCCAATGCTAGCTCAAAACCCAAGGGACACAGTAGGGCCAATAGGTAGAAATTACAGGGAGACGGAGTTAGCTTCACATTAATTACTGTAATAATAACAACCAATACATATTGGATGCCTGCTCTTTGTAAAGTCCTCTGCTAAGTTGTTTGCCTATATAAAGTTAATACTTCAAACAAGGCTCTGGTGATCATTCCATCACATTTATTGAGAACGTACAACTTATCAAACTCTGAAATAGGAACCAAACCACAGAGGGGACAAGGTATAGACTCTGTCCTCAAGGAGCTCATGGTATGGTGGGGAGACAAACACACAAATATAATACCATGTATGAAAAGGTATAGTGGAAATAGGTTTAAATCGGGGGGATGGAGGAGCCAAGTTTGCTATCAGGCAAGGTCCAACGAGGGGCCTATTTTGAAAGACACGTTTGTGACCAATATTTGACCTGCTCATATGTGCATCTTCATAGGAAAAGTGCCCCTTGAATAATCAGGAGGAAAATAAATATCGCTCTGTATTGTGTGGGTTAAATTAGCTGCTCCAGGGGCCACATAATGACATAAATATGATCATGCAAAATGAGATATAATAACGTGTTTCATAAGCTTCAGTGATATTTTTGCAGCCCATGAAAAGCAAGATAAAGCTCATAAAAATAAGATATTATGGCAAAGTTGGTATTAATTACTAAGAGCCAAAGTGCACTGCTTGAGGCTGTAAAACTTTTAAGATTCCAGAAGAAAGCAGCTCAAGTAACAGGCTAACCACCATCATTTAATCGCCTGGCAGCTCCCCAGCCTAGCTTGGTGAACAACAGAGTGGAGGCAGCGAAATAAGCCCTAGTCAAACGGCCCGTGGAGCCTTGCTAATTCAGCGGAGATGACGGGGTGGGTGAAGAGGGCCTAGAGCAGAAAAGCGCCCTCCTTGCCATTTCCCTTCTTCCTAATGATGGCTGGGCCGGCAGAGAGCCGCTGCTACGCTCTCTGGGCCTCTTGAGAAGCAGTGGGCCCTCAGTTCCTCCGGATCCGCTTTCCAGGTGCTGTGGCTACAGATGGACCACATGGGTCCTTGGTGGAGTCGGAAATTTTATCCTCTTCTCTGCCTCTGTCCTCCTTTTGGCTATAAACACACTCATGCAAGTACACACACACACACACACACACAAGCACATGCATGCATAAGCACACACATGCACACACAAGCACACACACTCAGCACACAGAGCTCCTTTCTTATATAAAGGTGAGGATCTCACTGCTTCTGTCTCCCACACTGAATGTAAGACCAATTTGGTGACAGCCTCTCATGGCCATAAACAAAATAGAAACATATGCACACGCGGCGATGAAACAGATCTGAAATGACACCCTGCCGCCTGTCGGGTGGCAGCTGAAATCAGACATCTTAATGTATGATATTATGGGAATTACCCACATTAAGATAAAATATCTGCATTTAACTAACTGTCTTCAGCTCTGAATTAACTTAGAGACTGAACTCAGAAAACAAAGGCGAATGCATAGGGGCTAAGGAGTGTATTCTACAGCCCTAAGCCCGCTGCCACTCTGTGGTGGCACAGTGCAAGAATACCAATAGGGACACCTCTGCTCCACCCTGAAGACGCAAGCACTTAGCAGAGGCCCCAAATCTCCTAGCACCGTGGTCGGCAAACTGTGGCTCTTTGGCCCCTTGAGTATGGCTCTTCCACAAAATACCACAAAATACCACATGCAGTCGCGCACATACAGTGCAATTTAAACTTCGTGGCCCATGCACAGAAGTGGGTATTTTGTGGAAGAGCCACGCTGAAGGGGCCAAAGAGCTGCATGTGGCTCGCGAGCCACAGTTTGCCGACCACTGTCCTAGCAGGTCCCTTAAAAATATTTGTAGAGTGAATGATGAGGTGCAGTAAGTCCTTTCTCAACCACCAAGTATGGTCTCCATTCTGTCTGCTTCTCCCTTCCTGTCCCTGTACATTTGACATCAGTCCAAAACTCTACTTCCCTCACCTGGTTGGAACCTACATTACAGCGCCTTGGCATTAGCTAGTCCAAGAAGTTTCCTCTCTGACGGGGCTTTGCAAGACTGATTGTGTCCATTCCACTCCTCGGAGTCCCTTCTTAGCCGTCTCCTTCCAGGGCTAAACATGAGATTGAAGAGGAAGACGGAGGCGGTGTGTCAGCTGGTGTGGGGCAGCCAGGTCAAGGACTTCAGTCTCCTGACGTCCAGCGTTGCTCCCTGGGCTTCAGAATGGACGGGGTTCCACCTCCAACCTTGCAGATCGCTGGGGAGAGGAAGGGCAACTTAACACTGGCTGGACGATCGCCCGTGCTTATGAGAAACAAGTGGAATTAGATGCATGAATCATAGAATAATGTCCTCATAAACCAGAGACTTAAACGTGAAAGGTCAAACTGGACTGTTTTTAGATACACTGGTCAATAAAAGAGGCTACCTCCGTGACTATGAGGTGTGGAAGATTTTTTAAAGCAAAACACAAAATACATTAATAATGAATTAAAGGACTGATAAATTTAGCTACATTAAAATTAAGAATGTATGTTCACCAAAACAATGGCAGAAAGAAAGTGAAGAGACAAACCACAGATGGGGGGAATATATTTGCAACAAATAGATTCAGTAAAGGATTACATCCAAAATTCAAAGCTTCAGAAAATTGTTAGGGAAAAGATGAACAATCTAACAGTTAAATGGGGGGTGGGGGGAGGAGATTCTATGAAAAGGCATTCCCTAGTAAAGAGAACTGGGCGGACACCAGGCAGGTTGGGTCTTGGGAGGGACAGGGGTCGAGGCATGGACATGTGGCTGGAGACTCTACTTCTAAGAGGCAGAGCAGCTGCAGAGATTTGCAACAACATCTGCCTTTGGAAACTCCTTCCAATGGTCTTGCATGAAAAGTATGGCTGTCGCTGGAAGGTCGCCTAAGAAGCTGAAAAAGAACAGCTTGTAGACAACACCCAACATTACTAGCCAGGAAGCCCCTATTTAGAAACCTGCATCGCGGTCACCTTCTGTGACAAACCCGCAGCCCCCGGCCTTTGTGGAGACGGTATAAGAAGTCTGAAGCAGAAGGGGTTGGGTTTGCAGGATTTATCAGTTGCCTCTATTCATCACCCTCGCTTGAGCCCATGGCTCCTTCCTGGGTCCCCGAGGGAGGGCTTACCCCATGAGGCCCTCTCCTGGGGCAACGGCAGCCAGCACCATTAGGCAGATGCTGCTCTTCAAGGAGATCCTTCCAAGGCTGCTTCGCTTTGAAATGCTGCACACCGTTTCTGTGGCCTCTTCAATAGAATCATTCATTAGTCAGTGAAGAACAATCAATAACACAGTCCCACAATTACACACTGACTCTGTTTACCCAGTGGACCCTCTCTGATAATATTATTTATGATCCTAAATAACTCTATCTGTGTTCAATGGAGCTGGGGATGCCTCTGGGACCAGGGCACAGTCAAGTTATAAAGACATATAGCTCGTGCATCCATGGAAATGCTCAGATGCATTTCAGCGATGTCTGTCTCACAGTGCGCCTTCCCCAGTCAGCTCTACACCATTCTAGCAGGGCCTGTGGGAGGGAACTCCTTTTTAGGGACAGGATTCTCTGTCATATATAGGATATGGGGCTGCCAAGGGAATGTTACTGTGGCTATTTCAGGGTTCTCCAGAGTGAAGGACACAGTGAACAGCGCAGCGGGTTTGAGAGTGCAGCAGCAGTGGGGATGTAGCTAGGCTTTGCCTTTCAGAGAGCACAGAACAAACGTGTCCGGGAGAAATCAATGGGGCAGCAGAAATGGGGAGATGAGCAATGGTGTGTGTGTGTGTGTGTGTGTGTGTGTGTGTGTGTGTGTGTTGGAGTTCATAGTAGGGATGAGGGGTTAGGTGAGAAGCAGAGGATTCATGAGGTCGGAAGGTCAAATATCCTGGGGTTCAAAAGGGAAGGTGAGACTATTCACTTAAAAACACATTTGGCCCAGCCAACATGGCTCAGTGGTTGAGCATCGATCTATGAACCAGGAGGTTACGGTTTGATTCCCGGTCAGGGAACATGCCCGGGTTTCAGGCTCGATCCTCAGTGCAGGGCCTCCAGGAAGTAGCTGATCAATGATTCTGTCATCATCGATGTTTCTATCTCTCTCTCCCTCTCCCTTCCTCTCTGAAATCAATAAAAATATATTTTAAAAACATTTATTATTTGACTTGTTACAATAAGCATGTATTATTTACATAATTAAATATATATATACAGGGCATCCCAAAAATGTATACACACTTTAACAGTTAACAGCTGATAGCTCAATTTTGAAAATGAAATGTATTTAATAAACACTGCCTTTATGTTTATTCACTATGTGTGTACACAGATTTTGGGGACACCCTATAGAAGACAAGTCTCCCTCTTTCACTTTCCTCTTGTTTTCTCCCTCTTTCTACCTTTTCCCTCCACCTCTGTCTCTCCCTCTCCCTCACTCTCTCACACACATGCACACACACACACACACACACACAGGCGTGCAAACACACTAGATTTGATAAGTAGCATCAAGAGAGATTTGGTGCTGCTTCACAGTGCTGCAGAATGGCTGGAATAACATGAGAGTGGGGTGCCTCTCAGTGTGCACCCTGAGTCCATCTGATAGAAAGGAGTGTGAAGGCAGAGGGTCAGGAGGTCAAAGAGTGGAATTCCCATTTTTCTACTGGCATTTCCCACGAGGCATTGAAATCCCATTTTTCTGTGGCTACCCATTGACGGGTCTATCCTTAGGAGAGAGATGGGACAGGGGACGGCTGCGGATCCCCTGGCCGTCCACATGTGGTCTCCTTCTCGCGGCCTGCCAGGGAAGTGTCCTAAGCCAACACAAAGAGCCGGCCTCCCTGGGCTGACAGCCTTTCCAAGGGCAGCTGAAACCTTGGACAGGCGCCTGCACCTGGCTTTCACTTTTGAAACCTGCTCTTTTCAAATACTCTTCATAACAGCCCTGAGAGCTTGGCAGGGAGAACATGGCCATCCCCACTGACCAGATGAGACAACTGAGTGTTCCAGGCACGCATCCCCGGGCCTAGTGCCAGGAACGCCAGACTCCTATCCAACCCTCTCTCCGCCAGTCCAATAGCATTTCTACTTGTCTCACCTAAGTGACAATTGGCTGGAGACAGGGTCGCTGTGTGCAGGTCTAGACCAAAGGGTGATCTGTGGCAAAGTAGTCAACGACCAGAAACACCTTGCAGAGTTGGGGAGGCTGCCCTTCCATTTCATCCTCCTGCTCTCCTGTCCACTGAAGACTGATGGTCTTTGCTGCACATGCATCCGTGGAGGGCTTGTGAGCACTCTTCCTTCCTTCACTCTCTCTTTCTCTTTCTTCCTTCTCCTTTTCCTCAATATTTGCTGACTACCTGCCATGTTCCAGACACTCTGAGAGGACAAGAGCTAGATGACGAAGACACCTGCCTGCAGAGGTGTGTACAGTCTACTGGCCAGAGATGAAATGCTCGTTAGACAGAGAGGAATCAGTAGGAGACACACATTAAGCGCCATGGAACAGGAACTTGTACGCTGAACAAGCTGGGTGTGTGATATGAAATCACAGGCAACTTGCTTTGCTTCCCACTGCCATTTACATTCAGTTGAGGGGCATGATTCTTCCACCCCGGGTATATACTTGGACGGATCCATGACTTTGATGAAGACACTTTTCAGTAGCAAAAAGCCCAATGACATGTTAAATGACATTTAGACTCAACTCATTCTGAACCTGCACAATCCCATGTAATGCTCAAAGCTTCCAACTCCATTGAGAGTTGCAGCTACTTCTCCTCTGTGGCCAGGGCCTGCCACCGTGTGTCCCCTGCCTGCTTTTGTCTGCAAAGAGGTGAAGTGGTGGGCTTCTCTGCTGCTCTCCTCCCCCACTCTCAGTCCTCTGTCTATGAACCCCTGGGACTGGGTAGGGGTGGGAGGAAAGAGGTGAGTGGAGCAGGCAAGTCTTCCTTGATGGACCTGCGTGGCCCAGCTGAGCATACAGACTCTGCCGTCTCTGGGGTTGGACCTGGTGTGGGAAGTTGGAGCAGGGAGAGGTTAACTCTGGCTGGGGAGGCTCAGGGATGCACAAATGGGGATGTGGGGACTTCCACGTGGAGAGAGAAGCAGGGTGTCACTGGACGAGGGCCACGATGAGCCCTGTGCATTGGAGGGCAGAGGTGTGGACCCCAGGTTGCCGGAGTGCACACGGGGATGCTGTGGAGGCTGAATGAAGGCCACCTCTGGCTGTCCTTCTCCCCTCGGGTATCAGGACCCTCTGCCATGGGCTGGGGCCAAACTGAGCTCTGGTGCTGGGGACGTGATTTTTCCTGGGACAACTGTCCTAAAGACTGAACGTTGTCATATCTTCTAAATGTTATTGGTGTGGAGCCAGAGCTTCGATAATCTTTAATGTGCTTATTACTTCTTTGGGCCTTTAACAAAGAGGGTGCACGAGAGACTCGGGGTTGAACTATCTCATCTCTGAGTAAGTGAGGAAGCACACAAACTCCAGGAAAAGGCAACTCAGAATCCAGCTCCCCGGGAGCTCCCACTCTGCCCAGACACGGAGCATGCCTCTGGCCGAGACTGAGCTGAGCAAGAAAAGGGGAGGACCCCCGTGTCTCTGCACCCAAATTTAATGTGCAATTTGGGTTTCAATTTACAGGGGCCTAATACTTTGACTTCGGACATTAATCTCTTTGGGATTCTAATCTTTATGTTTGGTTTAGATTTTGATGATGGAAAGGGTATCTGCCCAAATTTGGGGCATCTTACTTGGGCATTTATTTTTGAAGAATCTTTGTGCATTTTGTGTTAGCGCTTTATGCATTTTATACTGAAGTATCTTCACGCTGCTGTTAAATCTCATTGCAGAACCTCTGAGGCATTTACTGGACCTGAATCTGGACTGGAAAGAGAGTAAGCTCTGAACATTCAGCCTTGGGTGCGGCATAGACTCAGAGCTGGTTTCATGAATGGGCTGTTCTGATCCACTTCAGGGCCT
This sequence comes from Myotis davidii, assembly GCF_000327345.1. Taxonomy (NCBI): domain Eukaryota; kingdom Metazoa; phylum Chordata; class Mammalia; order Chiroptera; family Vespertilionidae; genus Myotis; species Myotis davidii. Next base: position 2,725,357 of record NW_006289392.1, read on the forward strand.
CCTGGGAACAGAATGAACACCGTCTGAAATGGCCAAGGAATGTGCTGGAAGGAGCGAGGCCGGTGCTGGCGAGCAGCTGCAGGGAGCTGGCCGGCCCACACACCTGGTTGACCAGAGGCTTAACGTTCAGTCCAACTAGTTAGGAAAACAAACAGCTGGAGTCCTTAGTCCCGTTTCTCTAGGTTCCAGTGGAGGGACTTCCTACATTCACACTCCGAGCTGCTCCGTCCTCACCCGGCAAGAATGGGCCGCCTGCCCTCTTCCTCCCCCTCACAGCCCTTTGGGATATGTTTGCCTTCAGGGGGCACATCGTCCCTGCTGCCAGCCATGTGGCAAGATCAGTGGGACGGGCTCAGACCGCAGCAGGAGAACCTAACATTTTGGGGGTTCAGATTAGTTTAGGGGTATGATGGCAAGTCATTTCCGCCAGTCCAAGCCACGCCCTCTCATTTAACATTATCAGTAATGAACATGACGTCGGATCTCCTTTTCTCTGGCTCTTGGTGGATCTTGAAGTGGTTCTGGACTCAGCAGGAGAAAGAGGTGTTACATGTTTACCCCCTCAAACCCTCTCAGTAACCCTTTTGGACCAATAGCCAAGTGATTTCTCAGCTGTGAACGAACCGATTTCTTTTGGAATGAATCACACGCCATCAATTTTCCACTTCAAACACACACACTTCAGCAGAAGTCCCTTTGCAGCAAATGGAAGAAGGAATTTCCTAAGGGAAGGGCAGGTTGACACTCAGCCCAGGGTGGAGGGTGTGACGTGGGGGTATTCCTGTTTCCCAGCTGTGAAGTCACAGGAGGCTTTTTGATGCCACTGTCCTTACAGCCGATGAGTCCGTCTGCACAATGCTGACAATTCGGCAGAGCTGCGACAGGCTGGGTGGCATCCCGCTGTCCACAAGTTCTGAGAGGCGGTTAGTGTCTGACTCACAATGGAGGCAGGAGGGTGTGGGCTTGCCTGCGGCTGGTGGGGTAGCTTCCTGAGAGGCTTCCACTCAGCACCCCACATCAGAGCTCTTCCCCATCCTCCCTCTCTTTCTCCTCCAGTTCCCCCACTTGTGTCTGAAGCAGCCACATGGAGGCACTGACTGTGACAGTGTGCGGAGAGCTGCCCTGTGGGTGTCTAGTCACGGAAGTAGGCTGGCTGGGAGAAAGCTGGGCAGCGGGCCTGGCTCCCCTCATGGCACAGCACGCCAAGGTCAGAGAGGGCCAGCGGGGGCCCTCACACCCGCCTATGCGCTGTCCGTGGTGTTGGAGAGAGATGACACAGAGAAGGCCTCTTACTGGACACGGCTCAACTCCCAGGGGCCTCAGAAGGGGAATCCCTCTGGCTCTCCTACAGCCTGTTGTTCTGTGGTCTAAGCACATGGGAGGGGAGCTGAGGGGACACAGAGCCAACACCTGGAGAAACTGCAGGGGCCATCAGCACATGGCTGACAGTCACCCTCATGCCCACTCAGCTGCTCCCAGGGGCTCCCACTGCACCAGCAGGCAGTAGCCTTCTCCTGGAGGCTGTTCCGCTCATCCCGGCTCTCTGGTCTCTCACATCTGGCTGACATGGACCCTAGGAACAGAGAGGCCACAGGGAACCAAGGCACAGCCTTCCCGCTGATCTGAGAAAGAGCATGTGTGAGTTTTATGGTGTGTCCGTGGGCCTGTGACTCTGTGTGTCGCTGAGGGTGTGCAGGGCGGGGATGGCTCTGCTGCCTCTCCTGGCCCTTCACCCCTGTTCTGAACGACCTGGCTTTTTGGCAGCTGGTCCTGTCTCAACTCTGGATGAAACCCGGCTCCGGCAATGGTGGGACTCCGAAGCCAGGCTCCACGCCATGAGCTGTGTGGGGAGCTTCCTGCTCACGGCGGCCACGGTTCGATGCCCAGCTCAGCACTTACCAGTCCCCGGCGTCTGAGAAGGTCCCGTAAACTCTGCGAGCCTTCTCCTCCTGCGGCACTGAAATCATAACGGTAATAGTAACGATAGCAATAAAACAGCGATAATAGAATCAAGTCTGCAAAAATGTGGCGGGACCAACTGGATAGTGAATGGAAAGCACTTCAGACTGTAGGTGCCG
>NW_006289392.1:2727546-2750832 GCF_000327345.1 Myotis davidii
CCAGAGTGGCAGCTGGGAGTCTTTGAGAGCATCAGGGAGGAGGGGACTCAGGAGGGCCACACGGGACACCTGACCCTCACCCTCACCCTGCCCTCCCCTGGAGCCGCGGCCTGACCAGCACCTCCGCAGGGATCAGGAGGGCTTGGGATTACTCTGAGGAGTTAGTGCAGAGGATTTGGGCAAACAGTAAATGGCCATGGTCTCCCCACCTCAGAGCGGTGGGCCTTTGCAGTGGACACTTGGAGCCTCACACCCCACTTGTCTCAATGTCCTTATCTGAGCAATGGGTGCGGTACTGCCCTGTCCAGCTCATGGGACCAGAGTGACTGGACCAGTGTGAAGTGCCCCTGGGTGACAGGCTTTGAGGCAAGATCCTGCACACCTGCGTGAGTGGGGCCGTGGGGCGGGAGCGGGGGGGGGCGGCGGCCTTCTCTCCAGCTTGCTTCCTCCTCACTGTGGCCAGGCCTGGCTACCCTGGGGCCAGTGGGAGCAGGTTCCCCTGATGAGAAACAAGTCCTGCTCCTGAAGGAGAACCAGCTGCTGGGAGCCCGCCCGCTCTGGCCTTCCTCCCCTGCAGATGCCTTGGAGTGGGCAGCTGCTCCCCCTTGGCCGGTCTGTTAAGGGCCCCTGTCCCTCCTCCAGGGGAAACTGGGAAGCAGAGTTCTTTCAGCTCAGATGCTGCTGGAGTGCCAGGCCCCAGAGAGCCGCTCCTGCCCCCTGTCCTCCCTCCCTTTCCCACGGGGACAGAGCAGACATCTGCTCAGGGCTCTTGGGGAGGGACTCACATGCCCTTCTGGAGGCTTCCAGGGAGAGACAGCAGCAGGGGCTGAGAAGGAGGAGCCAGGGAAGCAGAAGAAGGAAGAAGAAGGAGGCAAAGCCAGGAGATTACCAGGGATCAAGAAGGGGCTGTGTAAGTACATGGCGACTTACATGGAGCTGGGCTTGGGCGCCGTGAGGCCTGGGGGCAGCTTGGCAGCTGGCGCTCATAAACTGCGTATTCTAGAAGCCAAAGCAAGATGGTCCGTCTTCCAGGCCCTGGGACCACAGGGGCGGGAGGCCAGCTCACAGAGGTCAGGGCTAGCCCTTCTGCGTGCCTTGTCTGGGCCAGGGGGCAATAGGCATTTATGGGAAGCACTTCCTCTGGGGCAGGTGTTGGAGAGGAGGTGGGGCTGAGTGTGCAAGTATGCACACCTGCCCAAAAGGAATGCAGGCCCTGCAGCCCTGGCCAACTTCCAGCCCAAGCCACCTCATCTGAAGTGGCAGCGCCCCTCCTCTCAGTTGCTCTGTCTGCTCCCCAGTCAGTTCAAAGTGGGGCAGTGGTTCCGACAGCTGCCCCATTCCCTGCTGGGCTGCATCCATGATGGACGCGTGGCCAGGAGCTGACGGTTCACCCGGACTTCCACCCTCTGGCTCTCAAGTGATCCGCAGCAAATGCAGGATGGGCTGAGCAGCTCCCATTACAGACGTGAAACCAGGACTCCGGGCTCCCCACGGCTGCCTTTGACGTCAGATTCAGTAGTTCCTTCTGTCTACCTCCAATGCCACTGGGGAAGGTTTCCTCTATGCATGGACTATCTCCTCTTATCTCTCTCAACCCTTAAGGGTTAGAAATGTACAGGGCAAGCCAAATGAAGGGTCTGGCTCCCCGCAACTATGGCTTTTGTGGCTGGACTTATATAGTCGGGGTCAAGGTGGGTCACCAATCCAGAGCTTAGCTCTTGGGTGGGACCTTATGCCAAGGCCTAAGGGCCTGTAAATTCTGAATTTCTGTGCTTTGAAAGATGCTAGGGTTGGCAGAAGCTTTAATGTAGAGGAGGGAGAAGGTGCCGTCATCAGGAACTCAGGGAGGCTTTTGGCTTTAGAATCTGCTGTTCAAATCCTAGTTATGTGACAGAGGCCGATCATTAGACTCTGCGCCTCAGTTTCCTCATCTATGAAATGGGAATAATAATAGCTAATATGTATGGAATGCCAATAATATGACAGACTGTTTTAAGTATTTAACATATATTAATTTAACCCTTACAACAATTTTGTGAGTCAGGAATTGTTATCTCCATTTAATAGATGAGGAAACTGAGGTTCAGGATAGTAAGTGACTTGCCTAACATCACGCAATGAATATGCGAATGGAGCCCAGGCAGTCTGGCTGTGGTATTTGCAGGTAACCCCTGCAATACTTCTCAGCGGGGCTGGAGAGCCACTTGAACCTATGAACTAGTCCAACAGTAGGTGGTGGCTTCAAAACATGCCTGCAGACTCTGACACTCCTTCATCAGAAGGCAGAGTCTAGGTCTCCTCCGCTTGAAGGTCCTGGGGGGCCTGTGGCTGCCTTAAAGAAGCAGAAGGGAGCCAATACGATGCTGCGTTTCCAGGCGATTAGAGCGGCCTTTCAGCTCCTCTGGTTTCTCTTGGGACCCTGGGTCTGGGACCTTCATGCCATGTCAGAACCCCGGCCCCCCTGAAGCTGCCACAGGAGAGACCACAGAGAAGGAGAAGCTACCCAAGGTGTCTTCCCAGCCAGGCTCCAGATGTGTGGAGTGCAGAGGCTTCCCACCAACCCCAGGCCCAGCCTCCTCCTTCTGCAGCTGCGGGGGGCCCCAGTGAGAATTGCAGGCCCACCCAGGCGAGTCCCAGATTTGTGAGCAGATAAATGGTCATTATTGTTTAAGCTACTGTGTTGAGTGGCTGGTTATGCCGCAGCAGATAGCCAGAGCACAGTGCCTGCCTCACAATTGTCACTAAGAAATAATACGTGTGTCAAGTCCCCGGCAGTGAATGCCACCCCCTATCCCTTGCCATCAGCGCTCTCTGGGTCCCCTCACCAAGTCTCTTAACTTGTCTTAAAACAGAGGTCTCGCCCAGCCGGCCAGCATGGCTCAGTGGTGGAGCATGATCTATGAACCAGGAGGTCGCGGTCTGATTCCCAGTCAGGGTACATGCCCAGGTTGCAGGCTCAATCCCCAGTGTGGGGCGTGCAGGAGGCAGCCGATCAATGATTCTCTCTCATCACTGATGTTTCTCTCTCTCTCCCTTCCTCTCTGAAATCAATATAAAATTAGACACACACACACACATAACCAGAAGCTTTTCAGCACAAGCTGACGAGCCACCTCAGTAAACCATGAAAGCCAGCGCAATGGGCCTCAGCTTTCTCCTGCAGGGCCCAGACCTCCAGGCCCTCTCGGAACACGAGCTGCAGTGGGGCTAGGAGGGGAGACCCTACATGCACAGGCAGAGGATGGCCGGCCTCCGGTGTCCATCCAGAAAGTTCCGTAGAGCTTGTGCTGGGCATCGTCCCTGCATTGGCAGCTCCCCACTGGGGTCACACGATGCCCAGTTTTCCTTAGGAGTAGGTTGCGTGAGGGTAAAGGCTCTACTTTAATTTGTTATTCTATTCAATTCATGAATTTCATCACTTCCTCCACAAGAAATCACAATGCATATTAGAGTATAATAAGGGAACCACGGGCCTATCTGAGGGCAGAGAAGGGGAAATGAAGTAATGAAAGGGATGAAAGAGAAGAAAGGAGGAAGGAAGAAAATGCACGAGGAGGAGGAAACGAAGACAAAAGAAGGGAGAGAGAAGGGAGAAAGCTGAAAGGGTGATGGGAGAAAGGAGAGAGGAAGGGCTTCAGATGAAAGGCAAAATGTAACGTAGGAAGGGTCCGTCCTCCTGGCCCTCTGTCCTCAGGGGGTCCCGGAGCGGGAGGCTGGCAGCTTCATGCCCAGATCCGTCCTCGCTTTGCGCCAGTGCTGGCCTTGGACACACAGCGCTCGCCTGCAGCCCAGGCCCGAGCTCCTTAAATAGCTCCGAACAGCACTGAGCGGTGGATAAACATTTGTTTCACAGCTCACAAAGCAGAGCTGCTGGCTACCGGCAGCTTTGATGTAATGAGTTCCATTCTGGACCCCAGGGAGCGTTTAGATGGGCTCTTCTTTGCCTGGGCTGCCAGTCAAGCTGGTGCCAGGAGGGCGGGGGCTGGGGGGAGGTTTGGTGGTGGAAGCAGCACTAATCTCTTCTTCACCACCCCTGTCCAGATCGGGAACCTCCAGAAGCCAGACTACCCTATTCTCAAAGGGACAGGATTGGACACCTTGGATGGGGGTGCCCCAAACAATGGCTGGGTGGCCTCCTTTCTCTGCACCATCAGGAAATGATCAGAAGACAGCCCTGTGCAGCCCTGCGCATTGCAGGCAGTGTCTGCAGCCCTCTCCCCTCAGCTGGCCCCACCCAGCTCTGCAGGCCTGGAGCTGGATTCTGCACAGAGGAGGCTGGCGGGACAGCCTGGCGTTGCCACTCCTGGTTGGCAGCTGCCTTCCTTGACCACTGCTCTCTACCACCCAGAACGTGCCTAGCGACTTCCTGCTCGTCTTGGTACTTGGAGTGCCCTGCAGTCTGACCGAGGTTCCTGCTCAGAGAGGAAGGGTAGAGGGAGGGAACGGGCCGGTTGGTTCTCTTCTTCCTTCCAAACTGCCCACTTCAGGACAATGTGACCCTCTGCCAGAAGGAGCTGAGGACCAGTTGATATGATGACTACATGGTAATTACTTTCTTGGCCTTTCAGCACTTCCTCTGTGGCTATTAATGGCCACCGAGGCTCCGCTGTTTGCCAGGGCCCTGGAGCCTGCCAGCCAGGGGACCAGGGTGGGTCATTATCTCAGCCCCTGGCTCAATCCCCACGGCCACTGCCTCACTGCTTTAGACTTTCAGAAAGGAAGGAACTAGCAAAGACAGTGGGTGGAAATGCAAAGGGGAGAAAACAAATCCAAGAGGAAGTGATTCAGCTTTGCAGACAGATCAGTTGTTGAATTGGCTTCTTGTGCTGTTATGATTGGCATCTCCTAGGGGTTATCTAGTTCCTCCCCCGGACTCCAGGTGAGAGCCACCCTGGAAGTTTCTATCCTTTTTCTTAAAGGTACGAGGACTGAAGAAATTGCCAAATGAGGTCAGAGGCAGACCTGCATTTCTCCACTGAAGCAAGTTAGATGGCAAGAACAGGACAAACCAGGTGCAAACAGCAGAAGCTCGGACAAAAGGTGGCCTCCCCTGGACCCTACCCTTCTCCGTTGCAGCTGCCTGGTGACTGGAAGAGCGCGAGCCCTGGAAGCAGACACAGAGCGAGCAGCTGGCCCCAGGCCCTGGGCTGCAGGAGACGATGAAAAGGGAGCCACCTTTGAATAAGGCGACTCAACTGCTTTATAACTGCGATCATGAACGAGTACATAACTTTTCTGAGCCCCAACGTCCTCATAGAAAAACGATGTCCCCAGAACAGGACTGCACATGATGAGCAATGGCTCTTGCCCAGCGGTGTGCGAGCGGCTTGCGCCAGCTCACGAGCTGACGGTGCCCATCCCTTCCTGACTCGGGGTGGGATTGTCACATTCGAAGTCTGGAACTGGCCATGGTGGGAGAACGCTCACCGTAGAAATTGGCAGATGCTACAAACCGGGCCTTGAGGTTTGGCCCCGGGAGAGCTTGGTCACCGGCAGACCACATGTCTGCTCCATTTCGGCGGCCTGGAGCTGGGGTCTGAGAGCGTGTTCTCGGGCTCTGCAAGCCACAAGCCAGCCCTTCAGATGATCTATCTGCCTCTCACCTGCCGCAAGAAACTGCTCACCTCCGGCAGGGATTGTCAAAATCTCCTGGAGGCCCCATTAGAAGCTGTGCTCCTTAATCTATTCAGCACCACGAGGCAATTGTCGAGCAAGTTGATTGTAGTCCAAATCCAGGTATCAATTCAAAATGTTTTTGCCTCAGACAACTGCGTCCGATCAATCAGTAATGTAATCCTCTGCTGGTAGAACACGAAGCCCAGCCCCACCTTGCCTCTGAGGCAAGCGTCATTAGTCTTGGGATGCACCATCAATTGATGCACAGAGCAAACAGCGGAGCTGCGCCCGGGGAGTGGGGACCCATGAAATAGCAGTTACTTTATGGTGAATGACAAATCATTGCTCGCTCGTTCCCTATCAAGTGGAACACCATCCATCACATGGTGGACTCCTTGGGTTCCAAGACGGATAGAACGCCTTGAACAGACGTTCCGGCTGGGACTGCTGGCGGGGCAGCGCCGTGCTTTTGTTTTTACCTGAGAGGGGAGATGAAACCATTCTGCTTTCGGGATCGTCCTGTCCTTCATTCTAGTTTATAAGGTGAGTGAGGCAAAGAACTTCATCAGTTTTCCTGTCCTTGAGGACAGGGATCTTCATCTTTTTCATGTTGCACAGAATTTGTCTGAAAGGCCATGCTTCTGAGCTGGAGGAAAGGCCTGGGCACCTCCCTTTATTGGTTTTAGGGACTCACTTAGGTCCTGTCTGCCCCCATGCAATGACCCCTCATCCGTTAGCCTGCCATGGTGCCTATAACTCCAGCCCTCTGGATCACACCTTTATATTAAGGTGTTATGTCCAGAAGAGTTATATTGCTGTGAACATCCCTATAACACAGGGTAGGTAAATATCGCTGGAAGGTGAAGAGTGTGAAAGGAGAGGTGAGGTTGTGAAATAAATATTATAGCAGCTGACCTTGCTTTGGGAGATATGAAGCTGGCATATGAAAGAGTGGGATATTTGAGTGAAAGGTAGGAGTTTCTGAAGGTAATATCCACTTCCTTTCCAATTTTTTCCAGAGCCATCCCTGGCCCTAGTTGGTTTTTAAGCAAGAATGTGGAGAGCAATAAATGTCAAAGCCTGCCTCCATCCTAATGGGAACATAAAGCAGGGAGGGGAGTGAGCTGGTGCGATGCGCCGCAGCTCATGAATAATCCCGCAGGCCTGTCTCTGGCCCTCTGCCATCCAGGGGGCAGGGCACCAGGGGCAGGGGACGCTTTCTGGCTGCTGATTTAATTAAGTGCGGCTAGTTTGTGACGGAAGCTTGCTCGGCGCAAAGCCAGAATTACAGGTGCATTGGCCATGTCATTGATGAGTGAGACAGGCCTCTGGTTTGACCAAATTAACCAGTCATTTGGGAAACTTGACGACTTTTGGATAGCAATTGAGTGTGCTCTGGTGCAGTAAGACACTGGTGATTTTGTTAAAACCCATCAATACAGTGACAGATATACTGGTTACTTCAATCCACCTGACAGTTCAGTGTAAGTACAACTTTTATGATACCACATACCTGGCATTATGTAGTCAACGCAATGTTTGATTGGCTAATTTTTTTCATTTCACCTGGTTCTTATGGTCGTAATGCTGACACAGCTTAGGGGTAGTGTGGCAACAGTTGGCATGTTTCCTTCATGTACTTTTTGCCTTTGCCATCTGGACTAGGGAAAGCAGCCCTTCCCTCTGCCAGCTGCCCCGTTGACATCTATGCCACCTTTCCCCAGACATCAGGGCATTGTCTCGGGTAGGAGGCGGCTGCCTGCAGGTGGCGCTCAGCGGCAAGGGCAGGTGCGACAAGGAGCAGCAGTAATGCTCTTTTCGTGGGGGTGGGGCCTACTGGAGGGGTGAGTCAGCTGGCACACGCCAGGCCTTTCTCGGCTGGTACCCTTGGTTCTTCTGTGCGGCTCGTTTCTCAGTGTGAGGTCAGATGTGCTCTTCCTTCTCTCCCCCTTTTCCTGACTTCTCTCTTCAGGTACTGTGCCGGGCACTGTGCTTACCGACAGGGAGGAGTCGGAGCTGAGGCAGCCATTACCCCTCCCCTGCAGCACCTGGACACACTCTGCTCGAGAAGGAAGGGAAGCTCACAAGTAACACACTGTGAAATCTAGGGGAGCATATAAAGCAGAAGGGAGTGAGTGTTGGGAGGTCAGGAGAGGGGCAGTCAATGTTCCTCTGGGCTCCAGGGAGGAGGTAACGGTCTTCGCGGGATGGATGGCATTAGGACTGGCCAGTGCACAGGACAGTGGGGAATCTGGCAAGTGATAGGTGGGGGGAAGAGAAGAACAAATGTAGACGCCACGGTCGGGTAGCTCAGTAAGATTGTCATCCCAATACACCAAGGTTGTGAGTTCAACCTCTGGTTAGGACACATATAAAAAGCAACTAATGAGTGCATGAATAACTGCGACAACAAATCATGTTTTATTTTTCTCTCTCTATCTCCTTCCTCTCTCTCTCTCTCTCTCTCTCTAAAATAAAAAAAAAATTAAAGAACCAAGATATAAATGAAGAATAGGGCAGCATAGTTGAAGTAGTCATCCTTCCGGACAGAAAATATAGGTAGAAGAGTAACAAAAACAACACTTTGCCCCAATTCAATAGGGTCAGAGCGAAGGTGCATTGGATGTCAGGTCTCAGACTGGGCACATTTGGCCATTCATTGGGAGTCACTGAAAATCTGTTAGTGTTAATGATATTGAAACTTATCTGTAGGAGGAATAATCTGCCGTTAGTTGTTAAGGTAGTTTGGATGTGGGAACATAGGCAGTAGAGATAAGAGTCAATAGACTATGAGACAGTCTGAGAGACGGCAATTAAGAGCTTGTACTAGGGCCATTGTGGTAAGAAAGAAACGAGGAAACAATATTGAAAAGCAAGTCTGGTTAGGATCAATAGGACATGGTTCTAATAATTGCACATGCACCAGGAGTTGGAAATGACTCTGCAGTTTTGTGTTTTGATATTTGGTTGAGCTGACCTGGGAGAAATGTGCTGATGGCAGCCGTCTCCCCTTGCTCCGCCCGGGAGTGCAGCACAGCTGTGGCGGTGGGTCCGCTGGCCCACACTCACCTTGCAGGTGCCTGCGGCTCACCTCAAGGACTCCCTGTGCTCCTTTCCATTGTGTGCCCCAGGGCCTTCTCCAACACCTCGGGCCTGATTGGCATGCCCACAGGAGTAGCCTAAGTGTGTGGGGGAGAGGATGCCCTAGGCAACTCCCAATTAATGGGCAACGGATCCTCGCTGTACCTTCAGGCCTCCAGGAGAACAATTTGGAAAATACTCTGACCAGTGAGCAGGAGGTCCCAGTGGAGTGGAATCAGCATTGTCTACAGCACCGGCCCTGAGGATTCTCCCTCGCACGCACTTGTACATCCCTTTCTCCCCCTCGTTGCTCCCTCACTCTCGCCTGCTGGGATCGCCTCCCACCCATTCCTTGCACCAAGCTTTGCCATTGGGATAATCTGAGACAGAAGTATCACGTGTAAGGTGGGTGGTGGACATTCAGGTGAAGCTCTTTCTAAGACACATGTAAATGAGCCTAGAACGAGAGAGAGAGGCTGGAGTCTGAGATACAGATGTAGGAATCATCTGCATGGACACGGTGATTTAAATGAGGGACATGAGAGAAATGGTGCAGGGAGAGAATGTGGGAGAAAAAGGGACAGGCACCGACCTCGGGGAGCTCTCCATCTGGTATATGGAAAGAGAACAAGCAACCAGCTCAGTGCACAGGGACTAGTAAGGAGGGGTCCAGGGTAGGACCATCAGAGATGAATGCTGCAGAGGCCCAAGGAAAATATGGCATGTTGGGACTTCTTGAAGAGCTGGAGAGAGCGGTTTTGGTGATGACAGTAAAAGCCATTTGCAAGGAATAAGGGTATAAGGAATCGGAGGCCCAGAGCACAGACTGGACACCAGGTGCCTCCCCTGGCACCTGGACAGCCTTAAAACAATGCCCACATCTCACAATAGACCTCCTGCATGAGGGTCCCCAGGGGCGGGGCCTCTGTCTAATTACATTGAGGGGAAGGAGGAGCACTGGCAGTTTACTAGCTGGGGGAACAGGGAGGAGAAGAATATTTTAGGAGTAGGCGACATGCAGAGGAGCTGAACCCCAGGCAGAGGGAGTTAAGCCCGTGGAAAGGAAGATATTAAAGATGTAGGAGAAAGGGAATAATATATGGAGAAGGGCTCAGAAGAGGAGGTGGAGGGATCAAGAACACAAGTGGGGTCAAGAGAGTTTAGTTTTAATAGAGAGGATTCATTCATTGAACCATTCAGCACACAGAGATGAGTTTCCTTCTCTTTTGTAGGCTTTTCTGCCAGGGAACTTGGTGTCAAGAGAAGGGCAAAGCATGACCACTCCCTCCAGGACAGCCGTGGGCAAACTACAGCCCGCGGGCCTGATCCTGCTCGTTTGAAATGAATAAAACTATTGGGAAAAAAAGACCGTACCCTTTTACGTAATGATGTTTACTTTGAATTTATATTAGTTCACACAAACACTCCATCCATGCTTTGGTTCCGGCCCTCCGGTCCAGTTTAAGAACCCATTGTGGCCCTCGAGTCAGAAAGTTTGCCCACCTCTGCTCCAGGAGGTAGGAAGTGGAAAGAAGCAGTCCGAACAGAGACATGCTGGCTCTAGGATAGAAACATGGAGTAAAGGAAGAGTATTCCTGTCTTGAATGGCACCTCTGACCCATACCTGCGGTGGGGGCTGAGAAGGTAACTTCCCAGGACCTCAGTTTTATCTTTGACCACCACCCACCCTGAGCTGCTACAACAATCGAATGAGAGAGAATATTGTGCTCTGGTGCTGAGCACAGGGATGAGTGCATGGTAGGCCTCCCTAAAAACTTGGTCTTCTTTCTTCTTTGGGCAAAATACAGTGGCACTTCAGAGGAAACGATGTTTTCCTCTCCCAAGAGTACAGCTTCCCAGAGCAGCTCTTAGTCACATGAACTTAGAGCTGGTGGAGGGAAAGGGGAGAAGGTGTATGAATAGTCAGCAATGATTTGAGTCAAGAGCAGGGAAGTTGAGAAACATCAGTCTGTTCTGATTTTCCAGTAAACAGAAAGCAATGTTGTAGCCTGAGGGTCAGTGCTGTGGGCTGAGTAGAGTTATGTCCCCACTCCCCGATTCAGGTTAAAGCTTGAGCCCCAGCACTTCAGCGTGTGACTGCTGGGAGACAGGGCCATTAAAGAGGTGATTAAGATAAAATCAGAGGTCACAGGGGCGGGCCCTAATCCAATGTGACTGGTGTCCCTACAAGAAGAGGAGATTAGGACGCAGACACACCCTAGAAGAAGACGGCCATCTACAAGCCAAGGAGAGAGGCCTCAACCAGCCTCACCAACACCTTGATCTGAGATCGTTAGCCTTCAGAATGGCAAGGAAGTACGTTTCCGTGTGTAAGCCACCCAGTCTGTGGTCTTTGCTACAGCAGCCCTAACAAACTTATATATCACAGGTGAGGGGGTACCAACAGATTTGAGAGGATGAGGGAATGAGAATGTTTCAGAAGAGCCGTGATGGGAAAGACAAAGCCGTCTGAGTAGGATCCTGAGGAGAGGAGGCCAGTTAACTAAAGACAAATCCACGTTTGTTTGTTTTTCCATAACAGTTTGCAGGGCAGCAACATTTGGTATAAAACGGGGCTGCCTTTGCCTTTGCATTTTGGCACCAGAGGTCAAATGGGTCAGGGGCATGGGGACATCCAGAGTGACCATGAGCAGGTGAAATGAGCAGCCTGGGCGCAGGCTGAGGGAGGCAAATGAGGGCAGCGAGGAGACATGGGCTGGGAGAAGAGGGAGGATTCTGGAATGGGAGAAGAGCTGTGTGAGCAAAAGGGAGAGAGCAGGAAATAGGGAAAAGACAGCGCGTGGAGGCATGCTCATAGTTTAAAAACAGTGGACAGAATGGTGTTATGTCTTGTGAGGACTGGGTTGGACCAAGCAGTGGCTGCGTACCACATGGAGGGTTAGGGTTAGGGTAAGGTGTTCTCTAGCGCTAGTGGTCCATGTTTAGTAGCAGTGTTTTCCTAAAGAATGCAGTGTCTCCACCTGCAGAGCCTCCTGGTCTGCCATCAGGGCCTATCTCCTTTGGAAGGATGAGCAGACGAGGCGTAGGGCCCTTCATGTTTTAAGTAAAATGATTGTGCTCCAGTGGGGCTGGACCCCAGGTCTTGTTCTTGATTTAGGGCCCCTGCAGCCTGCCTCCATTAGCAAGTGCATGGCGAGGAGGGCCCTGCGTCGTCCTGTCACAGGAATGCGCTGAGGCCCTCTTCCCAGAACTTCCTAGAAGTGTAGGCAGGTGAGGGTAAGAGCCACATGCTAGGGTTTCTTCTTAGACTCTCCTGTTTTATAGTCCTGCAAGGAAGGTCACAAAATCATCCTGAGGTGCTTGGAGGAATGGTGCTTGGAGGGTTTAAGTGAGTCCCTAAACCATTCTCAAAGACATTGATAAGATTCCAGTTACTTCTGCAATAGCCAATCATGCCCTATGCCTACAGAGAGCCCAGCACACAGTAGGCATTCATTAACTATTTGCGGAGTTATTGAGCACTTAGCAGGTCTGCCTGACCAGAGTTCTCACATACCTATATCCTGCTACACGCATGCTCCTCATAGTGCATCAGCATCGGCTCCCACAGTCCCCAGCAGCAGTTCTCAATCTCAAGTCAAACACACTGGCTTGTCTCACCCGTTGTGAGGTACACTGCAAGTGAGTTGTTACCAATAATAAGGCGTCGTGTCTGGAAGGTTCTATTTACAAGACAGGGAGGATTTGAAAGAGAGCTCATGTCACTTGCATTTCAGTTTGCTTTCTTAGTGGGAGGTCAATGGACCGAGTCCCAGTGGGCTTACAGGGCATTGGGTATAATCCGTGTTAAGGCAATTGGGTGTGTTTTGAATGTGTAACGTTCAGCCAAGTGTCCTGATCTGGGGGGAAATGGGTATGAGACTTGCTTTTAGAACAGCAGTTTTCAATCTGTGGGTCGAGACCTATTTGGGGGTCGAACAACCCTTTCACAGGGGTCACCTAAATACATCCTGCATATCAGATATTTACATTATGATTCATAACAGTAGCAACATTACAGTTATGAAGTAGCAACGAAAATAATTTTATGGTTGGGGGTCACCACAACATGAGGAACTGTATTAAAGGATCGCAGCATTAGGAAGGTTGAGAACCACTGTTTTATAACATTCATTCCTCCATGTGGAATAGAGGCCAGATCGTAAGTTCTCTCCTTGCCAGGCTAAACAATTGCAGATCTGCCCAGTGACTAGACATGCAGTGCACTCCTGAGGAGCATTCTCATTGGCTGAGTGGGTCTCTGAGGACTGCCCCCATATACAGGAGAGTGATTCCTGAAAGTTGCTCAAACATAGCAAATGTAGCCCTGTCCTAACAACGCAGAGCGGGGGACCTCTGAACCATGTCTCTCTCCATCTCCTTAACTATTTCAGAGAGATCATTAACAAGGTGAAATTGGGTGCCTCCAGGGTCACTGCACAATATACATTGTTCCTGTCTTTTAATGGCCTTTCCCCAGACAACAGTGATTCCTAAACTGCAGCATCTGCAGCTGCTAACCTGGGCTGGCTGAGCCATGCTGTCTATGAGACCGGCACAGCCAGCTTGCCAATACAGACCTGAGCTTGGGCAGATGGATAAGGCTTGTGGGGAGGGGAGAGGGGAGAGGGTCTGGGTTTAAAGAGAGGGAACTAGCAGAGAAGCAGGCAGCCCTTGGAGGTCTTTGTTATTGATTTAGCATGAGAACTGAAAGTGGCAGGCAGGCAGGTGCCGGGGCTGGCAGGAGGGGAAGACAGGTGTAGGCAGTCCTGGTCGGTGATTAGCGGGGCTGCAGATGTGGCCAGGGTGTCAGCTGGTGATGATTAGCAAGGACGCGGCTGAGGGGCAGGGCATCAGATGGCCGGTTCACAGTCCAGATGTGAGAGGCCACTGGACCCACACCCCGTCAGACACTCTCTGCTCCTCCCAGCATGTGGCTCACCTTCCCCTCCGCTCTGTGGCCCTGCCGTGCCTTCCTACCCTGGGTTCCTGTGCAGGTGAAGGCACAGATTGCAGACCCCGTCGTCCAGCCCTCGGCCCCAGGCGTGCTGTCGGACCTCTACACTCACCCTTTCAACATTCCCTGTGTCATGCCGCATGGCTCGTTCTTATGAGCGCTGGCTCCTAGGGCCATCTCTGGCCTCCCTTTGTGCTTCTGGGATGTAGTGACTGCCCATTCTGCCCAGGTAAGCTCCTGCTACACCCGCACCCCCAGAGTTCTGATTTGGGCCCACAGGTCTCATTCTAGCCAGCCCCACCCCTGGCCTGTCAGCTGGAGAAGCAGGCATTCAGAGGCAAAGCTGGTCATGCCAGGCAGAGAAGCAGGTGGGATGTCAGGCAGGTGAGGTGATAAGACGGGCATTGCCCAGGATTCATGGCCCCAATTTGTCCTGGTTAATGGCTGTTTACAAATTCCAGGATGCCAGTCCTTTGAGCTGTGCTGTGTCCTGACCACACTCCTTGATGTGCGTATGTGTGTGTGTCTGTCTGTCTCCCAGAGTCCATTATTCCAGGGCCTGCAACAGAAGGAGGACATGCTGAAGGTTGTCACATGCCTGGTGACACATGGCTGGTGTCACACGGATGGTCACTGGAGGAGGGACAGGGACCACCACACTGGGCACCTGGGGCTGTGTCCTTGTGATTGGAGTCAGGCCCTTTGCAAAACCCAGTCAGTGGGGAAAGCAACTCCGTGGCGCAGGTTGTTGGCCTGGCGGAGGGAAAGAAACCGCCCCCACCGGCTGGGCAGGAGACACCCCCTGAGGTTGGGCTTGCCGCACAAACAGGTTAGCAGTTTGACCAGCCTGCCCGGGCAGCTCTAAGGCTCTCCCACAAGCTACTCGATAGGGTCACCTCATCAGCCTTCTTAGTAAATGTGTCACCAGGACCGTTTCGCGGGCACTTCATAGCAAACAATGGCAGACATTTCCAGGAGAGAGAGGGCTTTGGGGCAACATGCCCCCTGTGGGGCCGAGTGACACACACGCAGCTTTAGATATTATCTGGTGACCAGTGTGGGAACAGGGACAGCAGTCAGACAGAGTTCAAAGCTGTGAAATCCAGAGATAATCCCCCAAATCATGCCGACCGAATGCTTTGCTTTCATCCAAGATTGTCGAGTGGGTGACCCCAAATAAACAAACGAGTTCTAGCCTTTTGACGATGATTAGCCCAATGCCTGCTTTTCCAGGTGAGGAAAGGGAGGCGCCGGGCACGGAGGGAAGCCCAGCCTGTGGAGGGCAGCTGAGTGTGTGCGCGGCCTGGCTGCCGGCAGAGGCGGTTCTGATAAACCTGGAGCCCAGATGAGGTGCAGGAACTTGTGATGGAGAAAATCAAAAGGAAGGGGACCTGGAGTGGAAGTCCCTCCTAAGAACTAGGGAGCACCTCTAATGCCTCGTTGGGTACCTTCCCTGGGTCCCAGCCGCCGGCACCTGCAGGAGCCCCCATCTGTCTCCAAAGGGCAGCCGCGTCCAAAAGCAGGGCGATGTGTGTGATGGGCTCTGGCTGGAGGGTATTTACGGTTCTGCTTGTACAATTATCCCCGTGAGTGTTATCTTATTGAGTGAGCCCAGTACCTCTGTCATCTCCGTGAGTAACCCCAGCGCATCTGTGGCTGAGCTCCGGCCACTGCGGGAGCCACGCTGGATGTCAGCTCCCGCTCAGCATCGTTGTCTGTGTGGTGACAGCATCTCAGGGCCCAGCCCAGGCGCTGGGTGTACGTGGTTTGGCTCCCGAAGACAACAGACATCGTTAGGAAAGATGGAAACAAGAAGACCGAGAGCCCCTTTATGTGTACACTTCCTTTAGCCCAGTGGTTCTCAACCTTCCTAATGCCGCGACCTTTTAATACAGTTCCTCATGTTGTGGCGACCCCCAATTTCATTGTTACAAATTGAACATAATTAAAGCATAGTGATTAATCACAAAAACAATATGTAATTATAGATGTGTTTTCCGATGGTCTTAGGCGACCCCAGTGAAAGGGTCGTTCGACCCCCAAAGGGGTCGCAACCCACAGGTTGAGAACCGCTACTCTAGCCTGTTGGCAAGTAGTCTGGGCAGTGGAGAGCGCTGGAGCAGGGGATTAGGAGTCCTGTGCTCTAGTCCTACTCTTACGAACGCTCAGCCTGAGGAAAACCAGCGCGTTGGGCCTCCCTCCTGCCATCTTTAAAACGGTGACAGGCATGGGAGGCAGGATGCTGAGTTCTTAGGATGAACGTGATAGCAAGTGCATTCTACTGCTTGGTTGGGTACCCTCTGAGCGTGCAGCACGGGCAGCATGGCCACCTGGCCCGTGATCCACCATCCCCTTGTTCTGACGAAACGGAGGAAAGGAAGTCCATGATGTTTCTGCCCTCAGAGACAGTGAGAACAAGCGGACATCTGAACACATTTTCAATGAACCTGGATGACTACGTATGTACTTGTGCTGTACAAGCCAGCCTAATGTGAACATAGGACTTCCTAGTACCGTGATGGCGAACTATGACACGCGAACTCATTTTTTTGGTTGATTTTTCTTTGTTAAATGGCATTTAAATATATAAAATAAATATCAAAAATATAAGTCTTTGTTTTACTATGGTTGCAAATATCAAAAAATTTCTATATGTGACACGGCACCAGAGTTAAGTTAGGGTTTTTCAAAATGCTGACACACCGAGCTCAAAAGGTTCGCCATCACTGGCCTAGTATGTTAGGGCCTTTCCAGAGCTGACCACGTTTAAGAACAGTCAGATTCAGTCCCGGCCGCTGCACCCCACAAAGCCCGGGCTCCCACTCCGGCAGCAGTGTTCAGAAAGGCTGACTCTGAAGGAGCACAATTGGGAAGCATTTGCCTTAGGACACAGGGTTGAATTAGTTGTCCTCCATTATGGGAAAGACCACGTCATAGTTCCTAAAAACTAAAGCAGACTTTTTCAAGATTGGATTCCATATTTACTAGTACTTGAATCTCTCTCCACAGCCTTGACAGAGAACCACTATAAAGTTTTCCCTCTTTTTAGAAATTAACTTGAGAAAAAAAAAATGAATCAAGTTTAGGAAAGGCCAATAGGGGGACAGGAGTGAGTATACAGACTCAGGGAAGTGCCTGGAGGATGATGCCACAAACTGGAGCGAGTACATAACATCACAGATGTGTTCACATTGGTTAGAGCAGGTTTCTTTGCAGCAATAAAAAACAACAGCTAGAGACATTAGCATGCAATGATGTTAGACAAAATTAAGTAGCTCTGCCCAGGAAGTTAGCTGATGATTAAAAATATATGCTTGTCTTTCCCACCCACTAACATCCCCCCACCCCTGGACCCCAACCCCCAAAAGCAATTCTGGTGGGCCAAAACAGGGCTGTTTGGCTGTTGTTTTATTTTTTCAGGACCTTCCAGATGGCTTTGGGTGACTTAATGGCCAGATAAGTGCACGGCATTTTTATTGTAAATCTTGCCTCCCTTGGTGGTTCCCTGATGCCTCCCTGTTACAGGCGCTGCCATATATCACCGCCATTCTGCAGGCACGCCACCCAGATAGCATCCGTGGGATTGTGAACACGGTGATTCACAAACTGGTGGCAGCAGCTAAAAGCAGAGCAGTTCTCGACCCCAAGCATGACACCAACATTCTAAATGGGATGTTGCAACACAAAGCTGCCTGAGTTTCGAAAGCACAACTACGTCGCCGTGGCACTCAGAGGTAGCAGAACCTGTGATTGACAAGCATGCCCGATGTCGTTTCTCCCCGAGCACAGCATCCTTGTGCCCCACTGGCCTCCTGGTGCGTTGCTGCCATTTATTTGCATCCGCAAGCAGGGAGCAAGTATTCTGCAGAAACACCCCAGAGTGGTTTCTGATTCCCAAAGGCCTTTGCAGCCAGCTCTATTGGAATGATTTCCAATATCCAGTTTCAGAGAATTCTGACCACAATATGCAGACTATGGCAGGTCTTAATGACGATAATACCATTTCACATTTTCATGGCGTTTAACAGCTTACAAAGTGCTTTCACGTATATTATCACATTGAATCCCAGCGAGATCGATAGCCTCTTCTCCATTCTATTGGCAGCTCAGTGGAGTGGAAAGAGCTGCGAGCCAGACTTAAGTTCAAATCTTGGCAATGACCCCCCACCAGCCAGCCAGCCATGCACAATTTGTATTATTTCTCCCAGTCTCCTTTTTCTTACCTACGATGGGGAGTCATTTCTGTTACTTAAAGATGAAGTGTGTGGTAAGACCAAAGTAATATATGTACAAAAACATAGTGTAGGGCATGATGCATAGAAGCACTGTATCATTGTTAGTTTCTATTCACTTACTCATGGAGAAAATGAAGCTTGAGAAGCTAAGGGATTTGCTCAAAACAGCAGCTAGTAAACGGCAGGGCTGCGACTTCATTTATTTTACAGACTTTATTGAACACCTACTACATGCCAGTGCCTCGGGCATAGGAAAGTGACCTTGAAATGTTCACCATAGAGTGCCAGAGCCTGAAATGCAAATGAGCAATTGCAATCTCACGTAGTCTGAGAGACAAAACATATTTTGGGGCTGCCCTTACACTCTGGGCGTACCCATGGATCTACACAGGAAATGAGTGAAGAGGACCCTTCAGAGGAAGGGGCAACAGAGTTAAACCAGAAATAGAATTTCAGCACAGAGGGGCATGAAGGGACAGAAGAGGGGCAGGGAGGTGCTAAGGAGGCAGAAATGCAACGGATTGGAGGGGCTGAGGGAATGCTGTGAAGTATGGATCTTTATCTAGCCTGAACTCGAGAGAATCCATGGGATGGTTTTACACGAAGAGCCACTGTGGCCAGAATTCCAGTTTTGAAATTGTGGCAGATTTGTGCAGGGTTCACAGGAGGAGAGAGGCAATGGAGGCCGTGTTCAATGAGAGATAATGAGGCTATGAACTAAGCAAGTGGCAGAGCGGACAATGATGAGAGGTGCAGCGAGGAGGAGTCGATGGGATGGGGCAATTGATTACATGCCATGGATGAGAGACAGAGAGTCAAGAAGGATGCCCAGATTATTAGCCCAGATGATGGGTAATGGTGGTGCCTCTCACCGACAGGAGAGTGGGATTGAAGGGACAGTAATGGATTCATTCGGACTTGTTGGTTCTGAGAGACCCATGGACGTGCAGGAGGAGATGTTCAGGAGAGAGTTAAAATGGGATTTGAGCTTGGGAGAGGACTGAGGGAGAGATGCTTTGATCCGGGAGTTATTGGCTTTTATATGATGGATGAGGCTGGACTGTCTTTTCTTCCTGCTCTACCTTCTTAGAGCCTTATTTCTGAGGACGGGGAAATAGAGTCATGGAGGACTCTAGGGAATGCTAATGTGTAAGTGCTAGAATGAGGACCAGCAAAGGAGAAAGGAGGTGTAAGAGGCCAAGGAAGACAAATATCTTTTGATGGTGAAAGTAGAGGTAGATATCGAATTCCCCCAAGAATCAAAGAAAAGAGACTAAAACACAACTATCCTTTTTGGCAATTAGAAGGTCAACTTAGCGGTAGAAAAGGTGGTTAAAAACAAAAACAAAACAAAACAAACCTCTCAACTTGGTGGGGGGTTTTCTAACTATGACCCCAGAATAAACAAAAATATATTTTATATTGTAACCTGGGACAAAAGTTTCATGACTAATACCCATTCTCTGATATTTCATACCTATTCTATTCTATTCTATTCTATTCTATTCTAAATGCTGCTTGCTATTCATTAAATTTACTTTCAGACCAAATAGTGGGGTGCAAGCTGAAGTTTGAAAAGGCATTGGTTTAGCTACATATAATTTCCCACCAGAAACTTATGTGGAGTAAAGTATGGGATAGAAGAAAAGACTGAGCAAAGGCACCGGATTCATGGCATGACTCAGCTACGTAATGGCTGTGTGACCTTCGATGTGCCCATTAGCCTCCATGTGTCTCTTCCATTATCTGTAAAATTCGGGTAATACATCAGCTGCAAAGGGATCTTCTGGGGATCGAGTAAGATAAAATATGTGAGTGAAGAGAGGGCATGTTTAGAATAGTCCTGGTCAAACTCAGGTTTTTTAGTCCCTCTCATAGAAGGAGCAGAATGGTGCATTATGGGTCCCAGGCTGCAGCTCTCTTACCTGAATCCTGGGGCTACATTTCTCTAGAGCATATCAAGAACCAGAATGAGGCCCAAAATTTAATGAGGCAGAATCGGTGGTGTTGCTACAACATTTATAAAATGTTCTTGTTCTAATACTATTATAGTCATTTGGGGGTTTTAATTTAATCCAGAGTCCTCTATTATAAGGACTTTCCATAAAATCCTGTTGGGAGAGAAGCCCATACAGGCAGGTTTTCTCACCATAGCATGAAATAATAGACGGACTGCAGAGACACACAAAAAAGATGGAGTCCTCTATACAGGCAATAATCCTTATGAACTTCAGTAGGCCTGGATGTATCATCATATTAAGGCAAAATACAATGATGGATTTTTATGAAAACAAAATACTACATTTGCATACCTTATATGTGCACTGACTTAGGCATAAGAAAGAGAAAGATGACCAAGGAACGGTTCCTGATCTCCAAAGGTATACAAACAGATGGGTGAGCAGACCTATAAATAGATAATGTCAATTAAATGGTACAACTAAGAGGGATTTGCACCTGATCATGATAAGATATGAATGTACTATGAGGGAGAAGAAGGTGAGCAGCTAGCCCAATGTGGAGTTCAGGGAATACTTCTTGAAGGTCATCTTGCCCAAGATGAGTCTTGATGTAAGGATTAATCAAGGTAATGAAAGATGGCGAATAAATTTCAAGAAGGCAGAGTAGCATAAGAAAGGCATGAAGTATAAAAACGTGCATAGTGAATACAATATATGTATAAACAAGCACAGGCTAGAAAATAGAGGTGGAGGTGGTCCCCATTGCTGAGAGTCTTCTCTACCAGGTCGGGTGCTCGGAGCACATTGTATTGGACATGGAAGCCACTGGTAGGGACTGGCCACTCTGACAGCCTTGTGGAGGGAAAGTTAAGAGAGGGCCAGGGACATACATTCAAGAACAATTACAATAGCTCAGGAGAAATCTGTTGAGGGTCTGGACAAGAGAAGCAGGAATAGTGATGGAAGAGGACTTAGATTTTAGAAATATTTGGATACTCTACTTCAGGGATAAAAATTGAATAATACTGTCTAATAATATTATTTTCCTTGAGTTCAAAGTTGAATATGGGAAAAATGAGACATGTCTACATAGCACTGTAGTATGAGTAGGAGATGCTAAGTGTGGAAACAGGTATAAGCACCTGGGAGTCAGGAAAGAGGCATAAACTCCAATTGCGTGATTCAGGGATGGCCTCGTGAGAGAAGTGGCATTAAAGGCAGGTCTTGATAGGTGAATAGGGTTTCGTCATGAGTTGAGAAAAAGAAAGGGTATTCCAGTAGAAGGAGTGCCTTGAACAATCATGGGATGAGAGATGGTATAGTTTAAGGACAAGAACACAGGCTCTGGGCTCAAATCTCTGCTCTGCCACATCCTTAATCATCGTATTGGAGGCAACTGACTTTGTTCCTCTGAGCCTCTGCTCCTCGTTTGTAAAATGATTAGAGTTATCATTTATCCTACTGGGTTGTTGTGAGATTTATGAGATAATGTATGTAACTGTGTTTGACTCAAAGCAAGCAACCAATGAGTTAGCTATTATTTTATTATTGGGACAAAATGATAGGGAATGGGGTTGAGGCAGGATTTGTCATGGAAAGGAGAACGCATAGGTGAGAACAAAATGGAGAGAGGGGCTCAGCATCTGGGAGAGACTGCAGAGGGCCCTGAGTGTGAGGCTGAGGAATATGGAGCTTCCTGACTTGGCAATAGGGAGCCCCTGAGGATTTATGACGGAGCTGAGGAGCTGAGCTGTGTGGCCGAGGTTAGTCAGCCGTCACGCTAAAGATGGTTTGGGTGAACAAAGGATCAAAAGCATGGAGATAGTTTATAAAATTATTACAAGAGTTCAGATGAGAGATAATAAATGCCTGAGTTTGTGTAATGTTTGTAAGAATGGGGAGGAGATCTTAAAAGGAGGGAAGTTGTTAAGGGGAAATAGCAAAGATATCCAAGTTTCCACCCAAGGTCATTAGTGCTGGAATGAACACTAATAAATATTAACAAATATTAAGAAGATAAGAAAAGAAGTAAGTCAGGAGTTCTAGGAGTTGGGAAATAGTGCAAAATGATAGTTTCTATTTTGGAGACTCTCAATTATCCTGATATTTTGATATTCTCCTCTATGTTGTACAGATGGCCACTGTTGTACAGAAATGCCATTTCCCAATATCCTTTGCAACTGAGTGCTGCCATGTGGTTAAGTTCTGACTATTGGAATGTGAACTGAGCGATGTCCTGGTCGTTCCTTTTAAAGTGACCTGTTTCCCAATATTCCTTTTCCTGGTCCTGAAGGTCAGTGCAGGAATACAGTGCTGAGAGCCAGCGTTCTACCTGCCGACGAGGGCAACGCCCAAGCACTCGTCTGAACAACAGCCCTCTGCCTCACCCCAGACACAGCTGGCTCCGATTTCAGGAAGAGAAATAAACGTCTACACTGCTTAGGCTACAAGTGTTTGCTTGTTTGTTTGTTTGTTTGTTTGTTTGGTAGCTGAGACAGTCCCCTAACTAATAGAGATAATGAGCTTGAGATACAGCAGAGGGTGGAGGTGGCCAAGAGAGAGCTGGAATTAAGGCTCCGTAGCCATAGAGATGGGTCAGGGGTGGAGATATGGAAATAGAAGTCATGTGAATAATGATGATGATTGAGGCCAGCCAGTGAATGAGATTGCTGAGGGACCCCTGGTGATACGGGAGAGATGAGGACCCCAAAATGCCCAGGCAGCACATCTGGAGGGATGGGTAGAGGAAGAAAAGGAACACCATAGAGTCTGAACTGGACGCAGATACAGGACGCTGAGGAGTTAAGGAGGAAGAAGAGACGGCAGAAGAGAATAGTGGCAGGGCAATCAAGGGAGATTTTTATAAGAGCGTCTTCGGCAGAGAGGTCAAGGAAGGTAAAAACTGAGAGAAGGCCACACATTTGGGAGATTAGAGTAGGAAACAATGAAGAAAAAAGTCCAATTATGCTCAAAATAATGTGCTGAACAAGGCAGGAAGTTGTATAATAAAATTTAAGAGTTCAATCTAAAGTTAACTTTTACAATGGATAAGGTAAGTAATACAAACTTCCCCCTCCAGAAGGCGAAACTGGATCCTCCCCAGTCCTTGGTATGCACTGGATTGAGCAGCTGGCTTCCAAAGGATAGAATGCAGACAGGGGAAAACAGTAACTTCAGAGTGGAGCAACCTGACAAATGCCCCACCCTGCCCAAGCGGTCAAGGTCAACCCCCAGGGATAGTGCACCTGGGTATAATGCACCCCTCTATGAAGTGACAAGAAAGGCGATTCAGCTCTGTCCTGGTCTTTCCCAAAAACCCGTAACCCCAGCCAAGACGTGAGAAAAACATCAGACAAACTCAAACTGAGGGACACTCTACAAAATAACTGACCAGTGTCCTTCAAAACTGTCAAGGTCACAGAAAATAAGGAAAGAG
>NW_006289392.1:2750867-2755265 GCF_000327345.1 Myotis davidii
AGAACTGTCAACATAGCAACAAGGAGACGTAATGACTGAATGCCACGTGGGATCCTGAATGCGATCCTAGAACAGGGAGGAAATCAATGGGAACACTGGTGAAATCTGAATAAAGCCTGCGAAGTCCAATACCGTCGTATTGTACAAACGTTAGTTTCTTACTTTTGACAAATATTCCACCGCTACATAAAACGTTCAGCTAGGGCAGTGGTTCTCAACCTTCTGGCCCTTTAAATACAGTTCCTCATGTTGTGCCCCAACCATAAAATTATTTTTGTTGCTATTTCATAACTATAATGTTGCTATTGTTATAAATATTTATAATGTAAATACATGATATGCAGGATGGTCTTAGGCGACCCCTGTGAAAGGGTCTATCGACCTCCAAAGGGGTCGCGACCCACAGGTTGAGAACCGCTGGGCTAGGGGAAAGTGGGTGACAGATATATTCTCTATATTTACTGGTTTTGTAACCCTTCTGTAAATCTAAAATCATTCCAATGTAACAACTTTTTTTCTTCTTTTAATATAAGGCAAATGGTTTCAACTAGAAATAAGCAAGTTTGAAATAGAAAGAATCCTGTCCCCGACTGCCCCGCCCTTCCCCCCCCTCCTTCACCCTGAAGAAAAATTTTTCCATTAGTCCATTATTACAGTACAATGGAATGTTCAATTTCACACTGTGTGTGACATTCCGTGCCAACTAGAATAGTTAATGCAACTTTACATTTATGGCTCTGCTTGGGTGTGAATTATTGTGTTTATGAAAATCTCCATATTAATGTCCGGCTGTAAGTCATTCTGCGGCTGCCTTTATTAATAGCTCAATTCCCACTGCTCAGCGCTGCGAGTCACTCCAGTCCCTGCCACTGCTGAGCAGGGCTGCTGCCCACTTTGGCCATCTACGCAGCCGTCTTGAACTTTGCTCTAGAGCCACCAGCCGCCGAATTGCTCAGCACGTATTTTGGACTGTTTGTTGGTGAGGCTGGGCAGCTTGTCTGAGGGTAGCCTTGTACTCTCTGCTCCTCTGTCGGCTGCTCTTTAGCAATACCCACTGCAAAGGGATTTGGACACGGAGTCTGCAGCTGGTTCAAGCCCTGCCCATGTGACTTGGTCATTCATTCTCCCTGGGTCCCAGTTTCCCCATCTAAAGTGGGAATCACAACGTCTTTTCTAAAGGTATTATGAAAATTAAAGGCAATGGTGTTAGTACAGATTTTAGTAGAGTTCCTGGCACCCGGAAAGCCCTTAGCGGTCTTTCTGTGTTGGTAATTACACTGACAAGAATGTTAGCACCGTTAATAGTGGGTAATGTTGAAAGAACGCGGGGCTGGCGGCTGGGAGGCCCGGGATTTAGTTCGGGTTTGTCTGTACACTAGACTGCTGGCCTCGGAAAAGCCACTTCTCTCTCGGGCTCTGTGTTCGCCGGTGTGCAATACAGGTGCTGACTTAGGCATCTCTTCAGGGCTAGTACTCTGCACTCCATCCATAGGACAGCTAGCTAACACCTGACAGGTGTGCCCACCTTCACCCCTTTATCCATCCCTCCCCCACCAGCCCCTTCTCCGGGGGTCAGACAGTCCTCAACCAGAGCTCAGAATATTCCGGAAGGGGCCAGGCTTGGCTCTGCTTTCTGAGGCTTCTGCACACGCCAGCTCAGACCAGCTCCCTACCCCAGCCCCTTGCTGGAAGGAGGGGAATATGAAATCTCAGCAGGCAAGGAGGGTTTTATGCTCTGTAAATCATTAAAGTGGCCAATATTTTCCTTTGCTGCACTTCTCTCACCTCACAATATTTTTTCCCCTGCAGTGAAATCCATTCCCCCAGCCTGGAAACGTAGGCACTTTATAGAAAATCTTTAGCTTGTACCAGCACAAATGGATGGGTCTTATTTCCTGTCTGCAGCTCATGGTGTTGCGAAGGATTGCCAAAAACTATTGACTGAGACATAAAAGCAAAAAAGCAAAAAAAAAAAAAAAAAAAAAAAAAAGATGGAAATGAATGTGGGCATGTTCACATATACATGTACAAACACACAGACATGACCGTGATCAAGCCCACACTTCAAGGAAGAGTCCACACAGGGACCTCCTCATTCATAGCCCGACTCCCAATCCTTCCCCTGCCCAGGCGGAGGAAGGGACTGGGGGCCTAGATCCCATAGTCTTCCTGTTCCCTGGGCCAGGACTCTGGGAGGGTCCCACTCAAGAGCCAGCCACCATGTAAATTTAGAAATGAAAAGAGAAAAGCACAGTAAGCCCTCCGGGCTTTCCTTTTCCTAATATGATTCTTCCTAATAACTCCCAGGCCTTGTGGGTGAAGAAGGGCTTTCGGGGGAGGTACATATAATGTCACATACAATCTTCACTTGAATTAGTGAGGGAACCACTACTGACCCCATCTTGCAGTGGTTGAAACGGAGGGCTGGAGGAATGGGACGATTCATCTGACGTCACCTAGTTAGGAAGTGGGGCACCTGGGACTCCAGCTGTCTCCTGAGTTCAGTCTTGGTGTGTTTTCCACGCCCTCACATGGCCCCTCTCCTCGGAGGTCCCTGCAGCAGGAGGCATCTCCTGGTCAGCTTGCTTCTTTCCTGCCGGTGGCCTGGTCTGTGGGGAAAGGCCCGGGAGCCGGGCTGCAGGGGAGAGGAGGCACACAGAGAGGTGGGTGCATGACAGTCAGCAGGGGAGCAAAGGTCACTCACTCACTTTACACCCCGCTGTCTGCAGGTCGGTGGGGTCCTTGGGCCTGTGTGCCCAGCAGCATCCAGGCCACTGTGCGCAAGCTGTTGCTCCGCCTTCTCGTCTTTAGAAGGTGACTGGTACCCCGGATCCCACAGAGGGGCCAGACCATAGCCAAGGCAAGTCAACAGACAGGCACTAATTCTTTCCTCCCCCTCCCTCCTCCATCTCTCCCCCTTTCCTTTGTACCCTCCTTCTATATAACTTCCTTCCCTTTCTTTCTGCTATCTGGTAGCTTGAACCCAAATAACATGAATAATTCATTCCAAGAGCCTCAGTTATCCAAATGTCCAGTTGTCTCTCACTCCTCAGCCCAGCTCCCTTCTTCTGCAGTGCCTACCACTCGCTTCCCCCAGGGGCCTAGTCCCAGGGCCACCTGCTCATTCCCTCCAGGTGCCTAGTCCCAGGGCCACACCCTCATTCCCTCCAGGTGCCTAGTCCCAGGGCCACCCCCTCATTCCCTCCAGGTGCCTAGTCCCTCGGGCCACCTATGCCCCTCACAACCAGAGGCCCAGAGGCCAAGCCCATTTACAGTCACTCTGCTCTGGGCACACTCATTCAAACTGTGGGGCCCTGCATGTCTTCCTCTCTGGCGGAACCAATGTTCAGCCCAAACATTGTGCCCAGTGCCTAGCCTACTGCCAGGGAGGCCTCCAGGCGCCCCGCACAGCTGTGAACTGCGCAGGAAAGGAACCTGGTGCGTGACTATCCACCCGGAGAGCAGGGCTCAGAGCCAGTGCTCTGCGGGGCACAAGCTCGGTTTCGGAGAGGGAGGTGCAGTGAGCCCAGCACAGTGACACCCTTCTCCACGGGGATGCCACAGGCCCTGCCCTCAGTGTCCTGAGCTCCAGTGATCCGCATCCCTGAGGGGCCCCGTCCAATCCTCTCCCCTGCCCGTCATACCCCCTTGGGCACCGCACACTCCCTCTTGGAGGCCAGGGCTTGCGGCTGTTTTCTCTTGGCTCCTCCTTCGATGCTGTTTGCTGAGAGAAGGGTGTCTTCCAGGCCCGAGGTGGCGGCTGACAGGGCTTGGCGTGCTCATTAGCTGAGCCGCTGGTGCACTGCTGAGGTTTCCTGTGCTCTCAGTGTGTTTCTTTTTTTAAACATGATCAATACTCTCCCGGCTGGGCTCCCTCACCGGCTCCTTATTGTTCTCGGCTTGCATGGAGCTGGGTCCTGGTCAAGGACTTGGGAGCCTCAGAAGATGTGCCCCCTGCGGCTGGCGGTGGCCTGGCGCAACCTCGCTGCACATGAGGCTCGATTTCCTGCACGCCTGCCTGGGAGCAGCGTTCAGTAGCTGTGAAGGCACCAGGCCCGAGGGGACACGGGAGGCTCCAGTAAAGGTGAATGCTGTGTGGCTCCAGGGCAGACCCTTTCCCTCTCTGGGCGTCTGCTTCTTCGTTGTGTATGAAAAAAGGGGTGAGGACCTAGTTCTCCTGTGAGCACCCCAACCCTGTGATTCTCAAAGGTCTCAGAGCAGCATCCTGAGATTTGGACCCTTGTAGGAGGGGAATCAGGAAAGCACGTTCACAGTCAGGACCTCTCCTGCTCCTGGCCTCGGGCCTGAAAGCCATGCAGACCTTTGCCAGCCCTGCCCCTCGCGCCCCCCCACCCCCCCAGGAGACTGCAGCAGACTGGACAGGCTGGAGGTCTGGCC
>NW_006289392.1:2755308-2762799 GCF_000327345.1 Myotis davidii
CGCCAGGTGCCAGTTTGCTGCTCCTGCTCCCGCTGTTACCAGCTGTAGTGACTGGGTATGCCAGGTGCAGGCTGCTGAGGAAATGTCTTCAGCATGCTTTTGTTATATATATTTTTTAATAAACAGATGCTAGTTCAAATAAGGTTTTATTGGCAAGTCATTCTGGAGTTTGGATTTTCCTGCCGCCTTTAGATTAATAGCATCTGCCAAAACCTCTGATGGTGCTGGACTGGAGAGATAGTCTCCACCCTGTGCAAGCTAATGAGAGCTCTCTCTCTCTATTCTCAAAAGGAAAGTGATAACATAATATATCATTTTTACTGAGAGCTTAGCATGTGTCAGATATGGTGCTAAGGACATATCAGAAGGTATTTTGTTAATTCGTATGATGTACTTATGTCAGCCCCTTTTACAAAAAAGCACAGAGAGGTTAATAAATTTCTCCAAGTTTTGGGGACAAGTTTCTTAACCTGTACAAAATTAGAGGAACCCAGAACCAAGTCCTGACCTGTCTGGCCTTTGAGCCCCTTCCCTCCTGACCCTGTTTCTATGTCAGTATCCTGACCGCTGCGACATTCTTCACATCATCACAGCAGACGACAATCTGACAGAGTGGGGAGGACACTGGCTTCCACACCAAATCCAGGTTCCTGGCCCTGACTCGTGACAAAAAGCCCCAGTGGACTCTCCAAGCCTCGGTGGCCCAACTTCACAAAGTCACCATGAAGACCAAATACGACAATGTTCGTGAAAATGCTTTGAAATAGGAAGCATGCAAAGAATATTTGATGTGGTTGTTTGTTCTGACAACTGCCCAGACCAGAACCCATCAACTGGCCGTGGAAAAAAAACCCTCCCTTACTGGTGCCCTTTCCCGCAGCTGCCCTGCCCTGAGCGAGTGCCCACCCCACCCCCCACACCCCACCTCCCACCTCCAGCGCTGTCTCCACAGCCATCCCAGGCCCTCTCCAGGGCTCCCTCCGGGCTGCGAGGAGGGACATGGCTGAGTCAGCTGCATTTCCTCCCTTCCCCAGCTCCCTTAAACCTGTTACTGAAATTGGCTCCCTGGTACCAGCAGCTTTTCTTGCCACCCAGCAAGTCCCCCCGGGGGATGGGGGTTGGGGGGAGTGGAGGCACTAATCCCATTTGCTCTCCCTGCAGGTTGCTGGCTTCGGGGACAGCAGGTGGGTGCAGGGAGTGGGTCTGTCCCCTGGGGCAGCAGGGACTAAACTCTCCCAGAATAAAAGCGAGTTAGCTGCCACCTTCCTGGTGACAATAATCCACCCCACTCCTTGCAAGGCAGTGACAGCCCGGGCGATGCATCTCCATGGCCAGGGGATGGGCTCTTTCAGTCCCTGTCCACCAGGAGCAAGTGCCTGGAGCTGTCCCGCAGCCTGCTGGCCCTCTGTGTAAGAGCACCTCTGTCCGTGGCAGGATGATCCCGCCCCGGCAGCTTCAGAGCCCCAGACACCCTGCCCTGCTCTGCTGAGAGCCGCCTCTCAGGGGGACAACAGGCCCCTGGGACATTCCACCCACAGCCCTCCCGGCAGCGGAGCCCGAGCGTCTCAGGGCCGGGACGCCAAAGCAGCCGGCCACAGCCCGCTGTTTCTTTGAAGTCTCCTGTTTTATCTCAGGCATTCCCGTGCATTCCATAATATACATGTTTGTTTGAGTATAAGAATGTTTAACTCTAAATCTTCAAGTAAAACCGATGCCCAGGGAAGATACGGCTTGTTTATTCTGGGGCTTTACTCCGCCAGCCTGCCACAGCACACCCTGGGCACCGTGCACCCTGGGGCACTGCTCGGTGAGAGGGTGAGAGAGGCGTGTGCAGCAGGAGCTGCAACAAAGTCTCCGGGCTGACCGCCTTCACTCCCGCCTGCGGAACCCCTCCTGCCTGCGGAACCCCTCTGATCTGCCTGCTCAGCTCCTGTCCTCTGTTCAGGACACCGGAGACGGGGACAGATGGAGACGCGGAAGCCGCCAGGGGGCACCGACCACAGTGTCTAGGGCCCCGGTGCCTGCTGAGCGAGCATTTTCCTTATACCTTGGCTCCACTGACCACCAAGAGCCTGAGGCTCCCTAAGCACAGCCTCTCCTCAGGCCCTACCCGGGGGCTGAGGGACAGCAGGGCACCTGGTAGCCTGTGGGAGTGGAAAGTGGCGTCTTTATAAGTGATGGCACTCTTCAGGGCGGACCCTGAGAAGTCTGGGGGAAGGGAATGGCTCTTGTTCTGACTTGAATGGTCTCAGGGGAGGCCAGTGACCAGTGACGAAGAGAACTGATGCTGGGGTTGAGTGAGGATGGAAGAGGAGTCAGGGACTTCAGAAACAAGACTGGGAAGAAGGGATTGGCCAAGGGGGACCTTTTGGATGGGCAGGGGGCTTCCACCTGCACCCGACAGTGGAGCTAACTGGTCGCTGGAGGAGGCTCCAGAGGCTGAGCCACTGCGCTGAGAACACAGGGGCACCTTCCTTCTGACCCGGGGGCCGGGCTGGGGCTGCTGCCGCCTCCTGCGCGCCACCCCCCTCTCGTCCTCTGCTCACTCAGTCCCCACTAGCTATGCCTCCAGGTGAGGTAACTTATGGAACACAAAGGTGAAACCTGATGTGATAGGTGCAGCATGTCTTAGGCAGACCAAGAACATCCAGCTCTGCGATTTTGCTCGATACAACAAAGCCAAACCTTTATCGCACAAGGCTGCGTGGAGCCAGGAGCAAGAGGACTGTCAACACCTCGGACACTCTGCAGACAGCCGGTGGAGACACACTGCACCCGGGCGGCCAGTGGAGGGAGGGTGGAGCCTGCCAAATCCACTCGGGTTTGCAGGGCACACTGCGTGGACATTTGAAATCATTTCCTTTTCCTTAGTCCCTAATCTGCCAGCTGTTCTGGGAGCATTGGCTTCGGTGCCGGCAACAGTCGGCCTTGAATGTAAGAGCCACGGGGCTCCTTTAAATTATGTTGTCTTGCTACATTGCTGTTATGTCAACCTAAACTCTGTATAGCTTCTGGGAGAAGGGAATTTTGTCTGATGATGAATTTAAAGGAAAATAAGCCATTATTGTTTTATCCAGGCCGCTTAAAAGGAAGCATAGCTTGGGCTCAGTCTTATTTGAGAACTCAGGAGAACTTGAGGGAGGTTGTTTTGCAGCCAGAGTCCCCGATCCTTCTAGCACTTTTCCCGGCAGCGGAGTCTGCAGTGGCCAGGAGCAGGTGAGCACCAGGGAAACAGAGCCGGTGCCTGACCCCAGAGTCCCGGATGGAACTCTGTTTCATTCACATTAGTCAACTAATGCTGATGTGGTGCTGTCATATGCCTATTTGTACAGATTAATTCATGGAACCCTGGGAAGTACATGTCACTGGCCCCATTTTTGCTCAGAGGGGTGAAAGCAACTTGCCCAAGGAGCCTATACTGAGAAGTCATGCGGTAAGGAATTAAATGATGGTTTCTAATACCAGAACTTTCTACACCCCCACTCCAAAAGGAGGGCCATTCTACAGCTGTGAATTTATCTATTTCTTCATGCACACACTCAACAGCTATGCACTGGGCATGCACGGCCAGTCACTAGGGACACAACCATGACTCGGAGAATGTCCTCGCACTACAGGGTTACAGAGTCTACTAGACTCACAGTGCAGTCTCGAAATGTGCATTCACCCAATATTTAACATTTAGTAGAACAAACAGATGGCCAGGGGGCGCACACTTCCCAGGCCGTTGCTTTGATGTCCAGGTCGTTACTGCTGTTTTCAGTGAATGAGTGACTCCTGGGCATACCTGGCGGAGGCCTGCCCTGGGTCTTTAGGTCTGCAGTGAGGCCCACACATTCTCTTTTTCCTTTTTTTTAAACTACAGGTGAATCAGTTGGTTGCCACCTGAGATGACTAAACCCAAAGCTTGGAGGACACAGCCCTTTGAGGACCCACATATCATTTTGCTTTTCTGATGTCCATTGTTTCACTGGGCCTTCTTTAATGAAGACGTTTTCACCTTAGTTCATGGTACTTAGGTGACTGATATTAAACAGACCCCGTCTTAGATGAGCCCTCGGCCCGCTCCTACTGCACATTGGCCAGTGGTGGGGAATTGCGCATGTGAAACTGCCATCAGGGAACTGGCTTGGCATTCAGCTCAGCTCCTTCCCTGCCCGCGACCCTGCAGAAGAGCCCCTCCCATCGTTTCTGTTTTTTAATATATATTTTTAATGATTTCAGAGAGGAAGGGAGAGGGAGAGAGAGAAACATCAATGATGAAAGAGAACCATTGATTGGCTGTCTCCTGCACACCTCCTACTGGTGTCAGGCCTGCAACCCAGGCATGTGTCCTTGACTGGAATCAAACCTGAGACCCTTCAGTCCGCAGGCCAATGCTCTATCCACTGAGCCAAACCAGCTAGGGCTCCTCCTCCTTCTCTCATTCAATTCTACCCTCTTTTAACTCAAGACAGATAATCATCTGGGGAAAAAAGAATCAGATAATCTGAATCCGATTACTTTGTCCAATTCTTTTATTTTGTAGACAACAAAAGCCCAGAAAGGGGAAGTGCCTTTCCTGAAGACACATAGCCTGTCATTGGCTCGGACTAGAATCCAGAGTATCAGAGCCATCTTTCTCAGGTGTAAGGAAAAAAGAGCATGTGCTTGCACCCAGCCTCACCCTGAACACCACCTCCAGACAGCCAGGGACACCAGCTCCCTCCTCAAGCCACTCAGCCTAGTTCCAGGACAGCTTCTCTGTAGAATCAAGACCAACTCCATGGTGGGTCAGGCCTGCGGTGCAGCCAGGCAGTCAGCGGAATGTCAGCCAGCCGGGGGCCACTGGCATTCAGGAAATAAGACAAGCTCCTGCTCCCTGTCCACCGCCAGGCACCGTGCATGGCGTTTCCATGGCAGGAGGGCAGCAGTGGCCCTGGCTGATGAAGGGCATCACAGGCAGGGTCAGCCCTGCAGCTCCAGGTTAATCGCGGACGAAATGCACCCTTGGACGACAGTGTTCTCCTCGATGCGTTATCTGGACCATTTCAAAGGCCTTTGTGTGGGCTAAGCTGGCGGCGGGCAATGTTTGCAGGCTGGGACTTACAGAAAAGATGTATTTCCTGACAGGGAGAAGGTCACCCAGACAGAAGCCATTACAATGAGCTGCGGTCGGATCGGAATTTCCTGGAGCTCGATCGATGTGGTCTCGGGCATTACTCAAGCATTGGGATTAGAGCGCTAGAGCGGGGGCCAAGAAAACGCTGTTCAAAGTGGTCGGCAAGTCCCGGGCTGTGAAAAGTCGCTCTGCTGTTCACCCCCAACCCCTCAGTGCGACGGCTGGGGTCAGAACGGAGAACTCCACAGACCGGGCGTGTGGAGGAGCAGTTTGGCCTGGGGAGCTGCACCCAGAGAACCCCGGCTAGTGGAAGGACTCACTGAATGTCCCTCAGGGGGTCGCTAGGTGCTCTGAGTCTTGTTGACTCATATCAAGTGGGACTGGTGACACTTGCTCATAGCCATCTTTGTATTTTTCTCATTGGACACAGATATAAAAACTCTGAAACTAAAAAATAATATTTTTGGACATAACTTTGGGAATCAATAGCCCTCTGTTCCCATGGGAACAGAGTGGGTTCACCGTCGTCCCAGCAACCTAGCCACAGTTAGTGTGAATGAGTCCAGACCAACCTCCGACGCCGAAAGCTGTTCCAGGCGTCATGCCCAAGGCACAGACACACCCAGGGCACAGACACGCCAAAGGCACAGACAGGCCAAAGCACAGACATGCCCAGGGCACAGTCATGCCCAGGGCACAGACATGCTCAGGGCACAGTCACGCCCAGGGCACAGACACGCCAAAGCACAGACATGCCCAGGGCACAGACATGCCCAGGGCACAGTCACGCCCAGGGCACAGACATGCCCAGGGCACAGACATGCTCAGGGCACAGACATGCCCAGGGCACAGTCACACCCAGGGCATAGACACGCCCAGGGCAGAGACACGCCCAGGGCACTGGCCAGTCTGCAAATGGTCCACCTTGCCCATCTCATCTGCTCTGAGTTGTGCTTTCCAAATCCAGCCCCGATTTTAGGTGGCAGTGCAGTTGGGCTAACTAACCTATGAGGTTTCTTGGTTCCAGTCTGTGCTCTTGTGGTTCACAATTAGACTGTTGATCATACAGACACAATAAACTCCATCTGCTCCTAAAGATTTGACCTTGACAGGCTCATGTAACACCCACGGAACACTCAGGCCAGAGAGTGCTGTGTTCTGCCCAGGGTTGGTGGGACAGGGGGGCATAGTGAGAAATGCCTCTTCTATCAAGCTTTTAGCGCCAGCTAAGAGAAGCACGTTGGACACCTGCCCATAAAGGTGAGACAAACGCCATGATTTCTAGGCTACCCTGTGGCTCCTTCCTAGCCACCCGCCACTGTGACCCGGCTCTCAGGTTCTCATCCAGGCTGAGTGACCAGTCCATAGATCCTCCTTTGCTCTTCTTCTTTTTAAAAATATTTTATTGATTTCAGAGAGAAAGGGAGATGGAAATATGAATGATGAGAGAGAATCATTAATTGGCTGCCTCCTGCATGCCCCACACCAAGATTGAGCCTGCAACTTGGGCATGTGGCCTGACTAGGAATTGAACTGTGAACTCCTGGGTTGTAAGTCAATGCTCAATCCTTGAGCCACACCGGCCGGGCTGTTCTTATAATGAGCAATACTCCAACCACAGGACCCAAACTAGATGTTTTTAAAGGCAGGCTTCTCTGGTGGAGGCGGACTCCTGAGTTCCACCCATTTCCCCAGAAAGTCCAGGGCTACTCAATCCCGGCTGCTCCGGGAGCCCAGTGTGGAAGCCATCGATCCAGGAAAGGAGGCACCCAGAGGTGGGGGGACGTGGCCTGCCCACAGCTATGAGCAGTAAAGCTGAGGTTAGCACCAGGAGCTCTTGCCTCTTAGGTCAGCAGTCATCCCCTGTGCTCATCTTCATTGTCATTGCCTTCATCTCCATCCCCGTAACCTCCACCAGTCACTGGTCCCCAAGCCTTCCGTAAGCGCTGTCAGCTAAGCCACTGCCTGTGTCACGGTGCTAACTGAGCAATATCTGCTGAGTCCCCTGTGGCATTTCTCCTAGTGACAGAGAATGTGATGGCCCAGGAGGGAGTGGACAGTATCGTTAGCAAGAGACCTGGATGGAGAGGCAGAGATTTTACCCAGCGGCCCAGTTCTGCTGCTGAGAACTGCACACTCTCTCTGGGCCTCACTGGCCTCATCTGTGAAGTGGGAGGAGCAGCATCTACCACACGCACGGATTTGTTCTGAGGCTCCAATGAGGAGGCCTCCTTTGCAGCATGCTGTGCCCTGCCCCACAGGCTCCATCAGATGCATCCAGCTCCCCTGGGAGGCCTCCAGGGAGCTCTGCTTCGCCCGAGCACAGCAGGCATTTCCATCAAAATAAACTCGCTCTTTTCTTCTGCATCAACATTGCTGGCTTTGGCTCT
>NW_006289392.1:2762853-2774551 GCF_000327345.1 Myotis davidii
GAAAACAAATAAACAAACATGAGATGGGGTGAGAGGTTGAGGAAGGGATATGGCAAAAGACAAAGAAAGAAAGAGAGAGGGAGATTGATTTCTGGGCAGAATTTATACCTTTTTGGCTTTTTCAAAGGTAAATAAATAGATAGTGGTTGTCGTTCTGCTTGCCGCCGAGAGTGTGCCTGGTCCTCTGTTGTGTGTAGACCCTTTGAAAGGCCCTGGAAGCAATCCCTCCCTTTCCAGAGGAGCAGACAGATAATTGAAAGCTTTCAGAGGCTGCGAGGGGCGAGCCCAGTGCTGCTGTGTGCATGGCCGCAGCGACTGAGCGGGCCTGTGTCTTCCTGGGAAGCAGAATTCCTTTTTTTAATTTCCTTTCCACCATTGCCCGGCCACCCATGGTCCCCCCATCTCTGATGAGGCACTTAGATGGGACAAGAACCAATACGTGATCACCACGAAGTCATGCCAGATAAACACAGCAAACGCTCCTGCTGCTTCTCCAGCTTCCGATGGGAAGTGCTGCCTCTTTGCGCCAGGCCTGGTGAACTGGGGGCCTTTCCATTGGCTTTATTAGCACCCACATGGCAGAAGCCCAGGCAGCCCTGGGCGAGGAGGGTTCGTGTTGTAATTTGTTGCCTGTGCAGGCAGAACAAAGTGACATGGGAGAAAGGATGGGGCCGCTTCCTCCTGCTGCTATTGCCCTCCATGACAGCCATGGCACATACACATGTGTGTATGTGCATATGTGTGCAAGCACATGTGTGAGTGTGTGCATGTGCATGTGTGTGTGTGTGTGAGTATGTGTGTGTGTGATGCAGGAGCTGACTCCTGAGTGTGCCTATAGATAAAATAAGAATAAGGGCATCCAGGCAGGAAAAGGCCCCTTTAGACATGAAGGGGAGCTCCATAGTGTGTGAGGTAAGCAAGTAAAGAAGACCCCTCTAGATTCAAGGTGAATTCAATGCACTGACCACCGATCTGTCCAGAGGACCCCTAGTGTAGTCTCGCTGCTGTCCTTTCAAATGCACCTAGTTCTCCTTTTGTAGATAAAGAAACAGAGGCTCAGAAATGTGGAGTGCATCACCTCAAGTTTAGTCCAACTGCTCTAGTTTTGGTGCCGTTTCAGCCGTATTCGGCATGCCCCACTGTGTCTGTGGGGCGGAGCGGAAAGACAATCTCTTAGACTTCCAGATTCAGGAGCTGGGAATGACTCAGCAAGGTATTTCCCTGGCAGATGGGGGCAGGGTGCAGACACAGTGCCCTTCGGGAGGTTAGGAAAGGTATGTCTTCTGTACTAACTACCACCTCGGGCACCAGAATGGGACCCCCATGAACACTGTCTCCTGTCCTCATGCCCTAAGCCTGTGACTGTAACACCAGCTCCATCACCAGCAACAAGGGCCTGGGCTGGGTCTCTAACCCAGGCGCCTCCTTAGGGAGTGGCTTTCTCTTCTCAGGGGCGTCCTCCCTGAGTTCCAGGCACACCATGGTGTCCTAGATCCTGTCTGGTCCTAGGCTGCCCCTCTGGACCAAATGGCACTCACTGCAGGCTGTGTGTCTGTGCCCGGAGGAGCCTGAAATGCTCTGCTCCTGGCTTGCTGGGCTCTGTCCTGTCCCCCCTCGGAAAGCAAACTGCCCCAAACAAAGCCCTGGGCCCAGGAAGTATGGATTTACTTTTCACACTTCACCCAGGCTTAGGGCTGTGACAGCCATTACTGAGCACTCATTATGCCTATGCTATGCCAACTACTCATTGCTTTATTAAGTAACCCTCACATCAGGCCCGGGAGGGAGGGAGTATTGTTATTGCCATTTTACAGATAAAGAACTGAGGCTCAGCATGTGAACTCAGCCTCAATCAAACACACAGCCAGTATCCGATCCCAACCACATGGGAACCCAAATGCCCACGCTCCACTTCCTGTTTCTGCCTCACAGGGAGCGCGGTTTACATGCCTTCCCCCACTTTTCTTCATCCTGTGTCCCACTGTTCCCACCCCAGCTCTCAGGCATTGAGCGCCACCGAGCCCTTGACAGGGTAAGGACCTATCAAGTCTGCAGCAAGTCTCTGCCCTGTAACCCTGGGGCTGGGAGCAGACATTCCTACTCTGTGGCGACGTGGGAAGTGTGCTTCCCTCTGTCGTGTCACCTCAGAGGCAGTGGGGGTTGAGCTCTGGAGCCAGAAGGTCTGGGTTGAAATCCTAGCTCTACCACTTACTAGTGTGACCTTGGGCAAGGTAATCACATCTTGATGACCTGGTTTCCTACTAATATAATGGAGATAATAATAGCATGGACCTCCTATGGTTACTGTGTGAATGCAATGAGCTATGTGTGTAGAATGCAATGGAACATAGCAAGCACGGAGTGTTAGCTAATGTTACTGTTAATATTGCTATTTTCTATTGAATCATAGAAAGAACGTTAGAAGTCACCTGGTTGTCCCAAACATCCTATATTTAGGCTAACGGAGGATTTGTAATCGGAAGACCTGGCTTGAATCCCAGCTCTACCACTTACTATTGCTATCTAGTACTTTGGTCAACTTGTTTGACCTCTCTGAACCTCAGTGTCTTCAAATATAAGGAAAGGGTTGTAATAAATATTTACCTATTTCATTCAATTGATCCTCTTGTAGAGAATCAAGTGAAGGGATGTCATGGAAGTGAAGGGAATTTTATATCAATATTAATTGATTATTATCTGAAGACAAATAAGATTCAGAGGTTAAATGGTATACCCAAGAAGAAACTGTTCACCTATCAAGATGGTATCAGTGCTGCTAAATTTCCACCATCATGCCATTGGCTTTGGACTAGAAGTCCTACTATTAGGCTCTGTCTTCAGTAAATGAAGACTGGAGCCAGTCACACAAAAACCACAAACAAAACAAAACCCAAGAGTGATGCATTATGGTACCAAATGGCAAACAGACTGAAGGACTGTGGAACCAAGGTTAAATCATGAACACTCTCACAACAACAGGAGCAACTATATGGGCTATGTCAATAGAGAATAGGTACAATATGGTTGCAGTATTAGGAGAAAACACTGCTAATCTCATTCTGACTTCACTGTACAAGGAAGGATGACCTGACTTCTAAGTTTCTTGTAGGGAATAAGGTATTGTCTCTGTTCCACCTTACCTTTCAGGACACTGACATAACTACACCTACCACCCCTGTGTCTAATGCAGGAGCAGCCATTTAATATACAATGTTAGTCTCCTCAACCTCAGCTGATAGATTCAAGGCTAGGCAAGTGAGTCAATCTGGACCAATCAGATCTCTTCCCTAAGATTTTTAAGTTTTACACCCAGTCTGAGGCTGCAAGGCCAAGGAGCTCCTAGCAGCTCCGTTGGTGTTTCTACCATGTGGAAGAAACTTTTCTGGAGTGAGAAGTGAGAATAAAGAATAGTGCTACGACTCAAAGTAATAAAAAAAAAAAAATGAAGAGATAGGCCTGGTGGTTTTTAAGACCTTCCTTCTTTCCAGTTGTTTTTGAGATACAACTATAGTCCTGACTATAAATTCCTTTTCTTATCGTTAATTACCATTTTGCTTATGCTAATTCCAGGTATAGTTTGTTTTCAATCAAAGTTGACCTGATACTTCTATAAACTAGTTCAAAATATCTTTGATGCTCCTCTTCTTAGGGCTCTAGCATAAGATCTTGGTGACAAGGGGTGAGCCAGTGGGCAATTTGCAGTTTACCCATGTGGACTACCTCTCATTTCTGAGGGCCAGCCTTGCCTTTGGACTCAACTTTGACACCTTGCCTCCTTTCTCCCCACATAGCTCCTCTCTTTACTTACATTCATCCCAGTGGTTAAGATGGTCAGCCCCCATATATATCCGGGCATCTGAGTTCACAGGGCACATCTGAGTTAGTTTGCAGAGAACTGAGCTGAGATAAAGTAAGGGTTGGTCTATACCATTTGCTCCTCTGGGGAAAGCCCTTGAATTTAGAACTCTCAGTGATATTGAGGTTCTTGGACACAAATCCCCTTGTTCTTGCTCTATGACACCACCACACATACCCCTACCTTCAGGAACCACTAATCCTACCATCTCACTAATGAGACATGGTCTTGGGAAGCAATAAATCTCTCTTGTGCTAAGAGGTAATTACACTTTAATGCAGTGATTTTCACTCAGAGTATGGGGACAGGGGACAATATGTATAAAATTTCTGGAGGGCATGCTTTTGTGTAGTTAGAAAACACAGATGCAATACATCAGCTGTTTTCATTATATAAAACATAGAGAAAGCTCAATGTAATAGTATTGCATGGTTTTGGATATGTAGACGATAGGATGCAAATACATTAAGGCATGAATTTTAATGCAAAAATGTTGGGAACCCCATTTTCTTTACCACTTTTAATAGAGTTTAACCTACATGCAGTAAAGGGTGAGGTACTAAGTACACAGCCAGTGAAGTTTTGCATATGTGGTCACTGTTTAACCACTTCCAGACCAAGATCTGGAACATTTCCTACCCTCTAGAGAGCTTCCTTGTCTCTCTTTCCCACCAATAGCCACCAGGACCACCCACCCCTCCAAGAATCCTTCTTCTGACCTCTAATCACCTGTTAGGTTTTGCACATTTAGAACTTCACACACATGTAATCTCACCATATATACCCTCTGAGTCTGGTCTCTTTGATTTAAGATTATATGTATGCTTTTGTGTAGCTAGAAAACACAGATGCAATATATCAGTCGTTTTTCATTATATAAAACATGTGTGAATAGCACCTCATTCTTTTCATTGCTTCATAGCACCAAAGCAATGAAATAATTGTGCAAATGTGCTACAATTAATTTGCTAATTCCCTTGGTAGAACCGTTGGCGGACTTTTGGGTTGTTTTTACTCGGGCCTGTTAGGAGTGAGGTTACATGAACATTCTTTCACATGTCTTCGGATACACACACACATTCATTTATGTTAGATATATACTGAGGCGAATCATAGAGCATATGTGTGTTCAGCTCTAGTAGATACAGCCAGATAGTTTTCTGAGGAGGTTGTATTCAGGTCACAATTTAAAAAGTTAGTTCATCAAAAAGCCACTGAGCACCTTTGATGAGCCAGGTGTTCACGTGGGTGTTAGGAGTGAGCACCACGTGTGGCCCAAAGAGCTGATACCCAGTCACCTCACAAGGACCACGCTCACCTCACATTGTCAGTGCTGGGTCCGAGATGGCCTTCGGGCTCCCGGGTCGCTCCTCACACTTCAGAGGACCTACGAAGGGGCTCAGCCAGGCGAGGAAGGGCTGGTGGCGAGGGAGAGGCGCAGAGGAGGGTCCTCCAGCCACTGCCTGGCTTCACTCGCAGGCCCCGCTGCTGGGAGTCACACGGAGGGAGCAGCCTGGCCAGGCTGCTGCCCACATGAGCAGTGATTTAAAGGAGAAGGTTGAGGCATCGGGGAGATGAATCCCTCTGAGTCCACCGCCCTCCTGGAAGCCATCCATCAGGCAGCTTGGCCAGCGGGAGCACATCCCCTCCAGAGGGGCCCAGCAGGGGCCCGGAGGAGGAGTGGCCATGGGGCTCCCAGCTTCCGGTCAGCATGTTGGCCTTCCCGGAGGGGAGCTGCGTAGTGAGGGCGCTCCCTGCAGTGTGCACCCCCAAGGAGGACACCTCCCGCCCTCCTCCCATGTTTGCTCCACATTCCACCCTGCGCAGGCTTTTCTCAAGGGAGGGTCTGCCTTTCCTCCTCCTCGCCAGCCCCAATCTTGCTGCTCCTGGAGTTTGGCTCAAAGGCTGTTTTTCAAAGGAGAGGAGAAGGGTTAGGAGAGGGTTTGAAATGAGCATGTGCCCCATCCTGGGGACCTCCCGCTCACACCCCCCCACCCCCCTGCAGCCCAGGCCCAGCCCAGGGAGGTGAGCAGGACCAGCAGAGTGGCAGCAGCAAAGTGTGCCAGTGAATGGGAGATTTTTATGAGTGAGACTTGCTCACGAGCTTCTTTAATAATGTTATTCATCTTTCTGTCAAAGTCGTCACATTAATGTAGCAGGGAGAGATTTAGAGGAGATGAATTAAGACTTAAATACACAAAACGACTTGGGGAATATTTAAATACAATACATTTTATTTTGGTGCAGCATCCTTCGTGGTGCCGTTGCTCACGCCTCTTGCCAGCTCACACAGCCTGGGATCGACAGGCCCCTCCCTCCCATGCTTCAGCCACCCCGAGTTCCCTGTGCTCCCCGCCCGGTGACTCTCCATAGTCTAATCGGAGCAGGCAAGTGACAGCCTGGGTCAGGGGGCCGGGCGCTCGCTCTGGCCCAGACTGACCACTTTCCCTTCGGGGCCTGCTTCCCCCCGGGAGACGGAGAGGAGAGAGGAGCGTCTCTGACTGTCAAAGGCGCAGAGAGCCCTCAGGGCCATGCAGAGAACCCGGGAGCCAGGCGGCACAGCTCTCGCCTGCCAGTTCCTCCATGTCAGCTCCTCACTCCACTTTCACATACCCACAGCTGCATACCCTTTCATTTAAAAGGAAGGCACCGTGGCCTTTAAAAAGGAATGTATTCATTCACTCAATGACTGTTTATGGAGCCCCTTCTCCAGACCAGGCACAAGGTGTACCACTGAGCAAGGCTGGGGGGCCCCTGTCCTGACACCCACCGCTGGCCTGTCTACCCCACATCCCTGGGTGCTCTGACTCCAAATAAAGGTTGCCCCCGACTGGGAAGGAGCAGAGCACGCTTCCTGAAGGAGGTGGGCCTGGAAGGCGCTGCCTCTCTGTTAGCCATGCCCCCTGAGCTCCTGGGCACACAGCTTTTTCCCTGTGGGCCAGGAAGCGTTGGCTGCAGAGAGGGCGAAGTGAGGACATCAGAAGAGAAGCCCAAATCAGAATCAAGAAAGACTGCCCAGACCTCAGGCGTCCACTCCACCATCTCTCCTCTGTCTGACGGGGC
Organism: Myotis davidii; assembly: GCF_000327345.1. Taxonomy (NCBI): domain Eukaryota; kingdom Metazoa; phylum Chordata; class Mammalia; order Chiroptera; family Vespertilionidae; genus Myotis; species Myotis davidii. The sequence goes on from NW_006289392.1 coordinate 2,769,773, forward strand.
CTGGGCCAGGAGCTGAGACCTGGGACACTGGGATCCTGTCCCACTAGCCCACCCCCAGCCCATCACCATGACCACATCCCCACCTCATGCGCTCACTCTCCCTTTCCTCGGCTCAGAGAACAGGGAGGGAGGCCTCCTCGGACTGGAGCCTTTCTGCCCTGGCGGCCTCCTCTCACTTCCCTCGGAGCCACTTCCCAGACCAGAGCATCTTCCCACAGCCCGAGGCTCCCAGAGATCGCTGCTCCTAACGCCCAACCTCTGCCTGGCCGGATGAGCATGGGGGCCGGGCACCCCAGCGGGAACCTCTGGCCAATTGTTCTGTTCTGCCTTTTAAAGCTGTTTTCCCAATTACGCACTCTGTGCATAATATCTAGAAAAAAATCTCAGGTTACTGAAATTGTTCCAAGAACACAGGAATGCAGCCTTATTGAAAAACAAAAAACAAAACAAAGCAAAAACACAAGAAACCAGGCCAGGGGGTCGGTCTTCCAGGAGCCAACCAAGCGTTCCTGCCAGGACTGCCCGCAGGAGCGGGCATCGCCCTGACCCAGCTTCCCTGCCGTGGAGATGAGCTGCTCTTGGTGCTGCTTCTTCAGCTCCCACAGCTTCCAATTCCCTCACCAGCCCATCTCTGTCCCTCTTACACTCAATGTTCTGAGGCAGAATCTGACCCACTGGGCTGGTCCCCATCTTGGGCTGGCTGCTCGCAGGCAGGAGTTGCCTGCTCCTGAGTCTGAAGCCCACTCCTGGACGAGAGAGTCGGGTAGGTAGGGGAGGCAAGAGATCCAGGCATAAGAAACCCTCTGAAGAGGGCACAGCTGAGGGGAGGCAGGGCTGAGACTGCAGACAGGGGGCAGTTTACCAGGCAGCCCCCACCCTATTCCCCAGGATGCAGGCACAAAGGCAGGGCAGGGAGGGGCCAGATATTCAGCCAGAGGCACTCAGATCTGAGCTGCTCAGGAGCCAGGGTCTATATGTGATTCCCTGCTTGACCTCAGAGCAGCTTGTGCAGAGAAGGAGCCAGAACTCCTCCAAGACAGCGCCTCCCTCCTGTTGACCAGGCAGCCTGCAGAGCCTTCTGGGTGACAAAGTGCAGGAGGTGAGCACATCAGAACCTCACCCTTCCTAGGCATGGGGGGGAAAGGGGGCTCCCAGGCATTAGGGAAGGGGGCTCCTAGGCATGGGGGGGAAAGGGAGCCCCTTTCCCCTATTTCCAAAACCAGAAGAGTCTCCAACAGGCTGAGGAGCTCTGCATGCAGCCAACAGACCCAGGACTTCTTCAGCTGCTTGCATGACTGGAGGGAAGCATTCCAGGCTGCACGCTGTGACTCAGAAAGCTCCCGATGGCCCCTGTCTCTCCTCTGCACCAAGTGGGGAGATCTGGCCATGGCCAAGTCCATTCCTAAAGCCTTCCCTCCTCAGGGACCTGAGATCAGACTTCTATGGAGCATGCTGGCCCTTTGCAGGGAGATGTTGCCTCCACCACGGCTGCATTGGATCCTTCTTAGTGATAGAAGTGGAGGTGTGTTGAGCCATCACACCCTCTTGCTGGGACACCCTTGCCCTTAAGGACATGTGTTTATAATTCACCTGCTGGGGAGGAAGCAGTGGGTCCCACAGAGCTGCTGTCTGGGAGCTGAAATTGCACGAGAGTGGAATAGAGGCAAACTGTGAACTACTATCTTTTGTCCCCATATCCTATGAGGAGCCGGGTCACTAGGCAAGTCCAGTCAATTGAAGGTACAAGGAACAGGAAAGGTCTCCTCAGGGGCTGCGGGCTTCCCAGGCCATCGAGGGGCTGTTCTTTCTGGAGGCAGAAAAGGCATGAGGTGACTTGCCAGGCACATGAGATCCTGCCAGGCCTGCCCCCATCCCGGGACCCCCAAAACCCCCAAAACTGATTCATATCTAAGAGGGGCTGGAGCGGGTCTTCGGACAGGACTGGTGCGGGAGGTACAACCTCGGTGCCTTTCTCAGGGCAATGCTGCTCTGCCCTCTGACTTGGTGCCGAGGCAGGAGGAAGCCTCACCAGCTCACCGAGGGAACCCTCTAATACCCAGGCCTCTGCTGTTTGTACAGGTAGATTTTTCCATCCAAGGCTCTCTCCAGGCTCATGGAGAGACTCTCCCAACCTTTTGAAACGAGAATGGGATGCAAGAACCACACTTTTGCCTTCGAATGGCTCAGCTCGCTGTTGCCTGCCTGCTGCCTCCGCCTGTTTGCAGCCAGTCCGAGTGATTCAGCCTCATCACTCCTGGGTCAGCCAATCACAGACGGAGGGCAGCCGGCAGTGGTGACAGGTAAACTCAGGTGGCTGGTGGAGGCCTCAGGCAGCAGACAGACAATTTACATGAAGCATTTTGTAAATTCTTATTGACGCTGAAGCTATTAATCAATTATTAATATTTTTGTTGTTGTTATTGTTAACAAGGGGACACTATTGCTACTTACTAGTGCAGAGAACTGACAGCAGAAATGCTCTTCAAAGACTGCAGCCACCTTGGAGACCAGCTCTCCTGCAGACATATCTACTTGTTTTATTTTCACTGGAGGATATCTTTTCCATTGATTTCTAGAGAGAGTGGAAGAGAGGGAGAAGGGAGAGGGAGAGAGAAACATCGACCCGAGAGAGAAAGAATATCAATTGGTTGACTTCTGCTCGCCCTCCAGTCAGGGCTGGAGAACCTGCAGCCAAGGTATGTGCCCTTGACTGGGAATCGAACCCTCGGCCCTTAGGTCCATGGGCTGGTGCTCCAACCACTGAGAAACCAGCCAGGGTGAGGGAGCTGTTTTTAATTCAACTAACACTTCAAAGAGGTCTCTCCAAAAAGGTGGGCTACCTCTTTAGAGTTCAGAGCCTTCCGGCCTTTCATTCTAGGAATATAATATGAATACATGTATGTCTGGGAAAAGAGTATAAATTGTAATATAAAAGTATAAAGTGTAAAGGGTCGTATCTTTTGCACATGAGCCCAAGCCCCTGGTCTCCTGGCACATTAGATCCTAGATGGTAGCCTGACACAGAGCCGGAGAGGGAGTCCGGGGCCCAGAATGCAGGAGCATGGCTTCCTCGCTGGGCCTGCTCCTTACCAGCTTTGTGCCCTTGGCAAGCCCTTTGGACTCTTGCTTTCCTCACAAGGTGCAGAACAGTCTTCTCAGTCCGCTCGGGCTGCTGCCACAGAATACCATGGACCGGGAGGCGTGGAGACAACAGGAATGCATTTCTTACGGTCCTGAAGGCCGGGCAGTTCAAGATCAAGGTGCCGGCTGTCTGGAGTCTGGTGAGAACTTGCTCTCTGATTCACTGATGGCCATCTTTTCATTATGTCTCATGTGAGGGGCTCTGCAGGCTCTCCCATAGGGCACTAAACCCACTCAAGGGGGCTCCACCCTCATGACCTACTCACCTCGAAAGGCTCCAGTTCCTACCACCATCACAGTGGTGATTAGCTTTCAAAATATGAATTTGGGGGATACATTCAATCTCTAGCAACAATATCACATATTATTAAAGAATTGTTGGTAGGACCCACTGAGGTCATGGGCATAGTCTCCAGGATCCTGGGTGTAGGAAGGGGTTGCGTAGTGTTCACTGACTCAAAGTTGAAGGAGAGCTGTCTGCACAAAGCAGGTAGGATTCCCGGGGAGGGTGGTGAGAGTGTGTTATCAACAGGTTCAGGGCAAAACATGGACAACTAACTGCACATTATGTCCAGATCTAGTTAGCCACGGACAAGAGAAACTCCAGTTAGAAGCCTGGCCACAGTACTTGTCAAGTTCTAGCATGTGGATTCTGTAAAAATCAACAACATTCTTCCACGGGTTCATTAAAACAAACAACGCCTCTTATTTATCAATGCTATTCACCCCAAGTGAAGATGACAACAATCAATTAAAAAAACAAGTCAAGTTTAAAAAAGCTTAACTCAAAGCAGCCGTGATTAATGTCCTCATCAGTGATTGACACTAACCACACTAGCCAGCTTTGCTATGGTAACAAGCAGCCCCTACAATCTCCGTGGTTGTAACCGCAGCAGGTATTTCTTCCTCGGAGAGCATGTTGGCAGTTGTGGGCATGCTCCGTGTGTCTCCTCATTGGGGACCACGGCTGGAAGGGCAGTCCCGGATGGGGGACCTGCTGTCCGGACAGGAGAGGGAGCCAAGCAGGAGAACGCCAGAGGGCTGGCCAGACAGCCTCGCCTGTTACAGCTTTGGGACTGTCCAACATCCCATGGGTCCCAGTGAGTGCAGGGTGGGACGGGGATAAGGTACATTCTGTTTTCTACAGGTAACCGTCCCAGGTAAACAGGCAAGGGGGCATAATGGCAGGGAAAGGAATGAAAGTCTGGACAGCCGAGCGGTCCGCCGCGTGGGCCCTGAGCCCCTCCTTCCCCCACACGGATCCATACACAGCGTCTCGTGTAGGAGCCGTCTGTGCTCCTGGGATTCCGTGTGTGTGAGCACTCGCGGTCCGAGCCTCATCTGGGGGGACTTCAGTGCAGCCCAGCCCTCCATCCTGAGTACATGCTCCTTCATCTTCCTGCTGCCCGCTCCAACCGCCCTGCCCTACAGGACGCCCCGCCCTCCCAGACGGGGCTCACAGAGGTGGTCTTTCCCAGGACTGGGCCATAGACACAAGCCACTTTGATGAAGTCATTGGATCTAGTGCCAAATCTGGACCCTCCTCACCCATAGCACCCACCGGCTCCGGGGCAGGGCAGCGGACTGCACCCCAGCCAGGCCTCCAGATTGGCCTGAGGAACCGAAGCTGCCTAGGGT
>NW_006289392.1:2774630-2779211 GCF_000327345.1 Myotis davidii
GGACCAAGGACAAGCGGCTGGGAAATTGGGGGCTTTCATTTAATCTCATTATTTTGCTTTTAGACCCAGGCATTTGCTGCTGTCTGTCCAGCATTTCAAAGAAGACGAGACAACAAGCTTTGGGACTGTCCAACATCCCTGCGATGATGGGAAGGTCAGCGTCCCTGGGTACTCAAGGGACAGCGTGGAGAAGGTGGGACCCGGACCGCCCTCCCCAGGCACTGGAGAGCGCATGCTCCGCTGGTAGGGCGACCTGAACTCCTGAGTCAACAGACTTCCCAGAGCGGCTCCCAGGAGGCTGGGACCCACCGACCCACCGCGCACTCAGTGCAGGAAGGGCAGGACGTGGTAATTCGGCTGGAGTCAGCCAAGGACTGTCCTCGATGGGGGAAATTCGACTCCAGCAAACAAGGACTGTGCAAGGCAATGGATTTACCCAACAGAGTCAGGCAGCAAAGCCGGGCTGCCGCCCCAGGCTGCCCAGCGGCTCCTGCGGACCCGCCTGGGAAGTCCCAGCCCCTCCCCTCCACCAGCCTCACCTGCACTCAGCTCACCTCAGGCCCTCCCCGACCCTCTGCCATCCTTTAGGGATCAGCACGTGTCCTCCCGCGACGTGACCACTTGCTCCCACCTTGATCTCCCTGCTCTCAATTCCTACAGTTACCTCCACTGACGGCCAGGTGGGATGACCATTGATACATCTACTTGGGTTCAAACTTCCGCATTTGTGTTAGGTTCGCCTTCCCAGGCCTCAGAAGCCACTCTGCAGGCAAGGAAGGGCCGAGTAGGTAGGTGAGGTGAGCCCTGCGCCTGACCCCTCCAGACACAGCTCCCCGTGGCCGAGCTTTATCTCAGTTTCACAGACAATCTTCCTGTTTTAACAGGATTGCGGTTTGACCGGAAAGTCACGCGTTTTCATTCCATTCTCCCAAGAAGCTCATGGAGGGAGAGGACTAGTGCCATCACCTACATTTCACAGCAGGGGCCCTGAGCCTGAGAGGCCCCTGACCAAGGCAGGAAGGAGACGCCTGTCTCCCGAGCCACGGGCAGTTGATTGACAACCCTCACTTGGAGCGGCTTTTCTCTGCTTAACTTCTTTCAGAAGCAGGAACGCATTTGAACGTTTATTGATTCTGCTTGTTTCTTGTTGGGAAGATGGCTGTGGGTACCGCGGCATTCACTACGTCCCCAGCACTGGCCGCAGGTCTGCCCATGGCCTGGTGGAGACGCATGCCTGCTCCCCGCTCTCAAGCACCCGAGCCCGCGCTGCACTAGATACCTGGGCGTCTATGTAATCAAAGGGATGGATTCTCGTGCCCTTTCTCTTGCTATTGACAGGGTTACAACATCTTATGATTAGCCCAGAGGACCGGGTCATAGGACATGACATTCGTATTGTCACTGTTTTAAAGAGCTGCAGCTACCTAGTGGGGAGTGTTCTGTGTTGCCCTGATAGCGCTGCAGCCTGCTCTGGGCTCCCTCTGCAGCCTCCCTGGGTCTGTGAATGAGGTGTCCCCAGGAGGAGAGACGGGGGGCGTTCTTTCTCCTTCTCCTCCCTGGCCACACTTTGGGGTTACAGCTCCATTCCTGCCATTGTAACTCAGGAGGAGGCATGGAGAGGAAGGAGCAGAAGCAGTGGGCTGACTCAAATGGAAAAAAAAGATAAATCGAGGTAAAATTGTTTCCAAATTGAATGTTTTCCTCTATTTTCAGTCTGGTGTCTGCAGTGCTCTGAAATGATTCCCTTTCGGGGCTTCAGAAAAGCTGTAAATAGAACGAATTGCTTTTAGGGACTTACTCTGATAGCTTCCCTCTGGAGAAAATATATGCTAATGCATGGAGACTCTCATTACTAGGGACCCGTGCACCCACTCCTCTGTGTCTGTGGAGAGCGGATTTCTGATCACCAGCATTTTGCCGAGATCTTTGTCATGTGTAGGCTGAGTATCTAGGAGGCAGAGGCCGACTCAGCCATGACACTTGCCGGGTCTCTCCTAGGCCTTGGCCGGATGGGGGGCTGGAGGAGTGTGTGGGGTTGGGAAGGGGGGCTCTTGGTTTGCCCAAGAGACTTTTCTTATGAAAGAAAAGCAGAAGCAGAGAAAGCACATTTGTCTAAGGACCCAAATTAAAGCCAAGTCAGTTCAGACTCACCTGCAAATCTGGAATTTCAGGCTGATTGGTTTAGACTCTAAACTTTAGAGATTGGGAGGCCACCAGGTGTGATGCTACACCCAGCCAGAGGGTGGCAGCACCTCCCACATGCCCTAGGAGCTCTCTCCTCCAACCATTCCAGGGCTGTTTGAGGGAATGGCCTTCCCTTTCCCAGCCTGCCTCTCCTGCTCCTCCATCTGCTGTGGGAAACGGGTTAAACAGCGCTGAGCTTTGCGAGGAGCACAGCCAACAAATGCGGTATCAAACGCAGCTTCCCTGTAAGAGCCAGACTGCGCGCTCTGGAGCTCCTGGGTCCTGGGCCAGTGGCTGCATTTAGGATCATAAGCGCTCCTGTGCACTCCCGCGCATTCCCGCACACACAGCGACAGAATATCATTCTGTATCATCTGCATTCAAATGCGACAAAGTGAAAAAATGTAGACAAGAAAAAGAAGGAGAAAGCTGAGTGGTGGGTGTCTGGTAGCTGATGACCTGAAGGGCTCTTTCATCTTTGTGCTCCTACACAGAATCCTTCCCCAGGCCGGGCTCCAGCTCACCTGCAGCCAGGTGAGGGCAGGCTCCACCGGCTGGTGGGGGCACTTCGGTCAATGATACTAAATGCTAAATTGGGGGCCTACCAAGGAGGGCATCTACCTTAGATACGTGTTGATCCTAAAATCCTTTCTTCGAGGCTTCGGGAGAGCTAGGACATCTTGAGCTCCACATAGAGCCTTAGGTAGCAAGTTCAAATGCCTCTGGAGGGCAGGGTGATGAATCTGCATTCACCAAACTCTCCAGGTGGGAACTGGAGAGTAGCAGTCACTCAGCTCCAGCTGGTTACTGCCAAGTGGGAATTGTTGTCACATCTCCTAATTGATCAAAAGAAACTAGAAATCCATGTTCTTTTAAAATATGAAATCTCCCAATTTTCAAGCGATAACAGCTTTGGGTGTGTAGAGGTATTAGAAGTGCCCGGAGCCCAGAGCACTGCTGCCCATAGGAGAAGAGGAACCAGGACAAGCAGAAAACCCATCCAGAGGGCCAGTGCTGACCCAAAGACGGCCATTTCCATGTCCCCACTGGGGGTGGCTCCACTTGCCTTTGGTGGGTGACACGACCCTACAGTGCATGGGAAGATGGTGACAGCAGCGTTTGTGGCACTATCCCTCCAAAGATGTGTTACCCTTAAGCTCACCAAGTCCTGGCCCCCCCTGCCTTCGAGGCAAGCCATGAATATGCATCTTCTTTCATCTTGCGTGTCAATGCCTGGGCAGGTGCGGGGTGACATTGATTTGAGGTGTCCAAGAGGCCTGCTTGGGAGTGGTCAGTGCAGCATCATAGGAGAAAAGAACACCTCTCGCCACCAGGATTGTGTCACTGCCAGAGGCGGCAACCACCTAGTGACGCTGTGGGCTGACGGAGGAGCGCTCGTTAGCAACCGAGGGGACCCTTCGCCAGGAGGAAGCAGGCAAGGCTTCAGTCCCTTCCTGCAGGAACCCTGCCTCTCCGTCCCACCACAGTTGCTGTTGCCTGGGTTTGGCCTCATGCATAATTCAGTGATTCGCGTGGCAGGAAAACATTTAGAAAACTTCGTTTGCCTTCTCCGGGAGGCTGGGGCAGAGGGCTCAGCTATTCAGCCATGCACGGAAAGCTATCTTTGCTGCAGCCTCTGGGAGAGACGGGGCCATGGCCTCTCTCATCGCACTTGGTGGCTTGCCTCAGGGTGACATAATGAATTGCTGTGACCCAGCCCGGAAAGAAAATACAGGTTGCATGAGATAAATCGATGCCACCCCCATCTTTTCAGCAATCCTGGTGGTTTTTAGTTCTCAGAAGAAACAATAGCGCTATGTGGTGGATGAAGGCAAAGGAATGAATTCTCTGGGGTGTTACAAGGAAACCTAAATGAACTGATGGACCCAAATTTTACCAATTGATTCATCCTGAAACTTGAAGGAGCATCTCCTCTGATCTGGGCACTGTGCTGGGTCCCGGGAATGCAATGACAAACCACTGAAACGCTTAGAGTGCATTGGGAGGCACACACAACTCCACAGACAGCCGCGCTTTGCCTGATGTTTGAGCTGTTGGAACCATTCGTCCTTTGTATTCATTCATCAGGAACATATTTCTTGAGCACCAGCTATGAGTCTGGGCCTGCACTAGATGCTGGGCATGTAGCAGTAAGCAAGACAAGGCAGGACAAGATTTTTAGTGAGGAAGATGAACAATAGGCCAGACATGAAATACACGCACAAGGTAGTTACGGACTGACATAAGTGCTCTGAAGGAAAGGGTGGATGATATAATAGGAAGTGACAGGGGAGGGGGATAATCTGGATGAAAAGGTCTCTCTGAAGAGATGATATTTGAGCTGAAATGTATGGATTAGAAGAAGCCAACCATGCCAAGAGATAAATAGAAAGAGTG
>NW_006289392.1:2779462-2792558 GCF_000327345.1 Myotis davidii
GGGTGGGCAGCAGCGTGTGCTGGTAAATGTTTTACAGCCTGCTCTCTGGGGGAAATGAAAGCCCTGATTTGCAGTGTTTGCCAGTTTCCATGGTGTAAATATGGCCACGTTGCCAATGTCAAGCTGCCAACATGATATTGCTGAACGCAGAATTGGGAAGAGATGCGTACAATGAATTCCCGCTGGCCTGGGCGAGCTGCCTCCAGCGCACCACGGGTTCTCAGCCACCTCGCCACACCAAGGCGCAAGTAGGGAATGGGTCCTGGTCAATGCTTAGGGATCAGGAAACCAAACTGCTGGGACTTGGGAGCTATGTCTGGAGCTATAGGCCGAGGATCAGGGGTTGCTACCTTCAGATCCAACTGCATACCAAATGCTATATGGATAGCACACCCCGCAATTCAATGCAAGAAGCACCACGCCTGATCCTCCATTAAAGTGGAAACTCCTGTTTGACCAACGTAGGCATTTTCTACTTAATTTAACAAGTGCAATTTAATATGTCTGTATATGTATAGGGATGGATGGACAAGGCATGGTGTTGAGAGTATAAAAATGAGAAATGCAGAGTCCCTGGCCTCATGGCACTTACAGACTGATAGAAAATAGGGAAACAAGAAAACAAAACTAACATTACACATCTACCACTAATATAAATCAGAGAGCCCAGGAGGGGGTAAACATGGGAAGATTATATATATTCTCTGTGATATAAAGAATGTAATTGTTAAAAAGATTTTTTAATTGAAATTTTTACAGGGAGAGGAAGGGAGAGGGAGAAACATCGCGATGTTAGAGCAAAATCTCGCTCCAGCTGCCTCCTTCATGCCCCCCGACTGGGGATCGAGCCCACAATCTGGGCATGTGCCCTGACCCATAATCAAACCATTCAGTGCATGGGACATCATCCAACCAGCTTTGCCACACTGGCCAGGGCAAGGAATGTATTTTTACAGTTTGATGTAATTCAGGATTTTCCAGAAGGACAAAATATCTGGGCCAGATGGACCAGATGGGGGTTTTCTTTGGTTCCAGCCAGGAAAATGGCATTTGATAAAAATTGATACCATTACTCTTTGGTGAACACATTGTTTACCCATCAAGGAGGCTTTGAGAAGGACCCAGGCGATTAACTTACAGGGTTTGGTCACAGACTCCTTCAAGAATGAAGAATGTAGAACCCAGAGAGATGGGGGAATTGTCAATCCATAAAATGCCTTAACGATATTCAAGGGCCTATGCCATCTACTTGAATTTACAACATGAAGTTTATATAAAAGGGATTGTTCTCTCCGACTGGCACTTTGGGGGGGGGGGGGAGTGTCCTGACGGTAAGTGCACTCCTTTGCGGGGCTGGTCAATAACCATTCAGTGTCTAGCCTTTTCAAAGTGCTTTGTCAGAGGCTCTACAAAGATGCATTGATTTTCAAACCAGGTGGGGAAATCTAGCAGAGTTGCAAACTTGGGACCAGAGCTCAGGAGAGAAGTCTGAGCTAGTTCTGCCATTGGAGATAGTTGGAGCCTTGGGAGAGAAATTACTCCTTCACTTCGAACTGAAGAAATAACAGCAGAAAAGAGACGAGCACTTAGGGGCATGCTGCTGTTAAGGGCAAAAAGAGGCTCCAGAGAGGAAACTGGATTGCAGATGTTAATTTCCTAGAAACAAATGAAGAGAAAATCATGGAAATAAAGAATTTCACTAAGGAGGACAAGATCAGTAAATTGAACGTAGCCAAGAAATTGGGAGATTGAGAACTGAGAAGAGGCCATTGAATCCAGTGATCAAGATGTCATTGGTCATCTCTGTGACAGCAGTTTTGGTGACACTAACATCAGTATAGTGTTTCTCAGTGTGTGTGTGTGTGTGTGTGTGTGTGTGTGTGTGTGTGTGTTTGGGGGGGTGGTCTTCCTTACTTATAGCTCATTTGACACTCATAACATATAATATGAAGAAAGTAAGGTTCAGATAGTACATGGCTGACCCAAGTACTGAGCCCAAATCTCACCCACTTCTGTTATGTTATACAGCATCTCCCAGGAAAGCCCCATGAGATCAAAGCTGGACTGCAAGGAAGGAGGGCAGTGCAAGCATGTGGTCAAGGTCAAGGGTAGTGAGGTTAAAGCACTCTCTTTACAGTTCTGGGTGGTGAAGAGAGGCTGAATAGTATCAGAGATAATGTTTTTTTGTCCCAGGATAAAAATAATTTTAAAAGTTTTAAACCAGGAGGAACAATTGGGTATGAAAAAGGATGGAGCAATGCCCCAGAAGGGGGAGAAGAACACATGTGGAGGGAACACATCATGACACATCACTTTGAGAATGAAAAGGCAGAAGCTATTCTGAGCTGAAGGAAAGAGAATTGGAGGAAGACCTCGCTGTTGAATGAAGACATGGTGAGGTCATCGTTGAGGCTAGGAAAGGGCACCTATAGACTTAATAGCTTGAGAAGAAAGGAAAAGGGAAGAGGAAAGCTGCCCTGTGTGTCTTCTTCATGACCTCCTGACACCTTCTCATATTCCACTCATGTCTCCTGGGCTCAGGGAGGGCCTGAGGCTTCACCCAGAGCAGCCACCCTTTGGCCTGGCAGTCTTCTGTGGGGTAACCGTGGCATCATGTAAGCAGCACTGGGCCTAGATGCCAGCACTCACAGTGCAGCTCTGGCCTCGAGAGCTCTCCTCAGCTTTCTGTTCAGGAACTACAGCTGCTGGACTTTATACCTGCAAGTGGCACTGTTTTCTCGAATTCCCTGGGACCGTCACAAAATACAGAATTTCAAGTATTGGTGAGAATATCTGATCTAATCCTTGAATTTCCTTTATGACAACTACATCAAGAGTTCTCAATCATTTCCTGTGGTAAGAAACTAACTACTTCTTGAGTCAGCCTGTTCCTAATTGACATAATATTGTCTACTTGACAGTAGGCATGTCTCATTGATATAAAATTCTTCCTATTTTTTGTAGATCTGACTCTAGGCAATACGAAACACAGAAGTAAGTTGGCCAATTCCTGTTTCTCTGGGAGTGGTCATCAAAGATTTGAAAAGATCCGCTGTGTCTTTGCCCTACGTTTTCTATGCTTCAGGGCAAGCAAACCAAATTCTTCCTCCCATTTCTAAGCTTCGGACAATCACACCCATTTCCCGCTGGATACACCCAGGATGCCGATGACTACAGGTGTGTCTCCGCTGAGCCCACCTCTGACGCTTTCCCTTTCTGCCCGAGGCTCTGCTCCCCTGGGACCCAACCAGAGTCTGTTGCCTCTAGTTTCTCTTCTCTTGGGTTCGTCCTGAATGCTGCTGTCTGACTCCCCATCCTCAAATGTGATTTTTCATGGTCACTGCCTTGTTGGAGAAGCTGCAGTGGTTCTCCGCTTACTGTGAGATGAGGTCCAAATCTGGCACTAAACACCCTCCTGGGTGAGGCATTTCAGTATCTCTCCAAGCCCTGCTCTGTTCTGGATATTTCCCTCCCAACAGGTTTACTCATCCATCTTTCCATTTACTCATCTATTGACTCATTAAAGAAATAATGGTTGATGTCAACTACATGCCGGGCACTACGACAGGTTGTGGGAATACAAATATGATAGAGACATGGTCCTGGACATGAGAGGTTTCACAGTCTGTGAGGAAGAAAACTGTATGTACATAAGCATTCATATTACCAGGTACGGCAAAGTAAGCCCTAAACGGCACACCGATAATGGCAACGCTAATAGGAAAGAAAGTGACCCACTCTGCTTAGAGTGAGTAGGGAAGGATTCAAGAGAGAGGGTGATGTTCATGTTGAGACTTGAAGGATAGGTAAGTGCGTGGTTAATAAGGAAAGACAAAATATAAGTAGAAGAAATGGCATCTGAAAGACTATGGTCTAGAAACTTCTGGTTGTCTACCATTTCACTGGAGTATGGGTAGGTGGAAAAGGTGAGAGAAAGCAGGGGCAGTAGACAAAAAGTAAACTTAAGCACGAAAGGCTTTTATATGTCAAGGAGTTAGGATTTTTGTCTCCTGTGGTGATGGGGAACCACTTTAAACCTGACCATGACACAGCCAGCTTTGCCTTAGGAAAAACAAGTGAAAACTGTGTGTGTGATTATGGGTGGGTAGGTGTTTAAAAAGTAAATGATCAAAATTAGGAGACTAGTTAGGACAGTGGTTCTCAACACTAGCTATGTGCCACACATTAGAATTGCCTGTGGGGTTAAAAAATAGTAATAATAGTGCTGAAACCTTGATCCCAAGATTCTGATTAAATCGGTCTGGGCTGGGCCTAAACGTTCATATGTCTTAAATGCTTCTATTGAATGTGTAATATACAGCATGGGTTGCAAAGCACTGAATTAGGAGATTATTGCTCCGAAATGCATTCTCTCTTTATTCAATTTTCTATTTTCCCTTGGGAACCACTCCAGCGCTATTCCAAACACTTCATTTGGCTCCGTTTATTCTGCGTGGCCAATTCTTCCCTTCAGATCCAGTTCTTCCCGGTTTCCTCTCCTGAGGAATTTCGGACCTGCTCTTACTTCCCAACCTGACTTCACTCAGCAGTGCGATCAGTGGGCCCCTTGGTCTCCTGCCTTGCTGCTCTGAGACAGACTGACCACGCCCCCATCAATCCCAACACAAGACCCTCAGCCTCCTTGACAGAAGAGAGCAGACAAAAAAGGCCCATCAAGGGAAAAGGTGACTTCCTGGATAGGCACAGAGGCTGTGAAGATGGTGATGAATTAATAATAATATCATGATAATGAGTGACAGTTATGGAGTGCTTACTGTGGGCCTCTCTATTGCATTGCTTCCCACGTATTTGTTTAAACCTTCCAACAACTTTATGAAGTAGGTACTATTATAATCATCCTACTTACTAGAGAGGAATTTAAAATACACCGAACATAAGCAACTTCACCAAGGTCGACAACTGATAAGTGGCAAAGCCAACCTTCAGACTCATGCAGCCTGGCTCAGAGGACTGTGTTCCTAACCGTGACATTTGTCACCTCTTTCAACAAATACTCAGGTCTACTTAAGAGAGGACGTGGCTGTTATAAATGTACGTGGAGGATGAAGTAGGAGTTAACTCCAGGTTGCTTCACGGTGTGAAAGGACAGGGCTTCCAGCAATCAGAGCAGCAGACGGAAGGAGCGCTATCTGCAGGACATGAGCTTGAGCAGGTTGAGTCTGACACCTTGAGGGTTAGTACCTATGCCATTGTGTATGGGCATCTGGAACTCAGGAAAATAAAGATTCTTGTAGTTGTCAGGATTGAGGATGTAGGTAAAACCACGGGAATGGGGACAATCAGCATAGTCACCCAGGAAGAGTTTGGAGAAGAAGGTCAAAGTCAAGCATTAGGGACACAGTAGTGAGTGAGTCTCAGGTTAGTGCTCTGAGTGAAGAGTTAGACGCAGAAGCACCAGGGTATGGAGTCAGGGGCTGGATGCAGAGGAGGCCAAGCAAGTGCTTTCCTCCCTGGGGAGGGGCTTGAGCAGTGGTACAAATACTATAGGGGCACAGGTAGAGAAGGACAGAAAAGCAGCCACTGGACTCAAATACAGAAGACTGCCGGGGACTTTTGCTAGAGTAGCTTCAGTGAGATGGTGAAAACAGTGAGTTATGGGGTGTATGGGAAGTAAAGGAGATATATATATACTCTCTATATATACTCTCTATATATACTCTCTCTATATATATTCTATATATATATATTCTATGTATATATGCATACATACACACAGTCTTCACATTTATTTATGTTATATATATATGCATTTATTTATATAACATATATTCATAAATATATACATTCATGAGAAACAAGATGAACTTTAAAGTGGAATGAAACATAGTAATTAAGAAGTTTCAGGTGCAAAATTCTACAGCACATCGTCTGTACGCTGTACTGTGTGTTCACCACCCCAAGTCAAGTCTCCATCCATCACTATTTATCCCCCTATAGCCTCCTCCACCTCCCCCCTCCCTGGGCAATCACCACACTGTTGTCATGTCCATAAGCTTTTTCTCTCCTTTTTCTCTGTCCCTCTACCACCCCATATCCCCTACCCTGACAGCTGTCAGCCTGCTCTCTATCTACGAGTCTGTCACTATTTTGCTTGTTAGTCCATTTTGTTCATTAGATTTCACATATGGCTGAAATCATATGGTATTTGTCTTTCTCTGATTGTCTTATTTCACTCAGCAAAATGTTCTCCAGGTCCATCCATGATGTTGCAAAGGGGAAGATTTCCTTCTTTTCATGGCCAAGTGGTATTTTCATCGTGTAAATGCACCACCGCTTTTTTGTCCACTCATTTACTGATGGGCAATTGGGCTGCTTCCCAATCTTGACTATTGTAAATAACACTGCAATGAACTTAAGGGTGCATATATCCTTTCATATTAGTGTAGCGGGTTTCCTGGAATAAATTCCCAGAGGTGAAATCACTAGGTCATAGGGCAGTTCCATTTTTAATTTTGGGGGGTAACTCCATACTGCTTTCCACAGTGGCTGCGTTAGTCTGCATTCCTACCAACAGTGCACAATGGTTGTTCCTTTTTCTCCACATCCTTGCTAACACTTGTTTGTTCAAATTTTTTTTTTGCTTGTTTGATTCGTTGATTTTAAGATGGAAGAGCCTTGAGACATTTACAGATCAATGGAAAGGAGGCAGAGAATAGAATGAAGTTGAATTTGAGGGAATAACAAAATGAAAAAGGTCCAAAGGTGATGGTAATGATGAACCTTAAACAGAAAAGCCATGTGATAATACATATGCGCAAGCATTCCTGTTGCGGGTTAGACGCGGGTACAGCTCACTCACACCTGATGGCCTTCACATTCCTTGTGAAATAGAAGCAAGAGGGCCAGGATAGCATGACTGAGAACAAGATTGGTTTGGAATATCCTCTAAGGCCATGGTCAGCAAACTGCTCCTGCAGACAAGCCTGGGCGCCCCTTTCTCCCTCAGCTCTAGTGCTGATTGTTGTCAGCAACCAGCGGAAGCAAAAGCTACCAAATGTAGGAAGCTGCACAGTTTCCAGAATTTCACACCACTCCCTGGGGTGGTATCTGGGCTGTATTTTCTGACTCCTTTCCAGGAGGCACAATGGAAGCTCATGGAATAGTTCACCTAAGAGTGGCTCAACCAGCGAAATCCCTTGGATGACCCTTACCGTCTCTCTGAGGGCGGGTCAATCCTTTCCTGTTTTATGTTATGAAACATGAAAGCAGAGAAATTTCCTAAATATAAGAGACATATCTTCCCACAGCTGAAATTAAATAGAAATTGACACATGGCCTTAGTTGCTTCAGCTCTCTACTTTAAAAGAAAAAAACCAACATTACAGATATAGGTAATGCCCCACCTGCATCCTAGCCCCATCTCTCCACCCCATAAGTATCACTGATCTGAAGCCTGTGTCATTTCCATTCATGTTTTATGTTTTTACTATTTATGTGTGTCTATAAATAACACATATCCTTTTGCAAATAGGGTTCTTTTTACTCAAGTTTATGTTTCTGAGATTTATTCATCTTGATATATGTGGATCTAGTCCATTCATTGCAACTATTGTACAGTATTTCACTGCATGAATAACTCTCAGAGTCTTAGTCCCCTGATGAGGAATGGCTGGTTTCCATTTACTCACCATCACAGGCGGTGCTGCATGAGAGCTCTTGCAACGTTCCTGTGGGCATTGACAGTTGCTGAACGTGCTAGTGTGTGGTGTGTGCTCAGGGTACATAGCAGAAGCAACATTATCATGTTTTCTGTATGGTCAGAATGCGTGTCGCTCTGTAAGGACTGCCAAATTACTTTCCAAGGTATTTGTACTTTTTCTATTTCTCCCAGCAGTGTGTGTGAGTGCCTGTTGCTCCAATCCTTACCAACACGAGATATTGTGACTTTTTAATTTTAGCCATCCTAATTAGTGCAAGGGTAGCTCATAGGATGGCTTTAATTTGCCTTTCCCGATGACTACTGATGTTGAACATCATTTCAGGTGGTTACTGCTCATTGATTATATACTTTGAAAAGGGTCTTAAATTTTTTGTCCTCTTTTTATTGGGTTGCTGTCTTTTTATTAAGCTGGTGTAAGTTCTCATGTATGCTAGATTAAAACTCTTTGTAGGATCTATAGATATTGAGAATATTTTCTTCTAGTCTGAGACTTACCTTTACATTTTCCTAATGATGTACTTTAAAAAGCAGAAGTTTTTAATCTTACTTTAGCAACTTTCTACCTTGAGGCTTTGCACATTTGGTGTTTTATGTAAGAAATCTTTGTCTATCTTGAAGTCATAAAGATTTTCTCCTACATTTTCTTTTAGAAGTTTCGTGGTTTTAGGTTCTATGCTTAGGTCTATGATCTATTTTTTTATAAGGGTGAAAGTTTACTTTTATTTCCCCCATGGATATCCAGTTATTCCAGCATAATTTATTAAAAAGAATTTTCCTTCCCCATTGATATACCTTGTCACCTTTATTGAAGACCAATTTGCCATACATATGGAGGACTATTTCAGGATTTATTCTGTTCCATTGATTCTATAAATCTGTCCTTATATGAATACCTCCATATTACTATAGCTTTGTAGTAAGTCTTGAAGTCAGGTAATATAAATCTTTCAATTCTGTTCATCTTTTTCAAACATATTTTGACTAGCCCAGATCCATTACATTTCCATATAGATTTTAGAATCAGCATGCCAATTTCTACAAAAAGAAGTCTGCTGAAATTTTGATAGAAATTGCTTGAATTTATAGATTAAATTGGAGAGCAACTGACAACTTAACAATATTGAATCTACTGATTCATGAATACTATTTGGTGTTTTATGTAAGAAATCTTTGTCTATATCAAAGTCATAAAGCTTTTCTGACATTTATTTGGATCTTTTAAATGTTCTCTTAGCAAATGGCAGCAGAGTAACTGAATGCTACACAGGCATGCAACCAGGAACAAACTGGAATTACAACTAAAACACACAAAAAACTACCTTCAATAATCAACTGAAGACTAGCTGGAGAGAACCCTGATAACAAAGGACAGGAAGTGCAGGAAGTGGAGACCTCATAGAGACTGGTGTGCTAGAAAGGGGAAGAAAATGAGCAAGAGACAGAGATCATTTTGAAGAAATAATGGCAGAAAACGTTCCTAACCAGGTGAAGGAAAAAGTCACACAAGTTCAGGAGGAACAAAGAGTTCTAAGCAAGAAGAACCCAAATAAGGCCATGCTCAGACACATTATAATTATAATGCCAAACATTAAAGACAAAGGCAGAATCTTAAAGGCAGCAATGGAAAAACAATTTGTTACCTATAAAGGAGCTCCCATAAAGCTATCAACTTATTTCTCATCAGAAATCTACAGGACAGAAGGCAATGGCATGAAGTACTCAAGGTAATGAATAGTAAGGATCTGAAACCAAGATTACTATAAACAGCAAGTTTATCAGTCAAAATAGATGGTGATATAAAGAGATTCCCAGACAAATAAAAATGCTAAAGGAGTTTATCACCATCAAGCCAGAAAGCCAGCATTGCAAGAAATGCTAAAGGGACTGCTATAATGAGAAGAAGAAATCGAGAAAAAAACCTAGGCGTGCAGAGTTAAAATGGCAATAAATAAGTGCCTATCAATAATAACCTTAAATGTAAATTGGATTAAATGATCCAATCAAAAGACATAGTGTAGCTGAATGGATACAAAAACATGACCCAAGTATATGCTGTGTACAAGAGACCCAT
Source organism: Myotis davidii (assembly GCF_000327345.1). Taxonomy (NCBI): domain Eukaryota; kingdom Metazoa; phylum Chordata; class Mammalia; order Chiroptera; family Vespertilionidae; genus Myotis; species Myotis davidii. The sequence continues at coordinate 2,789,215 of NW_006289392.1, forward strand.
CTGAGAACAAAAAACTCACACAAGTTGAGAGTGAAGGGATAGAAAATTTTTTTCCATGCAAATGGAAATGAAATAAAAGCTGGGGTAGCAATACTCATATTTGACAAAATAGATTTCCAAATGAAGGCATCAGAAGAGACAACAAAGGTCACTACATAATGCTAAAGGGATTGATCCAAAAAGAGGATATAACCTGGCAAACATATATGCACACACCATAACAGCACCTAAATATATAGAAAAAAAAAACTTCTAGGGGACTTTAAGGGAGAGATCAACAACAATACAGTCATAGTAGGGGACTTTAACAGCCTACTGACTTTACTGGATAGATCTTCCAGACAAAAAAGCTACTAAGGAAACAATGACTCTAAAGGACACGCTGGATCAGATGGATTTAATTAACATTTATAGAACATTTCACCCCAAAGCAGCAGAGTATACATTTTTCTCAAGTACACATGGGTCATTCTCAAAGATAGACCACATGCTAGGCTAAAAAACAAGTCTCTACAAATTCAATCAGGTTAAAATAATATTAACCATTTTCTCAGATAACAGTGGAATGAAATTAGAAATCAACTACAGTAAAGCTCCCCAAAACATTCAAACACATGAAGGCTAAATATCATGTTATTAAACAATGAATGGGTTAGCAATGAGATCAAGGAAGAAATTAAAAACTTCCTGGAAACAAATGAAAGTGAACACAAAACAACCCCAAATCTCTGGGACACAGCAAAAGCAGTTCTGAGAAGGAAGTTCATAGTACTACAGGCCTACCTCAAAACACAAGAAAAATTAATAATAAATTATTTACCCCTACAACTTAAAGAATTAGAAAGAGAACAACAATAAAAGCCCAGAGTAAGTAAAAGGAAGGAAATAATACAGACTAGAAAAATAACTGACATAGAGACTAAAAAAAAACAATACAAAAGATCAATAAAACCTGGTTCTTTCAAAAAATGGACAGGATTGGTGAACCATTAGCCAGACTCAGGAAGAAACAGAGAGAGGACACAAGTAAATAAAATAAGAACAAAAGCTGAGAAGTAACAACTGACACCACAGAAATACAAAGGACTATAAGAAAACTAGAGGCACAGTGCATGAAAATGGTGCAGGGGTAGGGTCCCTAGGACTGGCTGGCGATCAAGGCCAATCAGGTTCTCCGCTTCCCCACCTCCCCACTTCCCCACCTCCCCACTTCCCTGCCTCCCTGCCTCCCCCTTCCCTCACTCCCTCAGTGCCCCGCTGCTGCTGCTGGTCACCCATCATGTTCCACACTGCCCTCTAGTAGTAGTGCATGTCATAGCGAGCCATCAAACTCCTGGTCTTCTGGTTGAACTCCTAAGGGGACACTTTGCATATTAGCCTTTTATATATATAGGTACTATGAACAACTATATGCCAACAAGCTGGACAACCTGAAAGAAATGGACAAATTCCTAGAAATATATAATTTCTTAAAACTGAATCAGGAAGAATCAGAAAACCTGAATAGGATTATAACAACTGATGAATTTGAAGCAATGGTAATAAAAAAAAACTCCCAGCATTATCCTAATTCCAAAACCAGATAAAAACACTGGAAAGAAAGAGAATTACAGGCCAATATTTCTGATGAACATAGATGCTAAAATGCTCAACAAAATACTAGCAAATCAGATCAAGCAATATATTAAAAAGATCGTACACCATGACCAAGTGGGATCAATTCCAGGGATTCAAGGCTGGTACAATATCCACAAATTAATAAATATGATATATTGCATAAACAAATTGAAAGACAAAAATCACATGACCATATCAATAGCTGCAGAAAAAGCATTTGACAGAAACACCCATCTACACTAATAAAAGAGAAAGATGCAAATTGACTGCACCTTTGTGACGCCCACCAGCCAATCAGGAGTGAGTATGCAAATTAACCCAACAAAGATGGAGGGTTAATTTGCACACACAGACACTGAGTGTCTGGAATGCTTGTGTCATTGCCATGGCGATGACACAGGCGTTCCGCACTGCCCTAGCCGCTCCAGGCCTCTGGGTAGCATGGGAAGGTGGAAAGGCAGCTCCGGGCTGGAGCGAAGGTGGTGCCGGCAGCCAGGGGAAGGAAGGCCCATTCTTGCATGAATCTTCATGCTTCGGGCCTCTAGTCCTATATAATAAAAGCCTAATATGCTAAGTGTTCAGTCGACTGGTCGGCTGTTCAACCAATCAAAGTGTAATATGCTAATGATATGCTCAGGCTGCTCAACCACTCGCTATAATGTGCACTGACCACGAGGAGGCAGGCAGTCGACCAGTCACTTTGACATGCACTGACCACCAGGGGGCAGATGCTCTGACTGGTAGGTTAGCTTGCTGCTAGGGTCTGGCCGATTGGGACTGAGTGAGCCGGGCTGGACACACCCTAGAGCCCTCCTGCCGTCCCTCCCCAGCTGGCCAATCTCCCATGTCACTCCCGGCCCTGATCATGCATCTGTGGGGTCCCTCGGCCTGGCCTGTGCCCTCTTACAATCTGGGACCCCTCAGGAAATGTCAGAGAGCCAATTTTGTCCCGATCCCACAGGCCAGGCCAAGGGCCCCCGCTGGTGCATGGATTCGTGCACTGGGCCTCTAGTTTTTGATAAAAACTCTCAGAAAAGTGGGAATAGAGGGAGCATATCTCAACATGATAAAGGCCATTTATGACAAACCTACATAGAGCATTTTTAAACAAAAAATCCCATTTACCATTTCACAAAAATAAATTAAGCATAAACTTAACCAAGGAGGTGAAAGGCCTATACTGGTAAAACTGCAGGACATTGAAAAAAGAGATAGAGGAAGATGTAAACAAGTGGAAGAATATACTGCATTCATGGATTGGTAGAATTAACATCATTAAAATGTCCATACTACCCAAGGCCATCTACAGATTCAATGCAATTCCCTTATTAAAATACCAATAGCATATTTCACAGATCTGGAACACATACTCCAAAATTTATATGGAACCAAAAAAAAAAAAAGACCCTGAATAGCCACAGCAGTCTTGAGAAAGAAGAACAAAGTTGGAGGAATCACAATACCAGATATCAAGTTATACTACAAAGCCATTGTAATCAAAACAGCCTGCTACTGGCACAAGAACAGGCATATAGATCAATGGAACAGAACAGAGACCCCAGAAATCGACCCAATCCATTACACTCAATTATTCTTGACAAAGGAGGCAAGAACATACAATGGAGTAAAGACAGTCTCTTCAATAAATGTGTTGAGAAAATTGGACAGATACATGCAAAAAAATGAAACCATAGCACCAACTTACACCATACACAATAACAAACTCA
>NW_006289392.1:2793212-2834518 GCF_000327345.1 Myotis davidii
CCCTAACGCTGCAGAATATATATTCTTCTCAAGTGCACATGGAATATTTTCAGAGATAGAGCACATGTTAGGAGACAAGTGTTACCCAGTAGATGAGTGAATAAAAAAGCTGTGGTACATTTACACCATGGAATATTATATAACAGTAAAAAATGACCTCTTACCCTTTGAGATAGCATGGAGAGACCTGAAGAGTATTATGCTGAGTGAAATAAGCCAGTCGGAGAAAGACAAGTATCACATGATCTCACTCATATGTGAAATCTATTGAACAAAATCAACTGATGAGTGGAGTCGACCCAGAGATGTAGAAGTAAGGAACAGACTGAGAAATCTTAGAGGGAAGGTGGGGGAGGGTGAGTGGGTGGGAAGTGATCAACCAAAGACCTTGTATGCATATATGCCTAACCCATGGACACAGGTAATAGGGTTGTGAAGGCCTGGGATGGGGGGCCAGGGGTGGGCTAGATGGGGCCAATGGGAGAAAAAAGAGACATATGTAATAGTTTCAACAACACAAATTTAAATTAACAGGGTACCGATCTTGTACATACATAATTTTCATATTTTTGATATAATTATTAATTATAGTATTTCTTATTTTACTTTTAAATTGTTTATTGTTAACATAAAAATACAACTGATATATGTATATTTTCTTTGTATCCTGTAAACTTCTAAAGGCAGTTATTTATTTTGTAGCTTTTATTGTAGACTAGAGGCCCGGTGCACAAATTCGTGCATGAGTGGGGGTCCCTCAGTCTGGCTGGCGATCAGGGCCAATCAGGGCTGCCGGCTGAGGGGAGGGATCACAGCAGGTTGGCTGTGGGATTGAACTGACCACCAGGGGGCAGCACCTGCATCAAGTATCTGCCCCTTGGTGGTCAGTGCGGGTCATAGCTACCGGCTGGTTGTCTGGTCATCTGGTCTTAAGGGTTGCTTAGGCTTTTATATGTAAATTCCTTGGAATTTTCTGTATACATTATAATTACTTCCTTCAAATGATTACTTCCTTCATTTCAATCTGCATGTCTTTAAAAAGTTTTATTGAGGTATAATTGACATAAACAAACTACTCTTATTTGAAGTGTACAATATGATGCTTTTACACATGTATACAATCATGAAGCTATTGCCAAAATCAAGAACATTAAACATAGTCAAATCTCCAGAAGTTTTCTCATGCTTCTGTGTATTCTTCCACCCATTTCCACCCCCCACAGATGACTACTGATCTTCTCTCTGTCAGTATAAATTAGTCTGCATTTTCTGAAGTTTAATATAACTGCAGCATATAGTACAGACTTTTGTTTAGTCTGGCTTCTTTCATTAACATAAGTATTTTGAGATTCATCCATATTGTTGAATATACCAATAGATCTTTCCTTTTCATAGCTGAGTAGGATTCTATTTTATACCATAAACTTTTTCTCCTATGTTTTCTTTTAGAAATTTTACAATTAATCATGCTAAAGTTTTGGCTTTATACTTAGGACTAGTACACATTTTGAATAAACTTTGTATATGGTGCAAGATTTGGATCAAAATTCATTTTTTCACATATAGATATTCAAATGTTCTGTCATTTGTTTTTCCATTACATTGCAATTGCAACATTGTGAAAAAATCAGTTGAGCCTGCATGTATGAATCTATTTCTGGACTCTAATCTAGCAATTGGATCTATTTGTCTATCTTTGTACCAATACCATGGTATCTTGATTACTGTAGTTTTAGAGTAAGATGTGAAATCAGGCAGTATTAGTCATCCAACTTTGTTCCTTTTCAAAGTTGCTTTGGCTATTTCATGTCCTGTGGATTTCCATATTGATTTTAGAATAATATTGTCAATTTCTTTAAAAAATTCACTGATATTTTTATTTATCTGGCATTGAATCTACAAATCTATTTGGGGAGAATTGATATTTTAATAATGTGCAACCCATGAACAAGGTACATTGCTCCATTTAATTTCTCTTAGTAATGTTTTGTGGGTTTCAGTATACAGATCTTGCACATGTTTTGCCAGCTTTTTCCATTTCACTTTTTAAAATACAGTTGTAAAAATATGTATTTTAAATTTCAGCTTTCATTTGTGTCTTACTAGCATATGTGAGTATAATTGATTTGTGTATATTGATTTTGTACCCTTCAATTTTTCCAAACTCACTTATGAATTCTAGACCCTCCATATCTCTATATATAAAAGGCTAAGTGACCAACCGTCCGTCTGTCCAACCATCCAACCATCCAACTGACCGACCAGCCAGTACATATGGCGCTCACTGGCAATTTACAAATAAATGTTGACTCACTCATGCATGATACATATAAAGCTTTCGCTGGAGCCAATTGTACTTATGTGTTTCAATCTGTCATTGTCGAGGGTGAATTTGGTTGTTTTTCTTGACATTCTGAAGCAGAAAGAAAGTGGCGTAATGCACAGAATATGCCTGAAGACCAACTATTGGCACAAGAGACCTCTGAAGCTGAAAAAACCGGCGTCGTCGACAGAATGTATCTGAAGACCAACTATTGGCACAACGGACCTCTGAAGCTGAAAAAAACCTGCGTCGGCGACAGAATGTATCTGAAGACCAACTATTGGCACAACTATTGACACTTTATTGTAGAGAAAGGGTGAATAGCAATATTAAAATATGTTTTCTAATTAATTTCCTTTCAATGTGCACGAATCTATGCATTGGGCCACTAGTAGATAATAATGTCCTATACAAATAAAGATAGTTTTGTTTCTTCCTTTCCAAACCGAATGCCTTTTTCCTCTCTTGCTTTTTCTACTGGCTAGAACTTCTGGTTGAGTAGGAGTGATGAGAGTGGACATCCTTGTGCTGTTCCTCATCTTAGGAGAAAAGCTTTAGTCTCTTGCCATTAAGCATGTTAGCTGTTTTCATAGAATAAAACCAATTAAGCCACCTAGTTTTGGAGTTTTCTTTTTAGAAACGTTTTTAACTACAAATTCAGCTACTTTTATAAACAGAGCTAGTCAGATTTTCTATTTCATCTTGAATAAGCATTAGCAGTTCTTGTCTTTCATTGGATTTTTTTTTCATTTCATCCAACTTGTAGAATTTATGTATATATTTATTTCAGAGAGAGAAAGAGAAACATCAATGATAGGCGGGAATCATTAATTGGCTGCCTTTTGTAAGCCCCGACACTGGGGATCGAGCCTACAACCTGGGCATGTGCCCTGACAGGTAATCAAACCTCAACCTCCTGGTTCATAGGTCAACACTCAATCACTGAGCCATACTGGCCAGACCAACTTGTAGAATTTATTAGCATAACGTTATTCATAATATTTCATTATTATCATTTTAATATCTATAATGTTTTAATTGCCAATATTGTTAATTTGTATTGACTGTTTTGTCTGTTCAGTCTGACTAGAGGTGTATAGAAAATATATTTTTTAAAGTTTTATTTTATTATTATTATTTTTAAAATTAAATCTTTATTGTTGAAAGCATTACATATATCTCCTTTTTTCCCCCATTGACCCCTTGTAACCTGCCCCCACTGCCCACCCCAGGCCTTCGCCACCCTATTGTCTGTGTCCATGAGTTATGCATATATGGAAAACAGTATGAAGTTTCCTCAAAAAATTAAATATGGAACTGCCATTTGATCCAGTGATCCCACTTCTAGGAATATATCCTAAGAAACACAAAGCACAATCAGAAAGGATGTATGCACCCCTATGTTTATAGCAGCACAATGTATAATAGCTAAAATCTGGAAATAGCCCAAATGCCCATCAATAAACGAGAGGATAAAAAAGTTGTGGTACATTTATATCATGGAGTACTATGCAGCAATAAAAAAGAAGGATCTCTTACTCTTTGAGACAGCATGGAGGGACCTGTAGAGTATCATGCTAAGTGAAATAAGCCAGACAGAGAAAGACACATATCACATGAACTCACTCATATGTGGAATCTAATGAACAAAATAAATGATGAACAAATTATATCCAGAAACATAGAAGAATAGAACACACTGTGGAACCACAGAGGGAAGGCCAGGGAGGGTAGGTAGGTGGGAAGAGATCATAAAAGATATTTCTTTGGTCTTTTGAAAATATCCAGTTTTGATTTTGTTGATTTTCACTATTTTTGTTCTATTTTTCTATTTCATTAATTTCTGTTCTGATCTTTATTATTTTCTTTTTGTATGAGTTTAACTTGCTATTATTGTTTCTAGTTTCTTAAGGTGGAATTTTGGATGATTGATTAGAGACTTTCTTGTTTTCTAATATAGGCACTTTAGCATTATAAATTTCCCTTAAAGTGCTGCTTTATCTATATCCCATACATTTTGTATGATGTGTTTTCATTTTCCTTTAGCTAAGAATACTTTCTAATTCTTCTTTTAATTTTGTATTTGACCTATGGGTTATTTAGGAGAATCTTATTTAGTTTCTACTAGTAAATATTTGGGGACTTTTCAGATCTATTTCTGTTGTTTTCTACTATAAGAATTCTTTGGACAGGGAACACATTTTGTATGTCTTGAATTCTTTTAAACTTTTGAGGCCTTTTATGGCTTAGAATATGGTTTATCTTGTGAACCATCTCTGTGCACTTCAAAAGAATTTGTATTTTGCTGTTTGGAGGCGAAGTGTTTTATAACTGTCAATTAGGTCAGATTTTGTACATTCTTACTTGCTGTCTATTTATCCTGTCAGTAAATTATACAGTGGTATTGAGAACTTGGGGTGCTCTCTCTGTGCAGCTCTCTCCCCTTCAATATCTTATCTTGCACCTCTAGCTACTCTGGTCTGTTCAGATTACCAGCTCCATCTCTAACTTCTGGCCTCTCTCTGGATTTTCTGTTCTTGCTCGGAAATTCTTAAGCAGGAAGAGAGGGCAACTGCAGGGCCCATCCTGTTTGTTTTGCTCACAGACATCACTCTTGTTTGTCGCCTAATGTCCAGTGTCTTGAAAACTGATGTTTCATATATTTTTTAAGTTTTTGGTTGTTTCAGGTGGAGAGTGAAACCAGTTACTGTTATTCCTGTTTGGCTGGAAGCAGACATCCTGGATGCCCTTCCTTTGTTTGCTTCTGCGTGCCTATTGCAGTGGCTGAGACTTTCAGTAAGTACAGTGCTAAACAGAGGTGGCCGTTGTGGCTATTTTTATTTCATTCCTAGTATACGAGGAGGAGTATTCCGTTTTTCACCATTAAGTATAGTGTTAGCTGTAAGGTTTTCACCGGTGACTTTCTGGCAGTTGAGAAACTTCTCTATTTTTAGTATGCTCTGAGTTATTAATTTTTCATAAATGGCTGTTGAATTTCAGCAAATGCATTTTCCTGCATCTGTTAAAATGATCATTTTTTTCTCATGTAATCTGATATTTTGGTGAATTGCATTTATTAATTTTCAAATGACAAACCAATTTTGCATAATGATTCATTATCTTTTTATCTGTTCAATGTACTAATATTTTGTTTGCCTTTTATATTTATAGGTACAAAAATGAAACAACTATATGCCAACAAGCTAGACAACCTGAAAGAATTGGACAAATTCCTAGAAATATATAATCTCCTAAAACTGAATCAAGAAGAATCAGAAAACCTGAATAGGCCAATAACAACTGATGAAATAGAAGCAATAATAAATAAGTAAATAAATAAATAAATAAATAAATAAATAAATAAATAAATCAGCAAAGAAAAACCCTGATTCAGATGGCTTCACAGGGGAGTTTTACCAAACATTCAAAGAAGAACTAATGCCTATACTCCTCAAACTATTTCATCTATGTTTTGGGGGGAATATGGTATGTAGTTTTCTTTTCTTGTAAAGTTTTGCCTGGTTTTCTTTATCAAAATTATTCTGCCATGTAAAATTAGTTAGAAAGTTTCCTCTTATATTTTCTGGAAGTGTCTTGTGGTATTGATTTAATTATGTCTTCCTTAAATATTTATTCAAATCTACCTGTGAAATTAATGGGCTTGGAGTTATTCATTGTGGGAAAGCTTTAAATTGCAAATTCAATTTTTAAAAATAAATGACACTTCAGATTTTCTATTTCATCTTGGGTTAATTAATAATTTGTGTCTTTTAAATAATTTTCTATCTGTCTAAGTCATTTAATAGCATAAACTCATTTCTATTTTTCTCTTATTTTCTTTTCAATGTCTATAAGATCTATAGTGTTGTTCTTTCTTTCATTCCTATTATTGGTGATTTGTGTCTTCTCGTTTTTTTTCTAATTGATCTAGCTAAAGGTTTGTCAATTGCATTGATCTTTTAAAAGAACCAGTTTTTTGTTTCATTGATTTTCTTCAGTTATTTATTCATTTCCTATTTTGTTGATTTCTACTCTTATCTTTAATATTTCCTTCCTTCTCCCCACCGGGGGTTTAATTTGCTCATCTCCCACTCCTCTTTATTCCTTCAGCTAGAAACAGAAAGAATTCATCTGAGACCTTTCTCCTTTACTAATATAAGCATTTAAAGGTATAGATTTCCACTGCTTAAACACTATTTCACAGTTATTAACGTCAGGTTTACTGAGGTGTCCTTTATACACAGAAAAATTGACACATATTTTTATATCCAGTCTATGCATTTTTTAAATTTATACGGTCATGTAACACCATCAATCAAATTACAGAATGTTTCAATCACTCTAAAAGTTTCCTTATTCTTATTTGTAGTTGACTTTCTTCATTTACCCCCTAGTCCACTGACCTGTTTTCCTTCTGTCCCTCTAATTTTACCTTTTCCAGAATGTCTTTAAAAACATAATCCGGTTCGGCCAATATGGCTCAGTGGTTGAGAGTCCACCTATGAGCCAGGAGGTCATGGTTTGATTCCCAGTCAGAGTATATGCCTGGTTTGTGGGCTCAATCCCCAGTATGGGGCATATAGGAGTCAGCCGATCAATGATTCTCATCACTGATGTTTCTATTTCTCTATCCCTCTCCTTTCCTCTCTGAAATCAATAAAAATATATTAAACATACATATAAAATCATAGAGTATGCACCTTTTTGAGAGGCTGCCTTTTTCACTTAGCATGATTCCTTGAAATTCTTCCATGTTGATACATGTATGAATATTTGCTCTTCACCACTGAAGAATATTTCATTGCGTGGATATGCCACAATTTGTGCATTGGCCCGTTGCTGGCTGTTTATGTTGTTCCTGGGTTTAGGTGATTATAAATAAAGCTGCTATAAACATTCAAGTACAAATTTTTATGTGAATTCCAATTTACTTGAGTAAATATCTAGGAGTGGTATTGCCAGCTTATATGGTAAGTGTATGTTTAACTTAATACAAAAATGCAAATGATTTTCCGAAGTGGCTATACCATTTTGCATTTCTCCCACCAGTATATTAAAGATCCAGTTACTCCACAGCCTTGACAACACTTGATATTGTCATATTTTACTTCTTTTTAAAATTTATCCATTCTAATAAATAATTATATCTCTGTGGTTTTGAATTGCTTTTCCCTAATATTGAGCATATTTTCAAGTGTTTGTTTGCCACTCACATCTCTTCTTTAGTGTAATGTCTGTTTAAATATTCTCTAATTTGATACTGATTTACTTAGTTTCTTATAATTGAACTATAGGAAATTGTTATATATTCTGTTTACCAGAACTTTCTATCAGTCAATGTGTTTTTAATTTCATCTAATTTAATATCTATCTAAGAGCAAAAATCTTTAATTTTGATGAAGTCTAATTTACCAATTTTTCTTTAGAATTTACATTTTGTGCTCTAAGAATATTTATCTACCCTAAGGCCACAAAAATTTTTATGTTTGTTTTCTTTTATGGTTTAGATTTTACATTTAAGAATAGGATATATTTCAACTTAATTTTTGTATATGGTCTGAGATATAGGTTAAGGCTTTTTGAGGTTTGTTTTTGTTTTGCATATAATCATCCAATCATTTCAGTACCATGTGTTGAAAAACTATCCTTGTTCCATTAATGGCATTGGAACTTCGTCAAAATCAGCCAACCATACAGTTATAGGTCTATTTCTGTACTGTCCAACCTGATTCACTGATCTATATGTCTCTCCTGTGGCCAGTACCACATGGTCTTGATTATTGTAGCTCTTTATAGTAAGTCCTATAATGATTATTTGTTCTTCCTCAAAATTGTATTGGTTACTCTAAGTATATTATTTATCCATGGCTGCATAACAATTTACCCAAAGCTTAGAGGCTTAAAACAACAAACATCTATTATCTCACAATTTCTGTAAGTCAGGAATTCTGAACAGCATGGCTGGGTTTTTCTGAATAAAGATCTCTCATATGCTTGTGGTTAAAATTCTAGCGAGACCTATAATCACTGAAGACCTGGCTGAGTAGAATGTTCATTACCAAGCCACTTGCATGGAGTTGGCCAGAGCCTTCAGGGTCTTACCACATGGAGCTCTCTAAAGGTGTTCTCTGCTCACATACAGCAGTGGGCTTCCCCCACAGTGAGTAGTAAGTGGAGAGAGAGAGAGAGAGAGAGAGAGATTGAGTAGGAAGGGGGGAGAGAGAGAGAGAGAGAGAGAGAGAGAGAGAGAGAGAGAGAGAGAGAGGAATGGAGAAAGTGACACAGTGTCCATTTCTAACCTACTCTCAGAAAGGACATATTATTTTCTGCCATAATCTATTGGTCACACAGACTAACCTAAATACCAGGACCATGGGTTCTGTCTTGGGAACTAGTTATGACACTAGGCCCTCTGCTTGTCTAGTTCAACTTCAGAATCAACTTGTTGAACTCTAAAAAAATAAGAAGGAGGAGGAGAAAGAGAAGGAGGTGGCAGTGGCTGTGGTGGTTTTGATTGGAATGCCATTGAATCAATAGATAAATTTGGGAAGAAATGATATGTTAACAATAAACCATGAACACACACTCTCTCTCCATTTATTCAAGTCTTCTTGATTCTTTTCATCAATGGTTTGTAGTTCTCAGCATAAAAAATCATATATATGTCATAAAAATCACATATATATGTCATGAGAGGAAGGGAGAGGGAGAGATTTACTCCTTATGATTTTATGTTTTGTGTTACTGTTGTATATGATGCTCCACTTATAAGTTTGGCCTCCTAAGTGTTCATTGCTAGGATATAGACTACAACTGATTTTTAAAAAACTTGTATATCTGGCAAACTTAATGCCACTTATTAATTCTAATTGCTTTTTTTATAGAATCCTTAGGATTTACTATATACGCAATCATGTTGTCTGAGAATTTCAAGAGTTTCACTTCTTTCCTTCTAATCAGTATGCTTTATTTCCTTTTTCTTGCTATATTGCATTGATGAAGACTTCCTGTCCCATGTTTAATCGGAATGATGAGAGCAGACTTCCTTGTCCTTCCCCTCATCTTTGCTCTATAGGTCACGGCTTCCTTGAATCAGTTTGAGTACCTTCCCTTTTGTTCCTAGTTTGCTGAGAGTTTTTATCATAATGGATGCTGAATTTTGTCAAATAATTTTTATATGTAAACATAATGAAATGTTTTTATTTTTAATCTGTTGAATAGCAAGCTACATTAATTAGTTTGTGAATGCTGTACCAATATTGTATCCTAGGATAAACCCCACTTGATCAGGTGTATTATCTTTGTTTAAAAATTAATCAAACAAATTTATTTACTTTTTTAAATTTAATGAATGTTACCTTTTTAAAACATTTCAAGAATATGTTTCCTTCTTCTTCCAGAGAAAAACTCCTCAAACCAGATGGTGTATTATCCTTTTTATATATTGCTGGATCAATTTGCTAATATTTTATTGAGGGGTATTTATATCCATGTTCATGAAGGATATGAACTGTTGTTTTCTTGTAATGTCTTTGTCTGCTTTTGGTATCAGGGAAATGCTGGCTTCACAAAACTATTTGGAAGGTATTTTCTTTTTTTCATTTTCTGGAGGAGTTTGTGTAGAATTGTTGTTTTCTCCCCTGGAATGTTTAGTTGAAGTTAGCAATGAAATGATTTGGGCCTGGGGTTTTCTTCTTGGGAGGTTCATAAATAGAAATCTGACTATCTTAGTAAATGCAGAACTATTCATTTATCTGGGTTTTTTTCTTGAGTAAAAGTTTGTCTTTCATGGAATGTGTTGATTTCTTCTGTTTTCAAATTTATTGGCATAATATAGTTTCAATATTTCTTTATTATCTTTTTTATTTTAAATATAGTTTTATTGATTTCAGAGAGGAAGGGAGAGGGAGAGAGATATGGAACCGTCAAAGATGAGGGAGATCATTGACTGACTGCCTCTTGCACACCCCCTCCTGGGGATCGATCCTGCAACCTGGGCATGTGCCCTTGACCAGAATCAAAACCGGGGTCTTTGAGTCCGCAGGCCGACAATCTATCCACTGCGCCAAATTATCTTTTTATTTTAAATCTTATTTCCTTTTTTTAAAGGAAGGACTGGAGGACATGGAGAGAGAGAGAGAGAGAGAGAGAAAAAATTTTCACTGGAGGACATGGAGAGAGAGAGAGAGAGAGAGAGAGAGAGAGAGAGAGAGAGAGAGAGAAGTTTGGCTGCCTTCTTCACGATCCTGGATTGGAGATCGAACCTGCAACCCAGGAATGTGCTCTGACTGGGAATCAAACAGGCAACCCTTCGGTCCACATGACAATACTCAACCAACTGAGCTACTCTCCAAGGGCCCTTTATGATCTTTTTAATGACTGTTGACTCTACATGTATTTCCTCTTTCATTTGTCATATTTTTACTTGGATCTTTCTTCTGTTTTTGATTAGGTCTGGCTAGAGGTTTATAAATTTAATATTTCCAAAGAAGTGTCTTTTGAGTTCATTGTTTTCTGCTTCAAATTTTATTTATTCTTGTTTTTATAATTATTAGTTACTTCCTTCTGTTTACCTTGTTTAATTTTATCTTCTGTTTTTGGTTTCTTAAACTGAAAAAATAGATAATATAGTTGAGGTTTTTCTTATTGTTAATATAAACATTTAAAGTTATATATTTTCTTCTAAACACTTGTTTTATCTGCATTCCACAGTTCTATTTTTATTCTTATTAAATAAAAATTATTTTACTAATTTTCTTGTGATTTCCTCCTTAGGATATTTAGAAGTATGTTGTTTCATTTCCTAATATTTGGGGATTTCTCAGATTTTTTGTTATTGATTTCTATTTTAATTTTATCATTGTCAGAGAATACATTTCTTATTATTTTAACTATCTTAAATTATTTTTATTGTTTCTGTGGTTTATTTTGATGGACATTCCATGCACATGCTGGTTAATAATGTTGCTCAGGAAATCTATCTTTACTGATTTTATGTCTATTTTTTCGATTAATTATGGAAAGACTAGTTTAAGTCTTTGACAGCAATCATGAAATTCTCTTTGTTCAGTTATATTGATCTTTTGCTTCAATATTTTGAAATGTGTTATCAGGTGCACAGACAGAATTATTGTCCACTTCATAAATTCACTCCTTCATTATGAACTGTCTCTCTTTATTCCCTGTAATATTTCAGGTTCTGAGGTCTAGTTTGTCTGATATTAGTATAGACATTCCATCTTTCATCAGATTGTTTTCATCATATATATTTTTTTCATTTTTGAATATTAACTTACCTGCATCTTATACTTAATTGGGTTTCTCATAACCAGTTATAATTGGATCATGCTTTTTTATCCAGTCTTAGAATTTTAATTGGAGTATTTAAACCATTCGCCTTAAATATGTATATTGGTCATATGGTTGAGTTTGGATTTACCAGGTTGCGATTTGTTTTCAATAGTTCCATCTGTTCTTTGTTATTTCTACTACTTGGGCCTTTAAGAAATGTTTACTTTTGATTGAGTACTTTTATGGTTCCATTTTATCTCCTGCTGTTGAATAGTAGCTATATTTCTTCTTTTTTAATGGTTGCATTGTGGTTTAAAACATATATCTTTCACTTATCATGATCTGCCTACAGTAGCATTCTACTATTTCACATATAACTAAGAATCTTAAGCCATTGAGCATGTGTAAGAACCTCACTTCTTTCCTTTCATTCTTTATGCTTTTATCACATATTTTAATGTTGTGTTATAGTTCAAAAATAGACTATTTTTCTGCAAATAATCAATACACTTTGAAATAAATTAAATGCGTAAAACACTTCATATTTACCTCCATGTTTACTATTTCCAGCCGCCTACATTCCTTATGCAAATCTCTTTCCATTTGTCGTCAGTTTTCTTCTGGTCTGTTTCTCCTGATTCATTTCCTCCTATTTACGGGCCACCTTGTCATGCTCTTCACATGTCTTCTACTAATTTTTACTTAGATACAGGAAATGGTGAGTTTTCCATTGTTGGGTGCGAAATTTTGTTGTATTCCTTTTTAAAACACCGTTCCTTTGTGTTTAGCATATATATATTTTATTTTCCATTTGAATTATTGTTACCAAGAATCATAAAAATATACACTGATAAAGAAGTACCCAAATTTTTTTCATAGAAAAATCTGGAACCTCAAGTAGGAATCTAGACATCGTGTTATAAAGGGTGGCACCATTTTCTGAAAAGGGAAGTAAGCCCTTTTGTTTTTATTGTTTTAATCTTTATTGTTGAAAGTATTACATATGACCCCCTTCTTCCCCATTGATCCCTTCCAACCTGCCCCGCCCCCCACCTCAGGCCTTCACCACCCTATTGCCTGTGTGCATGGGTTATGCATGTATGAAGACAAGGTCTTTGTTTGATCTCTTCCCACACTCCCACCCGTCCCCACCTTCCTCTGAGATTCCACAACATTGTCCTTTATTTTGATAAACAAGTTACTTGTGAACCAGTTTGACCTTCTCAGGGATTATTTTTGTGGGAGGCATACCCTAGTGGGAACTCAGGACTCCCAGCCCTGAGTGAGCTCTGTAAGTTGTTCTTGCCTTATAGTTCCCAGTAACTATTCTTTCCCCAGCAGGTGCCCTTTATTCAATCTTGTGGAGCTTCGCCCTGGGCATGTGGAGTGTGGTTTTGGCCGACAGCTCCAGAGAATTCCTGGGCTCTTTCTGGAGCTCCTTATCTACAAGTTCCCTCCTAGGTGCTCTGCTTCACGGATTCATGCAACTTGCGTCTTACTGGACTCTCATGTCTAACTTCTCAACTCATTGAGACCCCGGGCTGGTGAGGTTCCCTTCCCCACAGTCCAGAAATCGCCTCCGTGCAGAAAGCCAGGGTGATGTGGCCCTCCTTCCTGCCTCTTGTTCAAGGTCCAGAACATGTTGGTTCCCACTGCTGACCTCGGGAAGCCCCGGCCGGACCCTATTACCCTTTCCCAGCCAGAGAGCAAGGGTTAGATGGCTGCTCATGCTCTGCTTTAGGGGGCACAGTGCCCGGGATTTTCAGTCTGCGCTCCCCTGGGCATATGCCCAGGGTGTTCCTTCACCCCTTACCAGCACTTGTTTTGTAAATCGAATAGGTTTCAAGCGGCATCTGTTTTTTAAGTTTGCTTTTTCTGATTGTTAGTGAAAATGAGGGCCTTGTTAATGTTCCTGTGTTCATGTGCCTTGGCAACGGGGACCATATAGCCTTGTTTACTTGTGACATAGACAGCAATTAGATGTAGAAGTTGTTGTGCTTATTGATATTCAAAATTTATTGTATGTTTCATTGTTTTGTTCTTCCCCAGACTTCCCTGCTTTCTATGTGATTGATTGTACTTCTTTTTAATTTCCCTGTTTTATGCATTATATTTCTATTTTTATGTGTATGATTTGCTCTAAAATTTTAACACCCCGG
Organism: Myotis davidii; assembly: GCF_000327345.1. Taxonomy (NCBI): domain Eukaryota; kingdom Metazoa; phylum Chordata; class Mammalia; order Chiroptera; family Vespertilionidae; genus Myotis; species Myotis davidii. Next base: position 2,806,986 of record NW_006289392.1, read on the forward strand.
CTGACTTGAAAAATCTAAAGTTAATCAATATTTCTACCCTCTTCCTGAGCAAAACAGAAAAGTCTGAACATTTTAACTTTCAACAATTTTACTTGATATTATAGTCCACTAGAGGCCTGATGCATGGAATTTGCACAAGAGTAGGCCTTCCTTCCCTCCAGCACCTGGGACCCGGGCTTCCCTCTGGCTGCCAGCAGGCACCCGGGACCCGAGCTTCCCTCGCAGCCCCAGCTTGGTCAGGAAGGTTGCCTGGAAGGATATCCGATCTAATTAGCATATTATGCTTTTGTTATTATAGATTATTTTATCTTCTATCTTGTCTTTATAAGCACCAAATTGGGTATTTTATCACTATTTCATACAGGCAATTTTTGCTTATGTTACTCATATGTCTGCCAGTTTCTTTATTCACCATTACTTTTTACATCTCGCTCCTTCCTTCTGGGTTCAATTCCTTTCTATAATTTTTCTTTCAGTGGGATTCTGAATTGTAAATATTTTATATTTACTTTTATGAACATGTTTGTATTTTTTCTTCATTTTTTAAAAAAATCCTCAACTGAGGATATGTTTATTGGTTTTGAGAGAGAGAGAAACATCAATCGGTATGGGTCCCCGCCAGAAATTGAAGCTGCAACCTTTGGTGTATCGGGCGAGTCTCCAATGAACTGAGCCACTTGGCCGAGGCTTTTTTCTTCCCTTTTTGAAGGATAGTTTAGGTCAGGATGGATTTGGGGGTTGGCAGTTATTTTTCCTCAGCACTTTGAAGACATGTGTTATCCTCTGGCTCAAACACTCCTGTTGAGAATCCTGCGGCCCAGCAGCTATTGTTTCTGAGTAAACGCTTCTCTCTTTCCTCTTCGACTTTTGTATTCAGCAGTTTCACTGTGATGTGCTCAGTTATGGATTTATTTTTATTTATCCTGCCTGACCATTATGCTTTTCAAATATGATAAATCAAATTTGTAATGAATTCTGGGCAATTTCCTCTGTTTTCTCAGTTCTCTCTACCTGGAGCCCCTTTTAGGCAGCTATTGTGGGTTTATCATTCCATTTTCTATTGTTTTATTTTTCATATTTTCCACGTTTTTCTCACAACATATTCTACTTTGGCTAAAGTCTCCTGATCCACCTTCTAACTCATGTATTGTCTCTCCCCCTGGTTTCAACATATTTCCATTAAGCTTTTTAGTTTCAAAATTTTTTCCTTTTTATTTGGTCCACTTAAAAACCTGCTTGTTCTGTTTTCATAGTGCTTTATGCATATTTTAGAATCTATATTACTTTTTAAAGGTCTTTACTCCTTTTCAAGAATATTTATTTTGTATTATCTTTTTGATATTATGTCAAGTTTCTGATTCTCGGGTTTCCATTTGGTGGTCTTCACTAATTCTCATGCTGGAGAGCACATTACATATGTGTTCCTCTGATTTCCTTAGGCCTCACTCTTCTCTTTCATTTTTTCCTTTCTTTTTAAGAGATCAACTGTGCATTTAGAAAAAGTGTTTCTGTGTAACTCTCAAGCATTCATAGACACGTGTAGTGGGAAGGTGTTCAGGTTGTATGATTTACCATGTTGCCAAAACCATATCACATGCTTCTTTCTTAACAACCAAGTTTCCCATTGTATAATAAAGAGATGAGAGCCAGTGGTGCCACTGTGTCTTAGCTGGGTCATTTCTATCGTTGCAAACTTTAAAACTCAGTGACAACTACCCTCGCTAATTGACCACTAATTTTGTTTGTTAGCAACGTTGTTTTGGTTGTGGCATCAAAAACAAACAAAATTGGAAACAGAAGTGCTTTGGGTTGAGATTATTTCAAGGGCACGTGGCACCTGAAGGACGTGAGAAGGAGCAGCAGAGCCAGGGGATGGACTGGAGGGTGTCAGGTGCCCACAAAAGGGCGCATTCCAGATGTCTGCCTCACCTCTGCCTCCTTTCAGAGTGGCTTTCCTTGCTGTAGTTCTCTGGTAGCCCAGCTCACCATTTCACTGTTCCTCTATTCAAGGAAGCAGCTTGGACTGAAACTAGTCTCTTTGTCTCCTTTATCAACTCCTCGGGGAGAGGGTGAGAATGGCCCTGCTGGGTCATGAGTCTACATTGTTCCTCCCACCTACACACAAGGGGTCAGAGCCACAGGATTTAAACACAGTTTTGGAACCACACTCCGGTGCCAGGCACAGTCAGAGAACACGGTGACCATGAACTGGGAAGACAAACCCAAAAGATAATTACTGCATCCCTCGGCGGAGAAGTTATCCTTTGCATCACATTTCTCATGAAGTGACTTGTAGGTTGATAGAGAACAACAATGTGGAGAGGCAGAAAGGGGTCTTAGCAAATGCCGTGGGCTCAAATGAGAACGAGTCATTTCCCCATGGGAGGACGAATAATGATCTGGAAACAGAAATGGGGGCATAACAGAAAGGCCCCACCTTGTCTAGATGAGACAGAGTGAAGAATACCATCCTCCCATTGAGAGGCCTACAGAGGAAACCATTACCTTCAGGGGCGTCTGGGTTTTTTTAAATATATTTTTATTGATTTTTTACAGAGAGGAAGGGAGAGGGGTAGAGAGTTAGAAACATCGATGAGAGAGAAACATCGATCAGCTGCCTCCTGCACACCCTCTACTGGGGATGCTCTTGCAACCAAGGTAGATGCCCTTGACCAGAATCGAACCTGGAACCCTTCATTCCACAGGCCGACACTCTATCCACTGAGCCAAACCGGTCAGGGCACATCTGGGTTTTTATTGGAGCCAGAAGATAGAATATTGGCGATAAAAATGAGCATATAGGACTTTATACAATGCAGTAGGTCTGGATGGGTTATAGGGGAAAGGTTGGGAGGAAGTAAATGGTGGCAGCTCAGCTGGCAGGTGGGGCTGGGAGGTTCAGAGCAGTATGGGCAGGGTTTCAGGGGCACATGGACTGAGAAGCAGTGATGAGGCAGCGATGAGTGTGGCTCTGGTGACAGCTGTCTCCCTGCTGGAGACAGATTTCAGGAGCCACTGGGCTTCATTCCTTTGTAGAGATCTTGTATGTTCTATCCCCTTAATTGAATAGGGTTTTTTCTTCCTGTTTTCATTAATCCATCCTTTAAGATACAGCTCAATCCCCATTTCCCTTCTCAGTCCTTCCATGAGCTCTGTAATCTCTAGTGGCTTCTCCTGCCTCCTGTGGCCCTCCTGGTCTGTGCCATTCTTTTGGTAATGACCTCTGGACCCCAAGCTCTTGTCCTGAGCTGCCTGATATCATCATAGCTATTCATGGCTCTCGTCATGCTTCACCAATGAGACTCCCTGGGGGAGGAACAGCCCTTACACTGCTTTGTATTTGCTGTCGAATGGTGGATAGTGACCCTCACACTGTAGGTATATGTATTTACTAGTATATCGACTACTTGGGTATATGTTTATGACCGTGGGCGCATCACTCTATGGCATTCAGTTTGCCTAATTGTAAAGAAGAGAAAATAGCATCCACGCTCCATTTGCCTATTTTGTCTCTCAGTAGATCTCTCTGGAACACCTATTCTGTGTAGGGGTGAGTTTGTGGACTGAACACTTATTAATAGGATGATTAAAAGCATTGGATTAGAGAATGGATGTGGGAAATGCCCTGAAAAGCAGAAAGCACTCACATTACAAAGGAAAGGTGTTATTTAAACATTCACATTTAGACATCAGAACATTAACTTAGATTATTTTATAAGCTCCCTCCTGAGTTCCTATAGACTCTGGGCATGCAGTGCCTATATTATAGCACTTACCACATTGTATTATAGTTACGTGTGTATGTTTCTATCTCTGCCCCATACTGTGAGCTTCAACACTGAGTCCTCAGCACTTAGCAAAGTGCCTGCCGCAGTAACAGGTCTCAGTAAATATGTTAAATAAATTAATGAATGAGAGAAAATCAGCACCCAAGGGTTCCCAGCCTATGAAATGTGTTCAGACAATAAACACACTGACAAGTATTCTTTCCTAAGAATCTTGTGGGGAGAATTACAAGGAAAAATGAAGGATAGATTTTGCCCGGGAGGAACTTACAATGAAATGGAGAAGCGAAACACATGCATATGAAAATGCCTTGTGATGTTTTGTCCAATTACATCAAAGCAGTGGTGTTTTAGACGGTGACACAGGCGTTGAGGGATTTCAGAAGAACAATAACAGGCAGGAGAAGTTAATCAGGAGAGGCTTTTTGGAGAAACAGGAATTGAATAGGGAGCTAATGGCAATATAAACAGAATTCACAGAGTCTGCCGCTTTCCGGATGGAGGGAGTGAGCTGACCACTGGCAGTTTGCAAGGGTATCTGAGAGCTCTGAGGGCCACAACGCTTATGGGGGATGCGTTGTCCTTTTATTGACATGCATGTCTACACACATGCACATGCATTTCTGTGGTCACAGAGGTGAGGGCCTTGGGGTGCATCCCCTCTCTCCTCAAGAGCTTCTCTCTACTTTCATGTGAAGCCTGTGGAGGCAGCAGTTTTGCAGGTCTCAAGGGCTCGCTCCCAGGACTGGGCCTGCTCGACAAGGGCCCCATTTCTAGGGTGTAACACAGAGCGCATTCAATTACGGATCTTTGTTCAATCACTTTGATCATCTTTGGAGCAGTTGAGTATGGCGCAGAGCCTTGGGGACAACTGTTTGTCCCTCTCAAGGTTGGCGGTGGGCAGCGTGGGCCTGCTGCTGGGGGCCCTGTGGTGGGACCATCAGGGGACTGACGGCCTAGCTGCAGGTCACCTCCCCAGGGAAATCCAGAGATGGCCTCAGATGTCTTCATCGCTTCCACAAATGTGTATTGTACCATGTGATGTGCTAGTGTTTCTTCTAGGTGCTCGGAGCAGAGCTGCAAATAACAGAAAAAAAGTTTACTAGTTTCATGGAAATTACATTTAAGTTAGAAAAGAAAGAAAATCAGTAAGTTAATTTTATATAAACTAATAAATACTATTAAGAAAATAAGCAGTGAAGTCCTAGAGAAGGGCCAGGGAAGACCTCACTGCAGGTGTGAGATTTGAGCTGAGACCTGAAGAATAAGGAGGAGCCAGCCATGGGAACTAAGAAAAGGCTATTCCAGGCAGCGAGAATGGCGAGTGCAAAGGCTGAGGCAGGAACATAATTGGAGACTCCAAGATGTAGTCTTGTGCTTACACACAGACACACACACACACACACACACACACGCACACACATAGACACACACACACACGCACACACATAAACACACACACACATAGACACACACAGACACACACACACACCACACATAGACACACACGTGCGCACACACACGCACACATACACACTGGCCTAAGCCTAGGGAGTAAAAGCGTCAGAAGGAATCCAGACAAAAGCCCACAACGGCCAGGCCACGCAGGCCTAATCAACCATAGGAACACACTGGGTTTATTGTGAGAGCCACAGGCAGCCACTGAGCCACTGGAAGCAGGGAAATGAGGGCATCCCGGGCGGAAGGCCTAGCATTCAGCCTGTGTTGGAGGTAGAGCTGCTGTGCAGGTCCCACGTGGCCCTGAACTCTCCAGCTCTCCTGGAACTTGCCATGTGGGCAGATTGTCCACCATCCTCAAGACTCTGAGATATTCCAAACTGGAAAGCCCAGAAAGTGGAGGGCTCCTTAAACACCCAGGCCAATGAGTGGAAGGAAGACCATTCACAACTCTTTATCTCACAGGAGTCACCAAAAACCATGAAGGCTATTTCAGAATCAACCCAAATGCATCAGTGCCTCTTCCACAGAGAAAGAGTTCCTGATAATCACCCTGCTTTGTAAATATAGGCTTTTGGTTTCCATTCATCAGCTTAAACCCTTCACCTAATGACTTTGCTCAACTTTTCCCCATAAATGTAGAATGCTTCATTAAGAAGGCATCTTAGAGAACATCTAAGGGGCAATGGCTTGATAAAAATCCAGATCTTTGGATCTCAGTCTTATCTCCTTCCTCCATACTTGATTAGTGTGAAGAAGGACAAATTAGGTAAATTAGACCAGCACCACGATTCAGAAAAAGACCCCCCACATTAAACAGGCAATTTAACGTTTTCCAACATTGGGAGTCTGGAATGTGCAAATGAAATGGTGGTGATTCACTGTCTGTTTCCCCAAGTTCAGGAATCTGTAACTCAGAACCTCCAGAATAACTGGGGAGAGTGATCGCATGGGCTGAAAATCTCAGCCATGTTTTCATATCTGCAGGAGGTTTCAGGTAAAACTTCCCGGGGATGGGGGGCAAAGGGGCTGACAGCAACTGCTTGCTCTTAATTCACTGGGGCCAGGAAGACAGGTGCAGGGCAGGGGTGGGCCAGCTGTCTTTGACGGGTGAAGGGGATGGCCCTGGTAATCCAATATCCTCTTGGCTCCACTCAGCACTCCAGTCTGAATCCATCACTGTAAATGAACCAGGTGACAGGATTAAATATCCCCTAATTGCAGCCCCCTGGGAGGGGCTGTGCCAGCTGTCTCTTCCACATGCCTAGCCCAGCAGATAGGAGATCAGATATCAAAGGGTCACTTCTGACGGCCCAGAAGGGTCCTGGCCACCCGGGCTGAGTGGAGGGAGACACAAAGGGCAGATTGGGGTGCCCTCATGGGCCTGAAGAACAGAGGATTTAGTACATCCTGGGCCTCGGCTTCTTCATGGTTAGGTCTGCACCATGCCACGGCTTACTTATCTGTCCTGTCCTTGGGCTCCTGTGCCTTCTCCTCCTGCCCTCCAACTCCCTGCTAGAGATGGACTCCATCACAGAAAGCCAGGTACACTCAGCAGTACACAGAGGGCCTCCTCCAGCACCTGCCCTCTGGGCAGGCCAGCTCCTCATCCAATCCCAGAGGCTGGGATTCTCATCTTTCCTCTTAACCTTCTCAGGAAACAGACTCCACGGGTTGGCTTGCTGTGTATCCTAGCCTCCTGGGCTTACATGAAGGGCAGGTCCTCCAAACCCACTGAGGCTAAGCAAGAAAAAACACATTAGGCTCAAGAAATGGCCTGAGTGCAGAGTGAAGCTCCTGGCGGGGCGGCTGGCTGCGGGCCCTCACCTGGCTGAGTGGAGAAGGCCCACAGAAAGGGAAGAGCAGGTGACGTCTGACAGGCTTGTGGCCCTTTTCCTCGAAGACCTCTTCATTGGGAAGCTCTGCCCTGCCTCTCCTCCAGAATCCTCTCATTTAAGTCAGCTTCCATCAAAGATGCTGGGCAGTGCCATGGCAATAAGATGCGTTTTCATGCTGCTGAAATCTGATATTGCAAAATCAGCAGGAGCAGGTAGAAGCCAAGGCTAACTCTCCATCCAGAGAAGGTGAACCACAGGCAAAATGAAAGTCCGCATGCTAAACCTCACTGAGGCTTGGGCAAAAGGTAGAAACAGGCTTCGAAAGGGTCACTTAGAGCCTCTGATGAGCGACTCAAAGGGCTGTTGCAACCTTTGAAACAACACAATTGCTGAGACTAATAAGACCTCAGCAGCGGGCTGGGGCACAGGCAGTTGTCCTTGGTGAGAGAGCTGTGGGGTCCTGAACCTCTGGACTTAGATGAGGGTCTAATGCTGATCCCTCTCTAACTGATCATTTTATGTTTATTCATTTATTTAACTAACAAATGCGGATTTTTGAAGGGTTTGCTGTGTTCCTAGAAATATGCCAAGGGCTATAAAGGTGATCAAAACCAATGTTGTCTTCGCCCTCAAGGATCCTGTGCTGGTTTGACTTAAGGGCATAACTGCTTGCTCTGAACTTCAGCTTGTTCATTCATGAAATGGAAACTCTGACGTGTACCCTAGGTCCCTCACAGGGCTGCTGAGAGACTCACATGAGATGCCTGGGGGAAGCCTACTCTGGGACAGCTCCCCTGTGGGTCCAGAAGAGGGGGCAGTGTTTGGAGTGTTGCTTTAGGCCTGAGGCCAATATGGCTAAGTCACTAGGGAGCTAACTTACACCTCCTTCCCTTTCTTCCCTGCTTCCTCTCCCCTAACTCCAACTCTAAACAGAGGCTTAGTCCAGAGAGAACCATCCTGTGCTTGATGATAAAAGAGACAATGAGATTCCTGGGTAGTCCTCTGGGCCCACAGTCAGGAGGCCTGCTGTCCACGGTGCCAAACAAACCAGGTTATTTTGGAGCGAGTCAGCAGCAGAACTATAGGCTAAGAACAAAGGACTTGGCCCATTTCCGTGTCCCTGCAGTGGTCACACACCAGCTGAACACATCAGTCTCTAGTTGTGTCCTAATTTTAGGGAAACCAGAAATCTGGAATTTCAGCATAACTCCCCCACCTGAAAACTATAGGTTTTGGGGATGGGTGGATCCAGATAATGGTGTCTTCTGGCCAATAGTGTGTTACCACATAGGCCAGTGGGCCCACATGTTGGAATGGCCTGCAAAATTGGTCAAGATACAGTCACCCAACGTCTTTCATGAGAAACTCTGATGTTGAAGGTTTAGGGTAGGGCCTTGGAAAGGATTCTTATGCACCAGAAGGCTCAAGAACATCCTATATAGACAATCCACATGGGCACATGTCTGATCTATTTTCATTATATATTCAGGATGGGACATAGAATAGACACTCAATAAAGATCTACCGCCTGAGTAAATGAATTCATTAAAATATATCCAGCCCAGCCTGTGTGGCTCAGTGGTTGAGCTTCTACTCATGAATCATGAGGTCACTAGTTGGATTCCCAGTCAGGGCACATGTCCAGGTTGTGAGCTCAATCCTCAGTAGGGGGTATACAAGAGACAGCTGATCTATGTTTCTCTCTAATCAATGTTTCTAACTTTCTATCCCCATCCCTTCCTCTCTCTCTCTAAAAGCAATGAAAACATATTTAAACATATATATACATCCAAATACACTCAAGGAAAAAACAATGCATGGAAAAAAATCAAACTCTTTTTAGGATTTAGAAGTCTTCTATAATTTAGTTGTATCTCATTGTGTTTCTGATTCTAAATTCTCAGGGTATAAAATTAACAAACCTATATTTGACTTTTTTTGTGCTTTCCATTAGGTTAGTTCTGAGTAAATGGAACTTTGCTCCCATTGGCATATCTTTGTTTATCATTGTTACCTCTCTCATCATATTTTATTATTGTTATTGCATTATCAATAATAAAAATAATGGTAGTAAATGCTTTTACTTGCATTATTCCATTTCTTCATTAGGGATCTTATAAAAGAAATAGGGAATTATTACTCCCACTTTACAAATGGAAGAGCTAATGCATAAAGAGGCCATAGATCTCATCTGCCCTGCAATCACCCAATTGGGAAATGGCCAGGTCAGAGTCCTGACTCAGAGTCGGATGCTCTGTGCATGATGCCACGCCTCCGAAGGAGCCCTATGCGTTCGCATCTGGTGACTCCCACACAGGCCATCACATACGCAGAACAGGATGGCTGGGTCCACTCACAGAGCACCTTTACCCAGGAACCCCTGTTACAAAAGCTTAGTTCATCGAGGCCCATCAAAAGGCTAAGACAGATCCTGTAGAGAATCACCCACTGCAGGCAAATCATCTCTAAAATTATAATGTAAGTTAATGGAAAACATGAATTTGTTCTTTAAAAGATGGAATTTTTCTATGTGATTCTCCAGGAGCATACCTATTGCAGGGGAGTCAGAGAAACATTGCCACTCACACACCAGACTTCTGTAGGCAACCCAGCCCTAAAATAAAATAAGTAAGCAAACACACTGCTGCCTCCTTCTTTTCTCCGAGCTGGGGCTTCATGCTGTCAGACCCTCTAGCAGCCCCGTGGCTGCCCCCAGGGCCTTGGGTACCAACTAAGCAATGGGGCTGAATGAAGTTTTCGATGGGAGTCCAACAAAATCAGCACCGCCAAGGTTGGTTTCCGATGAGGCCCAAAGAATGAAAAATAATGGAATTTTTCTGGCTATTGCCCAGCAGTTCAGCCATTGAGTGTCAAACCAGGAACCAAGGGGTCACTGATTGGATTCCCGGTTTGTGGGATCGATCCCCCGTGGGGGCCAGGTGGGAGTCTGCCAATTGGTGATATTCCTCTCTCGTTGATGTTTCTATCTCTCTATCCTTTTCTCTTCTTCTCTCTCTAAAAATCAATTAAAAGCATAAAAATAATTTAAAAATAAACTTCTGGATTTTGAAAATGTTATTCATTTCATATACAAGGATAATGACTGGGTATTTAGTCCAACCTAGATATTTTAAGCAATGCCTAAATTTATGACTTTCTTTAACTCCTGGCTTTGGTCATTTTGAGTGGAAGTGATCAGTTAATGTATCCTAAAGTCAATCTGATTAAATGGCCAATTAATTCAGTTTCTTCAGTTTAACATCTGGCGTTCCAATGAACGGGCTAACTGACAGAACAGAGCAGTGATCTTGACAAGGGGCCTTGGAGCCTGTGGAAAGATGGGCCAGCAGTAGGAAGTCACCCGTTTCCCACTGTGGGGCCACTTGCTGTAAAGCATGGGCTGTAGCAGCCAAGAGAAGACTAAAGATGCCCTTATTCCCCACCAGGGTCTCTGGAGCCCAGTGAGATAGACAATTCTTGTCCCTGGAGAACCCTAGTTGCTTTGTGGTTGCCTGGCTCCCCACCAGCTCTCCCAGCCCTCCTCCGCCCCCCAAGCCAGCCCACAGGCACCCAGGTCCCTGTCAGCTCTAACAGGGGGTGGGAATTGGCCAGGCCATTCATTGGTTCTGAAGTTTCTTCTACTTAAACCAATTTGTTAGGTGCTTCATGATTTACGGCCACCGTGGAAAATGGGGCTGGGTATTGATTCTTGGCCTTTTCTATTGCAAATGGGTGTAATGTTTTATAGTATGTCAGAATAATAGCAGTGAGTACTCTATCAATGTCAAATGTTAAAAATGATCGGCTATTGTGATATAGGAGATTAAATATGAAAGCTTGATGGGTATATAAAAGGGAAATGGCAATAATAAAGGGATTTTTCTATTCGGCTCATTGCTCTCTGGCATCCACCTGGGGAGCGATTAGAGCCATTGTGCTGATCAGTGACAGATCACCCTGGGGTAAAGGATGAGCAGGTACCCCCCTTGCTCCCCACCCAGGTGCAGTGCAGCCTGGCAGAGTGGAATGGGAGAGGTGAGGTGGAGAGATCGGAGTTCACTTTGGGAGCCTGAGTGTAACTTCTAGGATGACTAGGAAGGGAAGTACCAGGAGACAGAGACAATCAGAAATGCCAGGGCTCACTCTGGCCCTCCTTGGTCTCTCCTGCCATGATGGCTCATCACCAGTGTCAGCTTAGAGAACCCACCCTCTCCTTGAGGGCATCTGGAGAGATGGCACCGCATTCTATACAACCACAGGAAGTTACAACTGTTACCTTGTTCGGTCAACCTTCTCTTTTAAAATTCAAACGTTGAGGTCTGGCGAAGTAAAGAGATGTACCCAAAGCCACCAGCCAGTGAGTGGCAGAGCCAGGCCAAGCGCAGGTCAGGATGGCACTCTCCTCACTGTCCACCTCCGCTGCCACGGTGCCTGGCGCTACCACAACCCTCTAGAGCAGCGCTGCCCAGTGGGAATATAGTGAACACCTGTGCGTGGCTCTAAATAGTCTAGTGGCCACATTACAAAGTAATGAGGAATGAAATTAATATATTTTATTTAAATTAATAGTCAAAAGATTCTGCTTTCAACATGTAATCAACATAAAGTTGCTGAAATGCTTTATATTCTTTGTTTCACACAAAGTCTGTGGCTGTCTTGGAATCACAGCTCATCACAGTAGGGCCAGCCACAAGAGTCTCAACAGCCAATGTGCCACTGGCCACCCCCGTGTCTGCAGCTCACACTGAGCCATACGGGGCCGGGGGTATAGACATAGCCGTAAGGATGTGTACAGACGGCTTAGAGGAGGGCATGTGTGCTTTGAAAAAGCAAATACATACATTGATGCACTCAGAAAAACTTTAAAGCCTGCTTTACAAACACAGTCAGCTCTGACCAGGTCGCAGTGAGGTCACCCTGGAGGCAGATGTCAACACGTGCGGCTGCTCCGGCAGGTGTGGAAGGCGCATTGGAATCCATGAGGTCACAACGGGCCTGGGACATGGTCTATGTTTGCCCCAAATGAGCATGAATTTACAAAGACTAAGAAACCAAGTAGCCCTTTGGGGCAGAGTAGCTTCTCAGGTGATGTTGTTGTCATCATAACGTAAGTCACCAAACTCATTTCCTGAGAAAAGAACTAAGTTCGAGACCACAGAGTCTCCGTGGAGGTCGGGTTAAGTCTTAGAATTTCTGGGGCACCAGGTAACCCTGGAGGCACCCGGTGTCCCCCGTCATCAGTGTCCCTCTCTCAATCACACAGCATGATGGCAGCCTGCCGAGCATGCCCTGTGCCGATGGGCCCACCTACGCCCTGCAACACCCACCGAGTATGCCCACGGGGGGAAGGGGGTGGAGAGAAGCCCGGTTCCAGCTCCTGGCTGGAGATTTGGGTAGTCAGGCCCGAGGCTACCCCGTGGCCAGCGGGAAGAGGCCGAGCTGGAAGAGTGGAGGCAGGCGCACACAGCGGCCTCGGCGTTGCCATTTCCAGAGCCAGCAGACACGTAACGCACACAAAGCCAGCCCGGGAACAGCCAGGCCCTTTCACACAGACAGGCTGGCACTCTGACAGCTCTCAAGCCAATCAGACGCTAAATTAAGGTGTCCTCCTTTTTTTTTTTTTTGAGGGGCAAGGGGTAGTTAAAATGCTGATCTCCAAGTGACAGGTGTCTCAGCTGAGAGTGAACTGTCACCGCCGCCATCCTCGCTCGCGCGGAGCCTCTCAGGAGCATGTCAGGGCGCCCAGCAGGCTCCCCACACTCCCCTCGCTCCCTAAGGGCATCAGGCAGCCCCACTGCCGGTCTGCCCCCCGGGACCAGGGGGAGAGTGCCAGTCTGCTCCGGGGCTCAGGTTCCCGCGTGTGGAGGAGGAACTCCTCCCTTCTCCGTGATGGCAGCATTAATAATTAAGTGGGGCCTTAATGACGAGGGTGTCGCATTGCAGAGTGACATTGGGGCAGGCGCGCCCAAAGGCACACACCTGCGTTCACACGCACACATTCTGGAAGGCAGGCGTTAGATCATGCTTAAAAATATCGTAAGCAAAAATTTAAAATAGATAACAACAAGGGATAAATGTGCGCTTAATTACAAGAGGATTTTATTAGCTGGCACTAATTAAAGCATGTTATGAATTCCAACAAATATCTAAAAATTACTCACTGTGGTAAGTAGTTTTGACACAAGTAATTTGTTTAAAACTCAAACTTGGTGGGGAAGTTCAAGCAATTTCATTTTGCCTGGGTAGCGCATCATGAGATATCTGGGGGGTAATTAACGATCAGCGGTTTAATGACGGAGGCACATTCATTATCCCGTTTCCCGACTCCCACCAAGGCTTCTCGCTGAGCCTGTATTCAAGCCCCTTCGCTCCATTTCCTTGAGAGCTGACCTCCCACCTACAGCTGAACCCATTTCTCAGTTCAGGTTTGCTGAGGCCCAGTGCCACTCTGTTCCACCCACGATCTCATGTGTCCAAGATGGACAGTCCCCTCTCCTCACAGCGGAGGGGGCCTCCCCGTCAGCATATTCTCACAAGCCCTCCGTGCGTCCCAGGGCAGCAGACAGGCCCTGTTACGAGTTTGCTGTTTTAGTCTCTTTCCCGGGAGCTCTGAGATCAGCAGCTCCATTCCGAGGTTGGCAAGGCCTTGCTGGCCCTCCCTCTGGCCCTGGCCTGCTGCTTCCTCATGGCCCCCGCCCCTCCCCTTCCCCAGCAGGGCAGGGAGCCGAGCTGCAGCTGTCCACATGCATGCGCGTGGGGCTGGCCACCGCGCCACCCAGGCCACTCGGGAAAGGGGAGCCTCGGGGCGCACCTGACACGCTCTGTCCTGGCCGTGCGGCCAGGAGTCTCTCCTCCGCACCCACCGCTCTTTGCCTTGGTCCCATGTCCTCCCAGTGTCTCAGTGCCCTGCTCCGGGCAGCGCGCTTTGGGGCGGGGGTGGGGGGGAGGTGCAGAGGAAGGGACCAATGGACCCCCCGGGCTCCATTCGCTCTGCACATGTACCCAGGAAGGGTCTCTTCGTGCCTCCCCTGTTCGTAAGCCAGGCACACGTCCTGGAGGCAGGTGGGAGTCTTGGAGGAGGCTGCAATCTAGAGAACACTCCTGCTCATCACACAGGCCCACCGAGGAGCCCCCTCTGCCCCTTTCCCTTCAACCAAAGTTCGAAGCTAAATCCACTGTGGGCTGAAGGAGGCACTTTAAACTTCACTTGCCTCGAAGTTTAAATGGGGAACTTGACAGGTATGCTAATGCTCCTCTATTAAGTCTGCAGAGAAGGGCATTAAAGGCATTGGTTAAAGACACGGCTCAGCGTTTGAGCAATTTAATGAAGTGTTACACACAGGCCGACCTTGTAGAGGGAGACGCTCGAGGCGCTCTCTGCGTGTGGGGACGCCCTGGTCACTCTATTTGACATCTGAGCTTAACACCGGCCCCGGCCTCGTTACTACCTGCGAGGTCTGGGCATGCCAGGGGAGGCCAGCCCTTGCTGGTGGCGTCCACGGACAGAAAGGAGAGGCAGGGACAGTGGCTCCTGATCCACAGCTGCGCGAGCCAGAGTGGCTGGTGAGTGACATGTTCAGGTTTCATAAGCGGATGCAGTGCCCTCGGGGAAGCCACACAGGAGGGAAGGACGGTCACGCAGGGTTGGCCTAGTGTGAAGGCCAGAGCTCCCAGCTGCCCTCGGACCATCAGGGAGCAGGCGGAGCTTGGAAGGGGGTCTCTGCCAGAAGAGGGGGAAGCCCAGGATACGGTTATTGGTAGCAGTGGCGCTACAGGGACCCCTCAGCCACCCCATTGACTTACAGACTCATTCATTCCTGCCTCAGATATTATTGAGCATCTGCTGTATATCACTTCTCTCTCCAACTGCAGCTTGAGGTCTGCCAGCTCCTCGAACATTCAGAGCTCCTGCCCACAGGGCCTTTGCACATACTCCCACCTCTACCTGCAATGCTTCTCTCCATTTTTCATAAAGGCAGCCACCTTAAGCCTTTTAGTATCAGCGTACATAGCCTCTTCTCAAAGATGGGCAGTGCATGGAGAAATGGAAGGCCCGCTCGTCTTGCTGAGTACACAATAATTCATAATTATTAAATGTACTATACTTATAATCCTTCACCGTGGCTTGTGAGTAGCTTAGTATACCTTCCAAAGCTTTCCTGTCTGCTATCCGTTTGAAGTTTCTTGGAGCCTCTTAAGGAAGGTAGAGGATTTGCTGGTGACTTCAAATCCCCTACCTTCCTTAGGAGGCTCCAAGAAACAGAGACAAGTAACCCAGGCCAAGAAGCTGTGTCCACGGAGACAGCGCTGGGCCAGCCCAGATGCCAGACATCTGACTCCCTGACAAGAGCTGTTTTCGCCTTTGCAAATGGTGCGCAAATGGTTTCTCTCTTTACCGAGGGTGACCGCGCATTTAAGGGCCAGGCCTGGGCGGCAGGTCCCTGAGCGCCTTGGCCCTGGCGATGTGGCCGGCCAACAAGCAGCATGAACAAGAGCAGCTGCTCTGAGTTCGGCGTGTTGCTGCCGGGAGAGCAGAGACGCGCGCAGTGGGCAGCCCTGCCCCCAGGAAGCCTTTCTCCCAGGCTGAGCCAGGCGCGGGGCACGGAGTCCTTCACAAGCCCCTTCCTTCTGCATGGCCTGTTCTTCCCTTCTGCTGGCCTCCCTTCGCCAGTGCCCACAGTGGCGACATGCCCCACTGCTTAGCACAGGTGGCTTGTTCCAGCAGAATTCTTAGGAGGAAGAGCTACGACCCAGGTTTTCTGGGGGAGAAATCCATTGATCAGCACAAATCTTTGGGTCACCTCCTCTCTGTCCAGGCTCCAAAAGTAATCATTGACACAACTGAGCTCCTGCTTATGCGGGTTCTGTGCTTAGCCACTTAAACGCTGTCTCCTTTCCCCTCATAGCGATCCTGAATGAGGTGCCTCATACCCCGTCTTCCAGGTGGAGAAATTGGGCATTAGGGAGGCACTAATTTGTCTAAGATCACAGGGTCACGGGGTCACCAGGAGTCAGGACCCAGCGCGGTCCATGTGCACTGTACTTGGTGGGAATGATGGCCCTGGAGGTGTGCGGTGCACACAGCGGTGCCGGCCAACTCGGGAGCCTGGGGCTCCCACACATGGATTCTGCCCCCTCGCTGCTCCTGCTTATGAGCCCGGGGCAGACCAGCTGGGCCGTGTGGAGCAGAGCCCAGAGCATGGCCTCTCCAGAAGAGATGGGGGCCCTTCGGGTGAGTCCGAGGACTTCATGGAGAGAAGGTGCCATATCTCAGGTGGAGGCTAATCCCGCTGCACTTCACACTAACCTATGGTAGCTGACAACGTGATGAGTAACTGTGCCAGGACCTGTCACAGGTAAGTTACGTATCGAATCTAATTCTAACGTCATAGTGCTGCGAAGCAGATAGTGAAGGACCAAACTCTGATCTTCTCTGTGCTGTTCTGACCGCATGTCCAATGTGTTTTAGTGAAAAGGACAGGGCTTTGGCCCTAACAGGCCCACATGTGAACCTCGCAGGGCTGCTGTGTTGCGAAGTTCCAGGCAGGGTGTGGGAGAAGGTGGTATGCAAAAGGCACGACATAGACATGGTGGAAACAAAACCAATTAAGGTTAATGAATGGTCTTATCATGTGATATTGATCATGATAACAATATTGACTTGACCCCAAAGGAAGGGAAGTAAAGGCAAAAAATAAATGAATGGGACTATATCAAACTAAAGAGCTTCTGCCCAGCAAAAGGAACTGACAACAAAACATAGAGGCAGCCAACCAGATGGGAGATGATATTTACAAACTGTAGCTCAAACGAAGATTTAGTTTCCAAAATATATAAAGAACTCATAAAACTCAACACCAAACAAACAACCCAATAAAAAGTGGGCAGAGGACCTGACAGACATTCCTCCCAAGAAGACATACACACAGCCAATAGATACAGGAAAAGATGTTCACCCTCACTGGCAATGAGGGAAATGCAAATCAAAACCATAGTGAGCTACCACCTCACACCTGTTCGAGTGGCCATTATCAACAAGACAGGCAACAACAAGCGTTGGAGAGGTTGTGGGAAAAGGGAACCTCGTTCACTGCTGGTGGGAATGCAGACTGGTACAGCCACTATGGAAAGTGGTCTGTTGGTGTCTCAAAAAATTAAGGATAGAGCTACCATATGTCCCGCAGTCCCTCTCCTGGGTATAAACTCACAAACGTGTAGTTCTAAGATACTTGCACCCCTATGTTCATTGCAGCATTATTCACGGTGGCCAAGACATGGAAACAGCCAAAGTGTCCCTCAATAGAGGACAGGATAAAGAAGATGTGGTCCATATACACAGTGGAACACTACTCAGCCATCAGAAAGGATGAAGTAGCGCCATTTGCAACAGCATGGAGGGACCGTGCGAACATTATGATAAGTGAAATAAGTCAGTCAGAAAAAGCTAAGAACCATCTGATTTCACTCAGATGTGGGATATAAAACTCAACATGGACACATACAGCAGTGTAGTGGTTGCCAGGGGGAAGACAGGGGGTGACAGGGGGCCTAGTATATGGTGATGGGAGAAGATGTGACTTTGGGTGGTGGGCACACTGTGCAATATACAGATCTTGTAACATAGAAGCCCACAACTGAAACCTACACGATCATATTAACCAATGTCACCCAATACATTTAATTAAAATAAAATAAAATAAAAATATGCCTTAGATCTAAATAAATAAATAAACAAGCATTGCCATTGAATAAAGTGTGCCTCTCCAATCGTATCCAGCAAAGATCCTTCCAGCATTTTTATGAACACAAAACCTCCCTGTTTATGCCTCACCCACTCCATCCAGACTTTTCTGCAAAAGGAAGTGCTGAACCAACACCGAATGGCACCCATGCTCCTGGCTTTGAGTCTACAGCTCGGGCGCCATTAGAAATGAGACCAAAAGGGGAGGATGCTT
Organism: Myotis davidii; assembly: GCF_000327345.1. Classification (NCBI taxonomy): domain Eukaryota; kingdom Metazoa; phylum Chordata; class Mammalia; order Chiroptera; family Vespertilionidae; genus Myotis; species Myotis davidii. The sequence continues at coordinate 2,825,022 of NW_006289392.1, forward strand.
AAAGGGCCGCAGGAGCGGGAAGCCTGGCCATCCCCAAGCCCACATTGCTCCACAGCCCAGGGGCACCCCGCCCCTCTCCTCCCCTCCCTTCCTTCAGCTCCAGCCCATCTCTCCTACTTTCTTCTACCTTGCTTCTCCCTTTTTGTTTTGCTTTTCTTCCCTCACTCTCTTCTTTCCTTCCTGCTTTTCAGCTGGGTGCTGTTTATTTCAGAACCACCCCCCCCTGCACCCCAGAAACACACACTACAACTTCTGCATCATGAGTCCAAGACTCCGCTTCCCTTTTTCTTGGAAGGTGGGTGGATAATTCAGTGGGGGGCAGAGAAGAGAGAGAAAGAGGAATAGGAAGAATCCTGGGGCCAGAGGCTGGCTCCCTTTTTAAGAAAGAAAATAAAGCCAGGAAAGAATTCACTCATAAACCTTTTGAAAGGACATAGGGGGAAATGGAAGGTTTTTTTTTTCTCTCTCTCTCTCTTTTTCCTTCAGAAAAAAAAAAAGCTTTTAAAATAAATAGCTGACAGCATCTCTTATTTGAGTAATTCTTCGCCAGTTATAAATGTGCCTCTCTAGAGTGCTTTATTTAGAAGTGAAAAAAAGCACCCTCCATTCTCCAGGCTCTGCTCAGCCTCCCCCGGGAGAACCAGGCGCGCTCCTCCTGGCCTCCCGTTGCCACTGCCCAGCCTCAGACGTTCCGCACTCCACAGTGCGATCTGGGTTATGGAAGTTAAAATTAAAGAGAGGAGAGACAGCTGGCGCTCCCACTCATCTGACATTTCCTTTGTGCCCGGCTTAACTTTCTTATGGCAGCCTGGGTTCACTCCCCTGGAGAACATTCCTCTTCAAATGAGCTTCGTGTTTTCTGTTGGAAATTCTGTCTTTAAACAAACCTGGTAATTTTTCAAGTTAAAATGTGTACACTTGAGGCACTTAGGAAATTTAAGGATCCATCTGATCCGTACATAAATCTTAGATTGTTCATGCTAAAGCTCCTATACCGAACAGCAGACTTAACAAATAATAAAAAGCAATGGCATATTTTAACTAGTTGTTAAGCAAAAACCCCAGGCTGTCAGTTTCCTAAGTAATTGATGACACTCACACTCCCCCCACCCCCTTTCTTCCTGGTGACACGCAGGTGCCAGACTGTGCTGGGGCTGCACCAGCAGCTGGCCGCAGGGGGGTGGGGGGGGTGGGGGGGTGGTTAGCTGATTTGGGGCCCTTTATCTTCTCTGTGGGGACCGAGCACTCCCCCTTGGCCGTCAGGATCTGCGGGCTCCAAGGCCAGAGCTCCGAGCTCAGCCAGTGTCTGGCTCGTTGACTTCTGAGCTCACAGCGTCCTAGAAAGATGTCTATGTGGGAGCCTAGGACCTTAGTGTGAGCTTGACCTGCCCTTTACTGACTGACTCGCCTTAGGATGCATGCTTCACTTCCCCAAATCTCTGCTTTTGTCATCGCAAACAGGAACTAGCAGAAATGTTTCTGCCACAGGTTGTACTAAGTGGGACAGTGTGCCTGAAGGTGTTGGTAAACAGGTTGCTTAACAGCCTGCCTGCTTCAGACCTTACATTGAGCCAGCCAGGGGTCGAATATCAAGTCTAATCTCTCACTCCTACCTCCTCACACCCTGAATTCCAGAAAGAACATTGGTTACGGTAAAAGTAGGGATCACAACACTCCCTCTGCAGGCTGGGCTCTTCCCTTAACCGCCTGCCCTGCAGTTCAGGGGCATCTGGGACCCACAAGAGCTGCTCACACTACACCGTTGGAGCTGGGCACACATAAACAATCCCACTCATCCGTGTGCTAACGGCTCCTTTTATCTCCAGTTTCACTCAGAGTGTGTTCCCTGGACCAGCATCACTGCTATTGCCTGGGAGCTTGTTAGGGATGCAGATTCTCAGATTTCTACCCCAGACCTACTGAGTCACAGTCTGCATATTGAACAGACCCCAGGGAATTCATCTGCTCAGCAGCCTTTGAGGAGCAAGCCCAGACCGCAGTGATAGCAGGCCCTCGGGCTGTGGCCACAGGAGGACCTCGCATCCCATAGCCCACGCGGGGGACCTGGAGCACAGCACCCAGCAAGCGCTGCCGGGAAATCTCAGTTCCTGCAGTGGCGCGTTGGTCATGTGGAGACTCTAGCCTTTTCCCTTCTTCCACATGCTACCACAGGCCCTGGGTTTGGGTAGGATCAGATATTCAAGGCCTCAGACCAAAGATTGGAAGTTTAGCTGAGTTCAGAGTCTAAGAGCATTGCTAAGATCCCTTTCATCCCTATTGGCCTTAAAGTTTGCATAGATCACATCAATGGCTCCCCACTACCTGGATCGGGGAGGGGGCAGGTAAGTATTGAGAAAAGTGAAAGAATCATTCAGTACTACTCATGAGTAGAGGGGCAAACTCGGGTTCAGTCTCCACCATGATTTACAAATTTGTGCTGCTTAAATGAAAAAAGACTGAAATTTGAAGGGCTTCTCCAACTAATGAAGCTGTGAATGAATTCTAGAGCTATTGGACAGAGGTCTGCAGCCCAATCAATACCAAATCAATTAATTTAGCCTTCCAAAGGGCCCCGTCTGCTCACCCAGGGCTATAGACTGGACTTCTGGTGTGGAGTGAAAACAGCCAATGCCACTCACCAATCAGTGATGCCCACTGTGAGCTGCACACCAGGCCAGGCACTGCACAGTGGTGTTGGGGGGTTGGGGGGTTAGGGGGTGGGGAATCACACAGCGGATAAATGTGCCTTTGGAACAATGAAGGGCGGTATCCAAATTGCTGCTCAGTGTTCTGTGGAGAGATATGTCAAGTAAATGTCTACTCCAGTTTTGTGCCAGCAAAAATAAATTGTCTCAACAGATGAGTTTGTATGCTTTCTTGTGTTTGAAAATAAAAATATCTAATTCAATGAATATCACTCCTATGCTTCAGCTGCCAAAAAGCCCAGAGTAGATCTGCCCAAATGGTGTGATGCACGCATTTCAGAAGCCAGGGACCATCTTCTGCCCTGCCTCCCTGCCCAGTTTCTGTTGCTTTCCGTTTTGTGTTTTGGTGCAAAAACCACTCTTAATTCTTTTCTGGCCAGAGGCAGGGCACAGGGCACAGGTCACACAGCTTTGAGGAGTTTTCCACTGAGTGTTGTGTGCTAGGACGAGGGCGTACAATACGTGACGAGTGGCCCGGTGTGGGGGCGAGAGGCGGGACGTAGATATGGGGCCCGGGATCTCAGGTATCCCACTGATCTGATGGGTGATGCTGCACAAATCCTGTTTCCTTTTTGCGCTACAGTTTTCTCCTTCACAAGATGGGGAAGTGAGTCCAGCTCCTAAAATCTGCCAAGTGAAGAAAGGAAATACCAAAAGCACGAAAGAGACACATCAGTAGAGACGCAGAAAGAATAAATAACATAAACATACTTCGGGACTGGATTCAAGAAGGAAGCCCTCCTGCATCTTTGCACCAGGTGTGCAGTCCAATGGAAGTGTATTGCCTCTGTGGGAAGGGCCAGAGGGAAGAGCTGCTCGAGGTGTAGCAGTTGGAAGAGAACGGCCACGGTGCTTCCCCTCCGGCCTCCAGGACGCAGGACCTCAGGAGTCCATTTCTCCCCCCTTGGCCTAAGTAGGGCCAGTAGACAATAGCGAATATGACTGAACAAGAGCTGGAAAATGCATGTGCTTTTGGTGTTGCCATCTTGCTGCTTTTGGATCTCAGCCACCTGACCTGGCCTGCTGGGTTATGAGAGACACGTGGCCCAGTTGCCCTTGTCACTTCAGCCAACTAAAATCGGGGTCACCTGGGCCAGCCTTTCGCCAACCCAACTGCACATCAGTGAGCCCAGCTGAGGTCAGCCTAACTCATCTCCAACCAGAATTTCCCAGAAGAATCAGGATCTAAAGAAATGGTGACTGTTTTAAGTCACTAAGTTTTGGGGTGGTTTGTTATGCAGCAAAAGCTAACCGACACACCAGCTGGGAGGGCATGTCTGTTTGAAAACATGAGACTAGAAACCAGAAAATCCCAGCTGAGGAGCCCGTTGGGAAATAGAAGGTAGTTGGGACCTTCTTTTCATTTGCAAAGCTGGATGACTTCATACCCTTCCAACTCATATCCCAGGCTCCCTTTTCCTCCTTTTACCCATCATGCTTCCAGCAGGGGCAGGACGCTGCCATTCTTGTACCTGCACACGTGCTAAAGGGAGCGAGGATTAGCTGTGGGAGATCAGCCAGGGGAGCAGGATGCCTGGTAATTAACCCATCCTCCTACATACCCTGGCTTCCAACAAAAGGAACTGCACAAATTGACCCAACAAAACTATCAGTGCTAATCTCAGAGTCCCGCCTTAACGCTGTCCCTCTCTTGGCCAGCGCCTGGCAGGGCCTGTTAAGCCATCACACTCCTCTTCCCCCACCCCCTGCCGTGTCCCCACTCCCCTTTTCTCTCTTTCTCAAGTTGTTACGGCACAGGCATCACGGAAGGAATCAAACAAGGACAGGTCCTATTGTTCAGCAAAGAAGCAAGAAAAAATAATCAAAAAAGCAGGGACTTAAAAAAGACCAGAATTATTTCTCAAATAGAATGGGAAAATCTAACATGCCTTATCACTGCAGAGAACAAGCAGTGAGCAGACGCCCAGGCCCTGGCTGGCATGCCACTTGTTTTGAATAGCCGCATGACATTGTCAAAGAACCTGCCATTGTGTCGCTGAAAGGCACTTGCAACATTGCATAGAAATCAGCCTTTCGTGTCACCCTCAGCCTAGTCAAAGCTGCTGTTCTTTCTTTCTTTGTGAAAGAAGGAAAATAAGAAATGTCCCCAGAATAAGACCTTCAAAGCCAGATAAACAATATTTCTGAAAGACATTGGAAACTGGGCATCCAAGCAAAGCCACAACTAAAGAGGCATTCTATTTGGAAAAGGTGCCAGTGGGACACGGAGAGGTAAGAAGTAGTGTGGGGCACAGTAACGGGGTTTTCTACAGATTGAATTCTTCAGGCTTGACTTGTCCAATCTTTCCAGACTTGGTTCACCCTCTTGTTGTCTTCTCCTCCCTTCTCAGTTACTTACATTGTGAGCTGTCACATAATTTGCATATGCTGTTTTGCTGGACCTCAACAGGGTCCTAACCCCCTCTCACGTCTCAGGGAGAAAATGAAGCTTGAGATCCTTGAACTCCTGAAGGTATCTAAATTCGTCCTTGTCTCCAGCCACCCTTGAGCTCCATGGGGAACCTGGAAAAAGCCAACCAGGGCTCTTCCTCAGGCCCTTTCACAGTGTACCAGGGTTGGATTGTTCTCTGAGAAATAGAGATGTATTTTCTTCCATAGACCAGAGGTGCTAGAACTTGGAAAAGTCCCCCAGAAGGGCAGGGCAAGATGCTCGTCTGCTCACTGCATTGAGAGACAACCGTTCCAGTTTCCTAACAATCCTACTGCAGGGGAAGGTGGGATCCGGGAGTCCGTGCAGAAGTTGAAAGAGTTGTTCATGCACATCAAGCCTGCACTGTGTTCTAATCAATTGCTGTCCCTTACAGTTTCACAAGTTCCGCCTTTAAGAAGAGGGAAGGATTTAACACCAATATTGATTTGACTTCCTCTGTGCCGCTGGGGAAGGTACAGGCTGGGAAACTGTTTTGGGTGGGCAGTCTGGCTGATGTTTGCTTCCTAATTGCAAACTTTGACTACCGTATTTGCCGGCGTATAAGACGATTTTTTGGCCCTGAAAAATATGCCTCCCAGTGGGGGGTCGACTTATACGGCAGGTACACTTCAGATAGACTGCCCATAGTGCTTGTCCCGTGCCATAGTGGCCTCCCGATGCCCGCCCACTTCATTCCACATACCGTTCAGGCATCAGCAGCGCTGCTGGGTGTATGCTCGGCTGTTATGCGGTTTTGCTGTTATGCGCTGGCTGATGTTTGCTTCCTAATTGCAAACTTTGACTAGTTCAGCTGCTTCCAGAGGTCTGGCTGCTAGCACATGGCCCTCAGTCTGTGCCTGCTCCTGAGAAAAGCCCGCGGCTGCTGACTTCCTCTCCCCGAGGGCGGGTACGGAGAACGGAGAACGGAGCTGAAGGCTGGCAGAGCGGGTCTTGGCTCTACTCCTCTCCTGCCCCGTGCGCCTGGGTGGGCCACCTGACTGTTTTGAGTCTTAGCTTCCTCATAGGTAAAATGTACTTAGGTTTATTTATTTATTAATGTCCCTTTTGTTTCAGAATGGATTTAAGTTGGCTTATCTGTAAAATGAAGGGATTAGGCTAGATGATCCCTCTAAGGTACCCTCCTAGCCTCGCATCCTCCGGCAGCCCTGCTTGCCACTTGACTTTGCGGAGCCTGCAGTTCAATTTCGAGTTAGAAGATTTTAGCTGGCCCTTGAGTGTGAGTGATTCACAGTCACGGAGGGTCTGTGGGACTGACTGGGGAGATGTGTGCTTTGTGCTACGTAGCTATCACATTGTACTTAGTGTTTCACATCAGCAAACCAAATTCGGGTATTAACAAATTTCATATTCACACACCTTTAATAGCAAAGAATTAATATAATGGGGCAATTTCCAACCAGTTCCCTACCAATGACAATTTTTTAAATACTCAGAAAAATAATAATGCTGCCCTTTATCAATTCTCAGCTCTGTGGAGTGTGTCTAGGGCCTCTTGCAGCCCTGCCCATTGCTCACAGGCCACAGGAGCTTGAAGTCTGAAGAGTCCATTTGGAGCACTTGATTCTGAGAGAGACACTGACAAATGGGAGCTTGTCCTGAGAGGAGTAATCATGGAAAGAAAGGTCTGGAAAGAGTAGCTTATGAGGAACAATAAGTGAAGCTGGGGATGTTTAGCTCAGAAAAGAGAAGATCACCCAAGTTTACAAAGTTGCCATGATGAGGAGGGGCCCCTGGGGGCCACTGCAGACCATTGAACTGCCCATCAGTGGGATGGGATGTCTAGGGACGTGGTGAGCCAGAGGCACTGCAAGTGTCAAGTGGGGGTTGGATGCAAACCTGCAAAGGAGGAGTGAATGCCTCACTTTGTCCGAGTTAGCAAACCTTTGTTGAGAGTCTACTATAAAGCAGGCTCTGCTATGCGGTGGGTGCAGTAGGAGATACAAAAGAGAACAACTCTTCACCCATCGTTAGAATTCTTCTGGTTGCAAGCAACAGAAACCAGCTGCAGGTGTTATTTTAAAATGTGGACATTTATTGAAATGGCGCGGGGGTGCCTGGTATATAAAGGTACGAAGATGCTGCTGCAGCAAGCCAGAGTCCGATCTCCAGACACCAGCAGGCTCCTATCTTTGCTCTCTTTCCTCTCTCAGGAGCCAGCTGGGTCTGCTTCTCCGGTCCTAGCGGCTGAAACATGCCAGCCGACGTACTGCAGGTCTAACTCCTCTCTATCTTAGCCCCTTGCTTTCCAGGAGGGGAGACTAATGGGCCCAACCTGGGTTAACTCCTAACAAGCATGGTCCCTACAGGGCATTGCTGTCACCTGTGGATTGGATTTAAGTTGGGACAGTTGCCAGAAAGGGGTAAAGTTTAGAAAAGAAAGCAAAGAATGGTCACAGTTCTTGAGTTCAAGGAGATGACCGTCCAGAAGAGGAAGCGGGCACATGAACCATGAACTCTGGTGTAGGACCAGCTGTGGCACGCGCTCGCACGGAGATGCCTGGTCCAGGTGTGGCCCAGGAGGGAGGAACTCTGGCAGGCAGAAGCAGAAGGCTCATGGGAGAGAGAGCACCAGGAGAGCCTATGGCAGTTTTCTATTGCTGTTAGCGGTGCTGATGGTAATGACGTTTTAATTTCACAAAAAATAAATAAATACATGCTTTTTATTAAAAATATGGACCATCTCCTCATAGCTAATCATGACATATATATTTTTAGACTATGTCCATATATTTATTACATTGATATAGATGCCTTAACTTGCATAAAAATATAAGATTGTTTAGTATGTTTTACATAAATAAAATACTAAATATTATTTTGCTACTTACATTTTTCTCTCAATAACTCTTGAAAATCTACCCATAATAGTATATATTAGAATTTACCTTGTTGTTTTAAACCAATGCATACTATTCTGTCATATGAGTACAATGTTACTTATTTGACTTTAATATAATATATAGGAATCTGGGATGTTTACTTCTCAGCTTAAACAAGGTCACAATGGACATCTTTGTACACACCTCTCCATGCAAGTGTTTCTGTAGGAACAGAGAAATGAAACTGTTGGTTCATAGGGTACAGGCACTCAGAATCTAATGACAACTGAAAAACTGGATTCCAAAGCAGCTGTCCCCATTTGTTCTCCATCATCAGCATATGCGAGTGTGTTTCACAGCATCCACGCTTCACAAATATTTGTCATTCTTGTGGGTGAAGAGGGGTATCTCATTGTTGCTTTGATTTTATTTTTTTCCTTCTCTTTTTTTTATTAAAGCTATTGGGATGTTGTTGGTTAATAAAATTATACAGGTTTCCGGCATACAATTCTGCAACCCACCATCTGTATAGTGTATTGTCTTTACCACCCAAGTCAAGTCTTCTTTCATCACCATTTGCTCCTCCTTTACCTTCTTCAGTTCCCTGATTATTAGTGGCTCTTTATCTTCAGCTGCCCTTCCAGACCATCTCTTCCGTTTCTCCGCTACATCTCCATTCTCTGGGATGCTGAGCTGTTGGACCACATCAACAGGCTTCCTGTCCTTCATCTTCCACTTGGATTCAGCCACTAGAATGCCCAGAGGATGGGACGAGAACAAAGTTGGGAAACTTATTCCCTCTTCTTCTCTGCCAGGGCCTGGTAGGTTGTGACCTGTGCCCAGAACCACAGTTCCTGTCACCAGCCCTCTCCATTCAGTTCTCCAGGCTTCTCCTCTTTCTCTTGCACCTTCAGGCGTTGGCATGGTAACAGCTCCCTGTTTATCAAACCATTTACATCTTTGGTGTTATCAACTACTGAGAGGAAACTGTTAAAATTAAAAACTTCATTTGCGGATTCATCTATTTTTCCCTTTAGATTTGTCAATTTTTGCTTTCTGTATTTGAAGCTCTGTTATTAGATGCATAGAATTTAAGATTATTAATGTTTTTAATGGATTATAATGACTTTTTTTATTTCCAGTAGTATTTAGTCTTGAAGTCTTTTTTTTTTCTAAAAGAGATATAGCCACACTGGCTTTTCAATGCTTATTATTTATAGTTTACACCTTTTACTTTCAACCTCTGTATATGATTATATTTAAACTAGAGGCCCAGTGCACAAAAATTTGTGCACTCAGGGGGTAGAGGGGTGGTCCCTCAGCCTGGCCTGTGCCTTCTCACAGTCTGGGACCCCTCAGGAGATAACCACCTCCTGGCTTAGGACCGCTCCCCAGGGGATTGGGCCTAAGCTGGCAGTCAGACATCCTTCTGGCAGCCCAGGAGCCCTCTGGAGATGTCCACTTGCCAGCGGGGAGCAGGCCTAAGCTGCAGTAAGACATCCTTAGTGCTGCTGACACTCC
>NW_006289392.1:2834648-2858130 GCF_000327345.1 Myotis davidii
GACCCTCATCCCATGGGAGTGTGGCCAGCCTGGGTGAGGGGCTGATGGCTGTTTGCAGGCTGGCCACAGCCCCTTCAAGTTGGGGTCCCACTGGGGTGCTTCACCAACCTGAGTGAGGGTCTGAGGGCCGTTTTCAGGCTGGCCATGCCCCCCAGCATCCCAAGCTCCCAGCCTCTCCTTTTCTTTTTCCTGGATGTATTTATCTTCTATAATTGAAAATTTGTTGCTTTTAGTGGAGGCCATAGTTGGCCAGGGCAGGCTGGAAACTTGGCTTCCTCCATTTTCAGGGCAACCAAGCCTCCTGCTTGCTCCAGCTCCATGGTTGCCGGCCGCCATCTTGGTTGGGTTAATTTGCATATAGTCACTCTGATTGGCTGGTGGGCGTGACTTGGGGTGTAGCAAAGGTATGGTCAATTAGCATCTTTGTCTTTTATTAGTGTAGATATTTTAAAATACCATGCAATTGTTTTTTAATGCCTATTTTGAAAGGAAAAGGTACATGTTATTTTATTGTAGTAAAGTAATATGTAACATCAAATATCTAACAAAATTACTGGCCCCACGATACTGTGTCATCCTTGTTTGCTTGTTTAAATCCAGGACACACCTTTGTAAATAGTTTCGTCATTAAACTTTTCTCAAATTGCCTAATTTTACACTCTATCTCCTGCTGGGACCCCAAGTATGAAACCAGGGCGGCTAAGAATCTCTTCAGGTCTCTATCAGCATGTTCATGTCTTCTGTGAATTTCCCATTTCTATCTTCTGCCCCGTTTCCTGTGGGGTTATTGTCTCTTTCTTAGCGTGGCTCCTGGATTTGTAAGCAGTCTTCCTATAACCTCAATAATAATAATCCCTTGTCTGTTACATTTGTTGAAAATATTTTCTTCAAGTCTGTTTGGCCTTTCAAGCTTTATTCATGGCATCTTTGTGACCGAAAAGTTTTCATTTTTGACGTAAATATTTTCAGTTTTATGAGTTATATGGTCTCTGTCACATCTGCTCAACTCCACCTTTGTAGTACATACATAGCCAGAGACAATATAGCGATAATAATTATGGCCATGTCCCAATAAGACTTTTCAGAAAAGTAAGTGGTTGGTCAAACCCTGCACATATTTTTTGCATACTTTCATTTATGCAAAAGGGCCTCCCTACCCTAAGGCTGGAAACAAGCTGTTCTACAGCCTCTTCTAAACATCATGAATATATTTACGTTTGGATTTTTAAGCCATTTGGAATTTATTTTTGTGACTGGTAGAATCCACCTCTTTTTTTTTTGCCTTCATTGAATAATCAATTGCCCAATCCCAATTGATGTGAAATGCCATCTTTACTTACCCTATAAATATTGAGTGTCTACTATATGCCAGGTAAATACATATATTTATTTCTGGACTTGGTATTCTAGCCTATCACCTTATTTGTCTATTTATGAGCCAACACCACAAAATTTTACTGCTTAAGTACTATAACTATATTGTATATTTGTTATCTGAAAAAACAAATATTCTTCACTTTTTCTTTCTTTTAATTATCTTGATATTTATTTTTCAATAAAGATTTTGAAATTAACTGTTGAGTTCTATAAAAAAAAATCATATTGGGCCCTGACTGGATGGCTCAGTTGGTTAAGGCACCATCCTATACACCATAAAGGTTGTAGTTTTAATGCCTGGTCAGGGCAGGTACGAAGGCAACCAATCAATATTTCTCTCTGTTTCTGTCTGTCTGTCTGTCTCTCACCCTTCCTCTCTTTCTAAAAATCAATAAATATATGTACTCAGGTGAGGATTAAAAACATCATGTTGAATCTTGAAGTGTATTAAATATTTATAGATCTGTTTGGGGAGAGTTGACACCTTTGTAGTGCTGAGTCTTCTTTATCGGTAAGCATGGTAAATGTCTTCATTTTCCCAGGTTTCCTTTTGTGATAATAATGCCTGACATACTCTTCAGAAACAGAAGTCTGCTTTCTCCGACTTGTCTGCTGCGTGTCAGAGCAACCTCAGACTGACAAGTGAATTCTGCAGACTGTTCCCAGGTTCTGAGACCCTCCAGGAAGTCAGGGCACAGGCAGCTGATACGGGAAATGAGGATTTCTTATTCTAGGGTTGCACCCCTGAGAAACAGAGTTTTGTTGGTACATACAACTCTAGGTCACTTGGGCAAATACTTCCTTTCATATTCAGAGGGTCAGGAACTATGGGAAGTCTTCTGAGGTTAGGTGTTTAGGAGGATACGATCACGCACGTAGTATCATAAGCTAAAGAGTGACTTGAAGCCTTCCGACAGATGTGCAATGAATGATTACCAGGGGCCGGGAGCTGTGCTAGCTGCTGGCACACAGACAGCAATGCAGTGTCTGCGTGATACACTGTGAGTCTAGGTCTGGGGACGCAGGGCTAGAGGGGACAGACCCACCAACAAGGAACCCCTGGGGGCGTGCACAGCAGGCGGTGGAATCACACACAGGAGGCAGCTGGCTGAGGCTCAGCAAAAGCTTTCCAGAGAGGAAGATGCCAGGCTAAGCCCTGATGAAGTAAGGGGAACCCCTCTACCTGCTCCTGCCTCCCCCACCCCTTCCCTCTGGCAATCACCATACTGTTGTTTGTGCCCATGAATCTTTTTTTTTCTTTGCTTAATCCCTTCACCCTTCTTGCCCAGCCCCTAACCCCCTCCTCTCTGCCAGCTGTCAGTCTGTTCTCCTTATCCATGGGTCTGTCTCCACTTTGGTGATGGAAGGAGACTTGACAATATGCAGATGATGGATCGCAGAACTGTACCTGGAACCTAGATGACTTCATTAACCAATGTCACCCCAATACATTCCGCTTAAAAATAAGTAAGATTGCGCTCAGCAAAGGAAAGTGGAAAAGAGAAAGAGAAGATAAACACAGTGAGATGCGAAACTCCTGGTGTTTGCAGTAAAGGGGGTTGTGAGCAGTTTAGCGTAATAATAGAGTGCAATGAGGAGGGGGGGAGGCAGGGGCCGGGGTGGCAGGCGATGGGGCTCGGAAGTAAGTGGGGGCCCAGCGCCTCCCCGCGCCCCTGGCAGGAGCTGCTTCTGTGCGCACCCAGCGCTGCTGCTCCCAGGAGAAGCTTCATCAGAAATGTGGACTGAGTCACTTACAGCTGAGTATAGAGGGTGGGCTTGATGGGTGTGAGACCACACCCAGGAAGCCATCCAGGAGAGAGTGCAATAGAGGTGGAGTGGGACCGGAAGGAAGGCAGGCCACGTCCCTCCGCACCTGTGGCCCAGCGGTCAAGCCCACGGGCTCTGCAGCCGGTGGGTTCCTATCGCCACTGAAACAGAGATTTGGGCAGGGTTTTTCTGCTCTAAGCCCAGGTCCTCATTTCTAAAGCAGAAATAATAGTACCATTAATTTACTGTGAAGACCGACTGAGATAACGAACGCCTGGCCCACAGCAGATGCTCAATAAGCATTTGCTGGGACGGGCTGATGAGGGGTGGAAGTAGCTGACTGTGCACACCTAGGACTCAGTCTGGCATTATTTCAAAGTCAGGGAGCGGAAGGTGAACGGAAGCAGTTGCCTGGTGGTCCTGCAGGGAGGAGGTTTGGTAGAACATTGGGAAGGAAATGATACCCGGAAGCAGTTGCCTGGTGGTCCTGCAGGGAGGAGGTTTGGTAGAACATTGGGAAGGAAATGATACCCGGAAGCAGTTGCCTGGTGGTCCTGCAGGGAGGAGGTTTGGTAGAACATTGGGAAGGAAATGATACCCGTCAGGGTGTCCCCAGGAACCCTGGTCAGTGTTAGCGGGATCTGACAGCGGCTTTGGTCTATGGTGGGAGCTGGTGGATTGTCCCTAGCTCTGGAGATAAGACACAGGCCTAGATTTTCGGGAGGAAGACAATGTCCTCTTTCCATGAGTCTCCAGGGACCAGGGCAGCAACGCCTTGTGGTTGTCAGGCAGGAAGGGAATGGGAGTCAGGCTGGCGTGGACAACCCCTGAAATTTGACTCAGAAAACCTGCATTTGGTCTTGGCTCTGCCACAGTTATGTGTTGGGTCTGTGTTAAACTTGCTCTGTGCCTCAGTTTTCTCATTCATAAGAAGGGATCGATAAATAATAATAAGGATATATAGAGAATTGACCACACATAGTTATACAGTTTGAAGGAGATGGTAGAGGTATAAACAGCATGAACTGTAAAACAGTGTGTAAATGTTAGCTGTTGTTTGGCTAAGTGAAGGCAGGTCCCTGGGGCCAGGCTGGGTGTCCTGGAGCTGCTCCATCCCACAGCTCAGCAAGCTTCAAGTCCAGGAAAGGATTCAATTATTGCAGCGTGTAATTTTCTGTTTGCAGAGCTCATATTGTGTATGTAATTGAATCAGAATAAAGAGATCCAAAGGCTGTGGGCTTGGGATAAGGCTTTGGAGAGGGGCTGCTGTGAAGCCAGGCCAGGGTGTGGGCTGCAGGGGGCCGGCTCAGGGAGGAGGGGGGAAAAAAAAAGGCTGAGGAGAGGGGGGAGGGGCCAGGGCAGGGGGCGGAGGGCCAGCCTGGGCCTGGCAGCAGGGGTGTGGCCCCCCATTTCCTCCCATCCAGAGGCTCTGAGGCCTGAGGACCTCGCTAGGGTCACGCACCCCTGGCTGCATCTCCCTCTGATGGAGGAGAAGGCCATGCTGCTCAGTCGGAAGGTTCTTCCTGTTTCACCTCAACCCTCTCCTCTGCTCCTCCTCTGCCCATCGCTGGTTCCAGCTGAGCCCATTGAAAGGTGAGGGGACACCCTGGGAAGGAAGTGGGAAATTAGGTCAGGGGTCACGGGGTGCTTGGGAGTCTGGTGACTAAGTTCTGGTTTGCCAGGGACTGTCTCAGTTTCAGAACTGAGGGCCGCTCCTCAATTCTGGCACACTAGGCGGTTGGCCCCCCTGATTTGGGGAGAGGGTAGATTTCAGAAAAATGATCTGTGAGGCTCAGAGCACCGGGGAAGGCCCTGGGAACCAAAGGGCCTCCTCTTGGATCCAGCAGTCAGCGAGCTCTCCAAGGCTGGGGGGCGGCCCCTCCCTGGGGAGGCTGTGGAGCAGGAGGGGAACCCTGGCTTTTCTGAAGTCTGCGCGTGGGTGGAAGGACAGGGAGGGAAAGGTGGGGGAGGGAAGGGAAAATCCGCCTCCAGTTCCTCTGTCCAGCTTTCACTGACAGCTCTCCATGGTCCCCACATGTGGCCCTGGCACCCCCTCCCCCAGGCTACCTCCTCTCCCCTCTGTCTCCCCCACCAGCCCATTCCTCTCCAGCCCAGGGAGAAGCAGTGGGTTTGGCAGTGGGTCCAAGCCAGGGATCCTAAGAGACTGAATCCCTGCAAAGAGCCAAGAGCAGGTTGAGTCCAGCTGCCTAGCGACATTTCCTGAGCACTAACACACCCCGTCCAAGACAAACAGCCCGCACCCTCCGAGCGGAGCCGAGAGCAGACAGGGCTGCGGGAGGGGGGTAGGTTGGGGGGGCAGGAGAGAGGCGGCAAGAGGCTGGGGCCGGGGACAGAGCGAGGTAAACAGTGCCCGGCCCAGTGGCTGGGCGTCCTCCGCATCTGCAGAGTCAGAAACACTTATTAACAGCCGGCAGGAGGCAGGAGGAAGTGTCTCGCTGTCCGCCGCTGTCATTCCTCACTCTGACGAGCACTTAAAATGTCAGGACCCCTTTCAGCAGCTCTGTGCCGGCAATCAGGCGGCGCGGTCACCGCCTCGCGCTGCGCCCCGCCCCCAGGAGACAGACAGGCTGTGCGCTCACCAACAGCCAGCAGGCGCTGCCTTTGCAGACAGCCCCTGTGCAGGGCCTGCCTGGAGGCGGGAGAGAAGGTCATCCAGGGGCGGGGACCTGTGGGGGTGGAGGGGCGGGGCTGGCAGGAAGGTTTACCGGGGTTAGAGGGTGGGAGCAGTCAGCTGCCAGGAAAAGGGGTGCCGGTGAAACTTTTAGACGACAAGGGACTGTCTCCTGGAAGTGGGGGTTCCGCTTGGTCAGTGTCACCTTTGAGGGCAAAGCAAGACAATCAGACAAGGCTGCAGCGAGGGTGGCGGTGGGACAGGAGGAAGGACCTCCGGACTCAGGCCTGATGAAGGTGAACTGGGCTGGACATCACTTTCTGAGGCAGTCACCTGCTGCTGGGCTCCCCGGCTCCCAGCCCGCTCCAGCCCACTCCCTCTCGCTCACAGGGTGCGCTCCCTTCCTGCCTGGCTGTTCCCACATCGCCTATTTCTACTGATGAGAGAGAGAGAAACATGGGCTTGTTGTTCCACTTATTTATGCATTCACGGGTCGATTCTTGTGTGTGCCCTGACCCTGGATCGAACCCCCAACCAAGTGAGCTACCCAGCCAGGGCCCCACACTTCCCTTTTCTAGGAGGAGAGCCATCCTATTGAATTAGGGGCCACTCTATGCTAAGGCCCCCTCATAGTAACTAATTACATCTGCAAGGACCCCATTTCCAAATAGAGTTACATTGTGAGGAGCTGGGTGTGAGAACGTATGAATTTTGGGGTGACACAATTCAACCCATAACACGTGTCAGTCAGAATGAAATGAAGAGCAGCCAGGAGGGTGCCAGAGAGCCGGGGGCAGAGAGAGGCTGTCAGCCCCGATGGATGGCACTCGCTCCACAAAAACACAGCCCTGCTTCTGGTTCTCTGGAGGGGCCAGGGCTTCTCCGGCCCAGACCTCGTCCTTCGCCCCCACTCCTGTTCTCCTGAGCAGCAGACAGCCCCAGACAGTGCAGCTGAAGGCAGCCGAGGTCGCCTTCTCTGAAAGAACCAGCCAGTGCCCGGAGCATTCTGACCAGGAGCAAGGAGCCTGGGAACACACCTCCAAACCCCCAAACCCTCAAACCCCCACTGCGGCTCTGGCTCCGGGATGGCGGCGAGGCTGCCCACCCAGGAAGGGGTGAAGGGAAACCATCTCCTATTTTGCTTTTCGCTGACCTGCCTGTGACACAGCCTGGGGATCTGGTTAATGTTCAAAGAGAAATTAGCCTGTTATTCAACATTCTCCATAATGTCCATCCAATTCAATTAGTTAATAGAATCATGAAATGTCGGCGCTGGGAGCGTGGAGATAATTCAATCTGTGCCCCCCTTTTTTTCCGAGGAAGAAAGTGATGCTGAGCAAAGGTAAGGAGTTGCCCCCATGCGAGTGTTGGGGTGCGAGCACGCAGGTCCGAGGGCCCCCAGGGCGGTGGTCTCCATCCCGTGCACACTCACCGAGCACCGCTGTGTCCTGGGGCCCACGCACAGCCTGTCCCGGAGCCGAGGCAGGTGAGTCTGAAAGGATGCAGCCTGCCCACGGGGGCTGACCACCTGATGGTCACTCCGGAGGGGTCCTCCTTTTCCTGTCTGTGGTGCCCACATCCCCCTGCCCCCCAGCTGAGGCTGGGCTGCCCTTTCATCTGCGGCCCAGAGGACCTGGCTGGCCAGCTGCGGGGCCCAGGAGCTCTCTAGGCCTCACTGCCTGGCCTTACAGAACCAAGCCAACAGCACAGACCGCCTGTGAGCGGGCCCCGGCTTCCCGCTCCCTAGGCAAGTCTGGTCCTCTAGGCTCCTCCTGGCCCGGTCACCCACTGGGCAAGCGTCCGAGAGGCCAAGGGTGGGTTTGGAGGTGGCGTGAGGCCTGCCCTGGGCAGTGACCCAGGCTGTGCTGTCTGTGGGTCCTTTCTCCTCCCCCCCGACCAGGGCTGGGCTCAGCTGGTGTAGACCTGCAGCTTTGCCCTCTGCACCACCCAGCCTCCCCCCTCGCCCCTCCACCTGGACCCCGGTCACCCAGGCCAAGGGGTCAGAGCCGGCAAACAGGAGGCCGCCCATCCTCACCGGCCCCTGCTGTTCCAGGGCCTCAGGGCCGCGTCTCCCAGATGCGCCTGGATCTGCGGGGAGAACAGGGCTTGGGCAGAGTGGGCAGGGCGGCTTCCCTCCAGCTTCCCCTGAGACCACGAGAGAACTAGACTCTCACCTCTGACCTGAGAGGGAAGGGAACGGATTTGAGCTTCAGACTGGGTGGCATAGGGGCGGTGCCTGTTACTGACAGCCACGGTGAGGGGCCCTGCTGAAGGGGCACTGGCCTGGGTGCCAGGAGGCACCTGATCATCTAGAGCTGGACTCCTCCCCTCCGAGCTCCCCACAAACATGGAGCCCCAGGCAACCAAACCCAGCACAGAGTGAGCCCTGGTGCTCACAGGCTCACAAATACAAATGCAAATGCACCTGTGTCTACTTTGCTCCGTCCTGCATCTGCTTAAAAATACACACTACCGCCCTGGCTGGTATGGCCCAATGGATAGAGCATCGGCCTGCAGACTGAAGAGTTTGATTCTGGTCAAGGGCACATGCCCGGGTTGCTGGATCAATCCCCAGTACGGGGTGTGCAGGAGGCAGCCAATCAATGATTTTCTCATCATTGATGCTTCTATCTCTCTCTCCCTTCCTTTCTGAGATGGATAAAAACATATTTTTTAAAAAAATACACACTACCGCCATCAGAGGGGTGGAGCTCAGGCAGGGTCCCTGAGGCTTGCCCACTGTCCTGTGTCCGTGCCGGGCTTCTCCAAGCTGCTGGGGCTCCAGCACAGGCTGGCAAAGACCCACCCGAGTGCCGGAGTGCTGGTGGTCTCTCCCCCTCGTTCTCTCCCTCTCTTGCTCTCACTCCGAACTGCAGCAGAGCACACAGCCCTGTCGTCTGGCCCATGAAAGGGGAGGAAGGACACAGGCCTCACTGACTCAGCGCAGAAGCCATGGGTCCCAGTGGATGAAACCAGGCAGCGGTGCCCTCCCAGGGCCAGTGTGCTCTACAGTCTCCCAAGCAGCGGACCAACCAGAGCCTCGCCCTTCCAAAGCCTCTACAACAGGAGAGCTAAACACAGAGCTCTCTGAAGGGCTGAGGCCCCTCCCCTCCAACCTCCCCCCACCCCGGCCCAGCCCCCAGCCACCCAGAAGAGAAAACAGAAAAACAAATAAAAAACACACCTGGACTGGAAGGGGTGATTGTGGACACACATCCTCAACCACCACCACCGCCCCCCCGGCCCCCTGCAGCAGCTGGTCAGGGGCAGCAGGGTGAGGTCCACCCCAGGTGTGGGTCCCTGTTGGGGGGCAGGGATGGGGTGGAGAGACCAGAGGCTGGGGAGGGAAACAGCCTGTAGCTGGGGCCAGGCTCTCTTGTTACTAGATGTGTGGCCTCATACAGGGCAGCTGGCCTTTGAGCCCAAGTTCTCTCACCTGTAAAACGAGGAAAGCAAGGCCCACGCCTGGTGGTGAGGATCAAATGAAGACACTTAATAACTCTAGAATGTGTCTAGAAGATGGCCAAAGAGAGATCTCCGGGTTCCAGAACAGAGGAGTGCTCTGAGCTCCTGCCTTCAATTATAAAAAAGGCCCAGCACACTCCCAAAATATGACCTGTGTCCTTCGGTGAAGGAAGATGTCTAAGAAGAAAGGGGGAGTGAAGGCCGCTGTTCCTTCGTCCACACATTGGATGGTCTTATCCTGAGGCCCAGCTTCACCCTCCTGTTGTGTCAGGTCTCCTCTCTTCTACGCCTTCCTCCAGGAATGACAGGTCCTTGTCGGCCCCCTTCTCCATGTCGGCCCTGTACTGAAGCCCATGCAAGCAGGGCCCATGGGTCTAAACTTAGGTCTCTGCTCCCAAGTGCTGCCGTTCGGTTGAGGAGAGATGATTTACCTGAAAAACATTGCAGCATCCTTGTCTTTGCTCAGGCTGCTGTGACAAATGCCATAGGCTGGGCCACTTAACAGACATTCACTTCTCTTAGTCCCAGAGGCTAGAAGTCCAAGAGCAGGATGCTGGCGAATTCAGCTCCTGGTTGGGGCTCTTCCTGGCTTGCGGCCAGCCACCTCTCGCTGTGTCCTCGCGTGCCCTCTCCTTCGTTGCTGCGGAAGAGGGACCTCTGGTGTCTTTTCCTCTCCAGGTCATCAGTCCTATAGGATTAGGTCCTCATTTAATCTTCATTATCTTTGGACAGGCCCTGTTACATTAGGGGTTAGGGCTTCAGCATGTGATTTGGGGCGGGGTGGGGAGACACAATTCAGTCCATGACATGTCCCTCATGTCATCTGCATTGAGAGTAGATGCCAGCGAAAGCACGAGAGGCCAGAAGAAGGCTGCCTGTGATAGGTGCCTTGGTATGAAAAGGCACAGAGTACAGACCGGAGTGGCGGCTGGAGCCAGCAGAAGCCCGAGCCTCGTTTGGAGAGGGGACGGCGGCCTCACAGGGAATGCTGTGCAGGGCCGCACCCAGGGCAGCTGTGAGCAGCCTCCTTATCTGCTAGGAGAACTCCTGCAGTTCTGTCACTGCCCAGCTCGAAGACCATCTCCTCTGTAGACCATGCCCTGCCCCAGCATGCGTGTGAGCACACACACACACACATGCATGCATGTACACACATGTGCACCAGTCCTTGCTTTTTATTTTACACACTCACAGTCGTTGGTGCCAGCCTGTGTGACAGCATGTTCAGATTGTCATTTCAGACTTCTGAGGGTGTAAGCGCGTGGAGGGCAGGGCCTTGTCCATCTGGCCCCTAACTCTAGCATAGAGCGAACAGGTGCTGGCATGGGGTTGGCTGTAATGTTGCTGTGCCTGGGCTGAACGGTTTCCCAAGACAATGGACTCTCAGATCTAAGACCAAGAGAGCATCAGGCAAATGGAAAGCTTGGTCACCTACCTGGCACATGGGGAACGTTTTGGCAATGAGCTAAGATGTAAATAGTGCAATAGCTAAGGGAGAGGTCCAGAAAAGGGTGAGACAATGATCAAAGGGGTGAGGGTGGCACCGGGAAGCACCCTGTGCGGATTCACTGAAGATTAGGCCTCAGTGGTTTAAGAAGGAAGAGGTTAAAGGTAGATATGACCTGCAATCAATAGCATCACACGCTGAAAACACAAGAAGGCTTACGCAGGTTTGGGTACGTCATGGCTTACAGCCTCATGGGGGCAAGTCCAAGTGTGGGGTCTACAACAGCTGCTCACGGCTGAGGTGCAGAAGCACAGTGCCTTTCCCCAAACCCCTGCTGGAGACAGACCCTGGACTGCATGGCTCAGGAGCTCAATAGCTGCCTCCTTTCTCCACGTAAATAGTATCATAGCAGCATTAAAGGGAATTTTAAAGCAGGAAAATAAATCACTCTAGTTGAATAAACTCAGCCCAACAACTAATTTTCTTTTTGTATATTCTTTTATTCCTTGCTTGGATTTTTACATAATTATAATCAGAGTGAATATACAACTTTGCATACCATTTTTAAAGCCATAAATTGTGTGGGAACCACTTTCTACATGGTTACATAGTCTGGGTAGTAATTCTTTTTAATAGTATAATAGTCTGGAACTCCCTGAGCAATCCCTCCATTGTTGGCATTTAGAATGCTTACAGTTTTCTCCTAATGAAGATAATCCTGCAAGGAATATCTGTGTGCACATTTCTTGTTCTTTCTTTTGTAATATTTCCTTAAGATAAATTTTAGAATCATTTTCACGGTTCCTTCATGCTGTCACCAAATATTTATCGAACACCTACCACGTGCCAGAGACTGTGCTGGGCCCTGAGGGTACAAAGATGAAAGAACTAATTTCTGCCATCAAGGGGTTCACAGAGTAGCGGGGACACAAACAAATCCGCAACAGTTTGATAAATGCCGCGGTTGTGATAGACCAAGCTCCAGGGCCCCCGGGAAATTGCTCCTAAGGAGCCGGAAGACGGGTGTGGTCCAGCCAGTGGCTCCAGAATAGAATTTACCTTCAAACGACTAGAAAATTGTAGGAAATGACAACCTGGTGGCCAGGTGGGGAAGGATGTTCTGGACAAAGATCACAGCAGGACCCAAGTCGCGTCAGAAGAAGCACATGCATTCCAGTGGTCACCGGTGCCTTGACCGCATCGGAGTCACAGGTGGGGGATGGAGAGGGCACAGAGGCTGATGAAGGGAGTCTCTGAGCACCGAGGCTGGCGGCCACGTTGGCAAGGAGGGTGTATTTTGTCCTGAAGCAAGTGGGAGCCGGGATGGATGGGAAGCAGCCTCTTGATACGTTTTCCAATTGGCTTTCTAAATTGTTTGTACTCATTTGCAACAAGAAGACCTCTTCTGAAGCGTTTCGGTTCTAATTCTCCTTGAAATTCCACAGGGCTCTCTCCCCGTTTCTGCCGGAGTGCGAGGGTGGGCAGAGTGGGAGGGAGCATGGACGCTGGCCTGGGGCTGTCACAGTTGAGTGCAGATGCGCACTATCCCAGGAGTAGAAGGGGGAGTTGATGAAGAGCTTCCGGACAGAAAAAGAAGTGAAGAGGAGGATGCTATTAGCATCGTACTGCCTCCCCCAAAATGAGACAGACCAAAATCCAGATTCCTCTCAGCCTCTTAAAAAAACCTCTCCTGGTCTCCTGACGCTGCTCTAGAACCTTCCCCTGGGCATGGTGGGGAGATGGAGGCAATGCCTTCCTCCCAGAAACCCGGACGCCCTCTAAGCTCCCATCCTGCTGCCAATTGTCCACCAGAGCCCTATAGTGACATTAGCTACTAGCCACTCCTGGCTTTTTCTAGCCTGCTCCTATCCCCGCCTCCCCCCCACCCCCAAACACACCATCCATGAGTAACTGGAAGGCTTTGAACAGTGCCCTTCCTTGGCTGGGATCACCTTCCTCTCTCCCCGTGGGCTCAGGGACTGTGCTCTGCGAAGCCCTCTGCCCAGAGCCAGGCCCCACTGGCCCCAGCACACACCGCTTTCCCTGTGCCTGGGAGGACTGTGGATGCGTCTCTGCGCTCATTAGACTGACCATCCCGAGGGCGTGGCCCATGAGGTTCTCATCTCTAATTCCTAGCACCATCCCAGAGTCTGACACCTACAGGTGCCATCAGCTATTGTTGAGCTTACTTCACTAAGGTTTGCGCCTGCCCGGTGGCAGACAATGGGAAAGAGGAAGAGGAGAGGACAGTGTGGGCTACAGAGGACCTGTGCTGTGTCGCTGTATTGCATCCATCAGGGATACTTAGAGCCCCAAGGAGTGCCAGCGGTTATTTCTCCCTTTCTACCTCCCCTATTCTCTCTGCCTCCTCTTATGCTCCCCTCAGCTTCCAAAGGCACAATTAGGCTCTCACCCAGGTGCTGCCTGCTCCCCTGCCCCCCAGGCTAGAGGGAGGAAGGAGCTGGCCAGCAGCAGGGTTAGCCTGCCTGCCTCTAATCCCTCATTAATTCAGGGCCCTTGGGCTGTGAGCTTCTCCACCACCTGCTGTGTGACCAATTCCCTTTCTCTCCCCAGCCTGGAGTCCAGTTTCCTTGTCTCCTTTCTCCACCTTCTTGTTCCAGGCAGTTGAGTCTTGATGATGCCTCTTCATGATTGACTCCCTGAAGCTCAGATCAGGAAGCCAGGCCACACCTCCTGCAGCTCCTTGCCGCCCCTCCCCCCCACACACACCCAGACCCCCAGCCTCTCTCTAGGGAGATAGCATGGAAATTAGCAAGAGGCTGGGTGGGGATGGAAATAGCAGGAGGGAGGGAGAGGTTGGGGTCACCAAGCAACTAGGGAAAGTTTCTGGAAAAGAGACCACAGCAGAGGAGGGTGGGAGCCCAGGCTGGACAATGGGGCCCAGTGCAGGGGGGAGGGAGCGCGGGGGGCTGTGAGGAATGTGTAGACCAGGGACCCGGAGGAGTGAGCGCAGCAGGAGGCAGCCCAGCCAGGCAGCGGGAGAGCCCGCAGCTGCCAAGCCCCAGTCCACCCTTGAGAACTCCTGGCCTCTGTTGTCCTCCTGAATCATTGCCCTGACCAAGCGGGTGAGCAGGGGGGCTCAGGGCTAAGAGCCAGCCACAGAATCTGGCGGGGCGCAACCTCGGGAAGGGGGTGCTCACCCTCACGGGGTGCCAGGGCGGGTGCTGACGGCCAGTGAGGCCAGTCCATCGCTCTGACGGAATCTATTGCCTTGACCCAGGCACGGTGATATTTATTCCTGACTTTGAGGGGAGGGGACTATCAGACTAGGAATCAGTCCCCTCCAACACGTGGCTGGATGCCAGAGCCTTTGTCCTCATCCTGTTCACAGCCCCAGCTCTGCCTGTCGTTCATCACAACTGATGACAACTGAGGAAAACCGGGGAGACTGTCCCTGCCCGCCAGGAGGTCCCGCAGGGGCAGGAGGTGTGGGCCACCCCAGGCCAGCCGTACCCCTGCTCAGACATGTCCCCACTTTCTGCTCCAGCTTTTCCTACTTCCCCGGGGCCAGATGGCTCTCCCCTGGCTCTGCATCTCCTCTGCCCACGGTGTTTGCTGGCCTGTCTGTGCTCGCTCACTCCTGCGCTGCTCCAGGTCGCAGCTAAATGTCATTTCTTAAGACAGGCTCTCCCCAACCACCATGGATTAGTTTAGTGTTCCTACTGTGCCCTTCTAGAAAACCCTATACTTCTGGGGGTTCTGGGGGTGGGGGAGAGGGACAGAGAGAGAGGAAGAGAGGGAGAGAGGGAGAGAGGGACAGAGAGAGTGAAAGAGAGAGAGGGAGAGAGAAAGGGAGAGAGAGGGAGGGAGGGAGGGAGATGGAGACGGAGAAATACTGTGCTAGTGGAAGGAGGTGGGTGTGGTTCCCTTTGTCCCTATTATGTCGCCTCCAGGGGGCCCATGACCACTGTGGAAACAGCCAGGTCTGAGTGTGGGTGCTCTGCCCCTGCCCACCACGCTGTGCTGCCGCTCGCCTCAGTCCTGGGGAGAAGCCAGGGAGCCTGCAGCATTTTCTGGGTCACTGCTGGCAATCAGTGGGCACAGCTCCCCCCATGCTGAGCGAGCTGCAGCACCAGCTGAGGGTCCTGCCTCCATGGGATGGCCTGGCTCTGACTGTGGGTGCCCAGCAGGGCTGAGGTGGAGGTTCTGGCTGGCAGCTGGCGTGGGGCGGGCACACCTCCTGGGCTGTCCTCCTTTCTGCGGGGAGGCTCTGCATTGCTCAGAGGTGGGAGGAGTGGCCGGGTCCAGCATGACTCTGTGGTCCCAGAACCAGCCTTCACGGGTCCCCATCTCTCTTTCCTAACAAGGCTCTCTCCCAACCTGGACAGGCTGCCCTGTGCAGGCCAGGCCAGCCTCCCCTCCGCCATCTACACAGCCACCTCCTCGGAGGTGTTGCAGCAGCCCGGACCACTGCTGCCTTCTGGGCATCCCCTGCTCGCTGCCATGCCGCTGTGCCATTATCTCCTTTTGGTGCCTCTATTGTCTGGCTTCCTGGACAGGCTGAAAGCCAGAGGGAGACGGGGATTTTGTGGGTTTTGTTCCTCCTCTTCTGGCTGCCTCCTTTTCCAGGCCCCACTGCGTTCCATCCTCCGCAGCCCTGCTCTGCTGGCTCTGGCCTGGGAGGCTGACCTCTGGGTACGGCCAGCTGTTTGCCCCGAATGTCAGAGTGTCAGAGAGAGCTCCGAGGCAAGGGGAGAGGGAAGGGTTCTTCCCACCGCTCAGGGCATTTGCACTGGGCATCCTCCAGGGCCCCAGGTGCCAGCCAGCCTCCCTCTGGAATGCGGTGCCCGCGGGCTCGGGACTAGGCTTCTGTCTGGGAGCGAAAACATTCCCTGCGGAGACTCTGATACAGCTGTGGTCACATACTGCTGAATGAGTGAGTCCGCGCACAGAAGTCCCCCAGGCTGAGCCCCTCCCAAGCTGGGCTCTGCTGGGAAGGATAGGGCGGAGGCACACATGGTCTCACTAAAGAGGACTCCCCAACAGCTCCCCAGACCAGGGCAGCACTCGGAGTGCTGAAGGTCATTAACGAACTCCCAGCGTTGCCCTGCGGCCTCTTCTTATGACTGACAACTCCCGGCAGGGGCGTCTTCCTAACGTATCCCAAAGCCCTTTTATTATCGTTGGAAACATCTCCATGATCTGAAGACAGAGGTTGCCTCTCTCTGTTATTATTCTAGAAAATTCCTATATGACGTTAGCAGGTAGCTTCCAGTATGTCATACGTTCAAGGGGAAGCATATAGAATCGGGACTTCCATCCAGGGAAGGCGGGGCATGGGCCCTGACCCATGACCCTGAGCTACCTGGCAGTTTGTTTAACCCCCGAATATCTGTGCCATCTCCAGAGGGGAACAGGGGTGGGCCATGCTGGCCCGCCTTCCCTGCGTGTAAGGATGTCAAATGAGAGGACTGCACATGTGAAAGAGCCCTCTGTCCACGCGTTTGCTGATGTTCTCACTCGCTGCAGAGCAGTTAATCCAGGGCTGGGACCGTCTTCAGGCTCATTTCCAAATCTTCCCGAAACGGAACCATGTGGCCAAAGGGCCTTTCTCGGCATCGCACACCTGGGCGTGGGAGGGATCGTTTATGAAGAATGTGTGTGACCTTGTGTTGAGAACACAGAATGCCAACCCTCCACGCCCTCACTGGGAAACACAGGCCCAGGGTGCCTGCTGCTGGCTGAGGGGAAGCTGATGGCCTCCTCCGGTAGTCTAGGGTTCAGTTCCTGGTTGAGGTGTGTGTGAGAGGCAACCGAAGATGTCTTTCTCTCACATCGATGTTTCTCTCTCTCCCTCTCCCCCTTCCTCTCTCTCTTGAATCAATATAAACACATCCTCAGGTGAGGATAAAAAAAATAAAGTAAAAACGTCTGCTACCACACGAATGGATCTCAAAGAGGATGTTACAACTTTAGAAGAACACTACAGGGATGGTGGACAGGGCTGCGGGAGGTGGGGAAGGGGACAGTGCAGCCTGGAGAGCAGCACCAGGAAGGACGTTCCGGGTGATGGGACTCTTTTGTACTTTGCTTGTGATGATGGTGTCCACACCTATGTGTTATAATTCACAGAGCTTTACACTAAAACTAGAAGTCAACTATACTGTTTGCTAACTTTAAAAATACGATTTAAAGCCCCCAAAGAAAAGTTTATAGCTGAAGACTTTAAATCTTATGAAAGAAAAATGGCATATCTCAGTATCCGCAGTGTTTGTTTATTGAAAGATCTGAAGGGGAGAGCCGGCCTTGCCCAGGCTGTGTCTGCACAGTATCTCATGGCGGTAGGGAGCCATCGAAGGGCTTTGAGCCAGGAAAGGACATACCCACACCTGCATGTTAAAGCAATGCCTCTGGCTGCAGGCTATGGAGTGGGTTAGAGGATCCCAGTGGCTGTGGGGAGGCGGGTGAGGGGAGGGGGGAGATAGTGAGAGAGGTGGGGAAACTTAGAATAGGGGGATTAGAAGAAACAGGCTCACATACAGCAGCAGCCTTTGATAAGTGCAGAGCACGCCAGAGAAGGAGGCCGGAGCCTGTGGTCTGAGGGAACGCAGCCCCTCTGAGCGAGCCAGAGCACTGCCTGCGGATGGAGGGGGATGCAGCTGGTCTTCTCGTAGCTGATCTTCAAGTTGAAGCTCTTGGTGCCTCTAGTCAGTTGGTCCCCTGCCCCCAGCTTTGGTGACAGCAGCTCTTAGGGCTGATGGAGAAGCCACAGGCAGTGGGCCTGGCCCAGGCTCCTTTCCTTTCATCCCCTCCCATGCCCTTCCCCTCTGGGGCCCTTTAAACTTGGGACAGGCTGGGGTGGGGATCTGGGCAGAGAAGGGGAGGAGGAAAGACGGTGGTGGTAATGCTGTTCCCCCAATCCTGCTGAGAAATGGCTTCCCAGGGCTTTATCTGCCCTGGATATCGGCTCACGGATCTTATCCAGTGCAATTACCTAGCCTGGGTCTGAGCTAATTGGTTCTCTGGAGTAAAGTTACCTCCGATCTGTGTGCTATGGGTGCACAGCAGGAAGTGATTTGAACCAAGGAAGTTGTCTGTGATGATATGTCAGGGAGGCACTGTGGTGGTTGCCAGAACACAGGGCTGGGACCAGCCTTAGAAGCAAGGAATTGTTTGAGGGGTCCCAGCTGTAACCCAAAATGACCAGCCAGCCTCATGTCACCTAGCACCCAGGGCCTCCTAGAGGAGAGCCATTGTGAGATAATTTTCCTTCATTTCAGAGAGAGAGAGAGAGATAAAGAGAGAGAGAGAGAGAGAGAGAGAGAGAGAGAGAAAGACTTTGTGAGATAGAGAGAGAGAGACAGAGAGAGAGAGAGAGAGAGAGAGAGAGAGAGAGAGAGAGATGAAGTGGGGGGAAGGAAGAAGAAAAAAGAAAGTAGAAAAAGCCCCTTTGGCCCCACTAACTTCTCTGGTCATAAGATTATTGACACTTATCTCAATTATGAGACCACTGGCTCCAGCCTCATTACCTCACTACCCACTTGGGTAATCTGGCTTCTGTCTCATCTACAATAGAACTCCTGTCGTAAAGGCTCGTGAAGACCTGGGAGGCAGAAGCTGAGGGCTCACCCTTCCCACACCTTCAGAAGAGAGAGCATGGCATGCTCAGAGTAGCTCTGAGCATCAGAAAGATTTTGTGTTGATTTTTAAAATATTAAGCCCAGGCCTGTCTCCTTACAAATCCACCTGCCCCTTGGAAGGAAGCAAGCACAGTACTTCTTCCCACTGACAGCGCTTCAGCTACTTCCCCTAACATATCAGAACCCGAACCCATCATGGTCTTGTGCCTCAAGGAAAGGTCCCGGGTGCCACACGCAACCCCCTTTCCATCTCCTCTGTGCACTATGCACCGGTCAGTCCTCTGCCTTCTCTCCATCGCTGCAGGCACCCCTCTGGTCCAAGGCTCCCTTCCACCATGAAACCCCACAATCTATTCTTCACATAGCAGCCAGAGTACTTTGTGTGCAGTTGTTTTTAGTGGTGGTAAGATATACATAACATAAAATTAACCATTTAAACGAGTTTTAAGTGTACAATTCAATGGCACCAAGCACATTCCCAATGTTTACAACCATCGCTACCGTCCACCCCCAGAACTTCTTCATTGCTCCAAAGAGAGTTCTGAACCCAGGAAACAATAACTCTCCCCATGCCTCTCCCAGCCCCTGGTGCCCTCGCATCCATTTGGTATCTATGAATTGGCCTTCTCTAGGTAAAACGGTGGAAGCATATAATATTTGTCATTTTGTGTCTGGCTTATCTTTTAAGGCTCCTCCATGTTGTAGCATACAGGAGGTGGGCAAAAGTAGGTTAATAATAAATAAAAAGTAGGTTAATAATAATAATAATTACGAAATAATAATGATCCAAAAATAAACTGTTTCATGTACTCACAACTGTAAACCTACTTTTGCCCACCCCTGTATATTAGAATGGCATTCTTTTTTTCAGGCTAAATAATATTCCATTAAATGTATATACCATATTTTGTTTATCTATTCATCTGTTGATCTGTATGGTCTTAGGATGGTTATTTGATCTCTCTGAGCCTTAATTTCTTCAACTGTAAAATGAAATAAACAATATCTTCTTTTTAAGATGGTCATGAGGGCTAAATGAGGTTGTATACTAAAAGCACACTGTATGTATTAGAAGCTCAATAGATGAGAAGTATTAATATTATTGCATTTTATTGAGTATGCATTGTCATTTTCAATGTTTTAAGCCCATGAAATCCTCAGTACTCACAAGCACTGTCTTTGGCACATGGTAGGCAGTCAATAAATATTTGCTAAATAAATGAATAAATGAAATTCAAATTGTCCCTAAATGAACAAATTTCCCTGTCCCAACGCAGCTTCCCTGCTATATTTATTTATTTATTTGTCAATGTCATTCCTATTCTTCCAGTTGACCAGTCTCTTGAATGTTTCCCATCACTATCTTTATCCTCTAAATTGAAAGGATATGGAAAGAGTTAAAAGTCATGATGTCTCCCACCTATGGCTTTAAGGTTCTACCATAATGCAGTACCTGGGCTGTGTGTGTGTGTGTGTTTTATCATGTAACCCAGATTCTGGCCCCACTTCTACTACCACCAACACACTATAGTTGATTGGACCAGGAGTGGCCCCTGAGTCCAGATCATCCAAACCATAGGTTGGCTGACCATCTATGATACTGGGATGTAACAGATACAGAAAACTGAGTCAGTCAGATCCCTTCTCTCAGAAGTGTGGAGAGGCCAATATTGAGCAGCTGAGTCACTTAGCAGTGGGAGGGCTAGCGGGTCATGGTTGACCTAGAAAAGCTGAATTATTGAGGGAGAAGGAAAATTAAATGATCAGAGAAAACCTAGGCAGAGAGAAGAGAGTAGAGAAGCTGTGTAGGGAGAGTTTCTAGGGGAGGGAGAGAGAGAGAGAGAGACCCACCTTGTGGCGTAAAAGTGAAAGAGACAGATAGAAAAAGGAGCTAGCCCCATGGGTCTTCCTGGGTTTCTCAGTTATGTCTAGGTTTAATTCTCATTATCCACATCCTTTCAGTAATTATCGACTCATCACCTTTCACTTTAATCTGTGACTCACTATTCAGCAGTGTGACCAGCCCCAAGTTATCCTGATCCTTCCCTCTTACGCCTGTCCCTTTGGTTCCATCCTCATTGCCACCATGTCACCCTGAAACCAGAATTCCAGATCTCCATTTAGTCCCACTGGAGACTGTTAACTCCAACTGTCTTAGACTCTCTGGTTTACACTGTCTAGTATCTGTCATCATGATACTTCCTTGCTCAAAGTTTTGGTGGCTTTCCAATGCTTATTAGATAAAGTCTAAACTCAAAAAAGATTCAAGGCCCCATATTATTCAGTTCTCAGATGAATCTGTAATATTATCTCCAACAATGAAGATCTCACACCAACCAGTCAAGACTCCTTTCCATCACGTTGCTCTCCCATCATGCTCTACTCTTCCCTATTCCACATCTTCGTCTTCATGTCCTAGAATTACGTCCTTTTTCTCCCTCTCTACTTTCCGTCCTCTATCTCTTCTCCTATGCTTCTCTGTTTTCCTCTTTTCTCTTTCATTTTCTTACCAAATTCTACTTCACTTTCAAGGCTCAGTGAAGTATTCCCTAACTACCCCAAACCACTTACTTATATTTCAAATATATTGCTCTTGTCCTCCCACCAAACTCCAAGCCCCCTGAGGGCATAGTTTCTGTATTCTACTACTTCTACATCTTCCATGGCACTTAACAATGTTCCATGTGCTTAGAAGATATTGAAAATGTTCTAGTTCAATTAATTTCAGTAACAAAATTAATGAATGTGAGTATGACTAAGCACTTTATTTGAAGAAATGAATAATGTTGGAATGTCAAGCAAGATTCTGTGTGTGTGAGAGAAGAGGTGGGATGTATCCCACTAAATATGCTAAGAACTTGGTTGTCTACTACTCCTCTGCACATCAACTGGCCTGGCTAATGTGGTTCTGCATATTTTTCAACAGAATGCAACCTCAGAACTCAACATTTAAAGAACTCTTTAGATTAAGGAACCACATTACCTTCTATTCATACAACTTCAATTAAAATTCAAAGCCATTTATTAAACACACAGCAAGAAATACAAAAATGATTAATAAGATTTAATCTCTTCTTTGAGATGCTTACAGGCTGGTTGGGGGATAGGACAAGTGCATCAGTGACTATAGTCAAGATAGGGTAATACCTGTGCATAAGAGAGGTCAAAGAAAAAGAGGCTACGTTAGCCAGGGAAGGGCTGCAGAAAAGCTGGAGGAAGAGGCATTTGAGATGGCAAATGAATGGAGGTGCAGGCAACAGGGGTCATGTTGGGGAACCTCGAGTGGTCCAGTCAGTACTCAGAGCCTCAGAGACCATGAGGTCGCTGCCATTCGTAAACAGGAAGGTCCCATGGCCAGGAGGCTTCATCAGCACAGCTACCAAGCATTTGTTGAGCATGTGAACTTGGACGTGACAGATGGGGAAAGGGTACTTTGTCAATCTATCCCTTGTCAAACGTGCTTGGCATGGATAAATTGTCCACCTTCTTCTTCACAAAGGCACAAAAGCAGAGAGTGTTTTCCATTCAATGAAAGTTTGAATATGATTGTAACATTTCACTAATAAATGTCATTACATATTCATTAAATACTGATAGAAAGCACAGACAAATTCTGTGTTTTATTTTTATCTCATGTTGAAAACACTGTTTCCTATATTCCTACCCCACTTCTAAGATGGGCAGAAGCTAGGCATTTCTCTTGTCCCGACATCTAATTTTAGTTTTAAGAACTAGGGGTATGTATTTTCCCAGATGGGAGGAGAGTGAATGCATCCTGTATGACCACCACATTGTCATCTGATTTTATGATGGAGATCTCAGCCAGCAACATGCTGGAACCAGCTCATGAGAGCCGATCCTGGACATCTCTTTCCAATTCCACGTTCAGTGACATCAGGTTGGCAGCCTGAAGTCAGCCGTGGTGGGAGTATTTACACCAGGGAAATTGGCAAAAGCTCAAACGAGGGCTTTTGCTTCCTGGAGAACTGGTTAAATATTTACCACACGCCACTGGGCCTCACTGTACAGAAGGAAACTGATGCAGAGAGGTGAGGTAAGCTGTCCAAAGTCACACAATAAATTGGTCATGGATCTGGCACTAGCTGGGTCTGCCAATGCCCATGTAACACACTTCACTGGGAAGCATCGGTACTAACTAGGATTTAATGGGTGCCTCTACATAGATAAGGATGTAGACAACACCCCAGAGTATTACACAAAAGAAACAGATGCCATGGTCGTCAAGTTAATAGCTTGCCAGGACTAAAAGAGGAACATCCAAACTTTCTCCCCAGATGGCTCTCTTCCACCACCACCCTAACCAGACTCCTACCCTCCTGAGGGGCGGGGATCCTGAGAGGAGTAGCAGCAGAGGAAACTTCTATTCCTTCCAGCTTTTCATCTCAAAGAGTGATGGGAGGTATTTCTCAGCCAAGTGCCTTGATGTTTGGACTCCACTTTGCTCTGTAATTAGTGTCTATTTGTCTCCTTAACTTAAACTGGTTTTTAGCAATTTAGAGCCAGGGAGCCCATGTTATTTCAGGGAAGTGATAAAAAAAATGGATATGTAATTGAAATCCTTTTCTAGTCCTCTGGGAACCTGGTATGTTGCTTCTCTCTGCTGCAAGATAAAGATTCGGGCCCTGATCACAGGCAGATAAGTGGGCTGGTTGATTAGGATGAGTCCCACAGGCAATCCCTAATCTGCTAGTCTGTTTGTTAACTATCTGTCTTTTAGGATATTTGGTTTGCATAATATGATAATAACGCACAAGCTCTTTAAAGGTGGAAATGAACCCAAATTGAGGACAAAACAGTCACAGCTGGCATTGGCCCTCCCTGCTGCCACAGATCAATTATCAATTAGCCACAGGTTTTTATTGAGCCCTTATTGTTTGCACAGCACTAGGTTAGGGACCGAGAGGTGTCAAATGCCCGTTCCTGGCCTTCAGGAGCTAGGCAAGGAATGAGGCGTGCCCACAGAAGTAACACATGCTCTGGGAAAGTGAATGCCTTGGTACTAAACGTGGGACTCAGAGAGGAGCTGCCATAACAGGGAGTTTGGATCTTGGCTGAACCAAGACTTGCAGCTCTGCAGAGCTCACAAGGCCCAAACCTTCCCTTGTCAAAAGCACAGGAGTGCCTGGCCCAGTGTCAACCTCTGCAGTTCGATGACATCTCTTTGTGCCAACT
>NW_006289392.1:2858196-2863637 GCF_000327345.1 Myotis davidii
ATCCAGACACCCTGGCTGCCCCGCCCCCCGGAAGTGGCTTGTTGGGGTCACCCAGCCAATGTCTGACTTCAAAGTGCATGCTAGCCGGCAGTTGGGTAATTCCCCCAGTGGAGTCACGTGTCATACTATGCAGATGCCTGGGCCACACCCAATAGATTCCAATCCTCATGATCTGGGGTGGGAGATAGGCATCAGAATTTTTAACCAACCTCCCAGGCAATACTGCCCACAGTGCGGAAGAGTAGGTGTTGCTACCTGTCTACATGCTGTCTCTTGTCCCCTCCCTCCCCAGCTTAAGAGCATCTCAAGGTCAGGGATTAGGTCTGAGTCACCTCTGTGTCTCCAGCAACCAGTGCAGTTGAGGTGCCCAATGCACTTACATGGAAATGCTAATAGGTGCATGGTTGGCTCTTTGCTGGTATTCTACAGGTAGGGGCGCATTAACTGCCACCAGTTGAGACTTGGCTCACATCGTGCCCCGGGGGGCAGTTTGCAACATGCACAGCGTGCCAGCACCTGCAGTGCACTCCCAGTTACCACGTGGGGCTCTGGCTGTGGGCTTCCCTGCCCCTCCTTCTGCCGCCGGTGTGGCTTCTCAGGGAAGGCTGGCTGAATGTCACCTAACCACAAGAAGCGTAAATGGGAGCAGGGACAGACAGGCTGAACAGGACATTTAAAATCAGCACAGCGCTGCCCACTGGCCTGTCCTGGTCTGAGGCGGGGTTACCGTCAGTGGGGAATTGCAGCGTGGATCTCAGGGGCTCACCTGAGATCACCACGTGCCCCACAGGCCAACCTCAGAGCTGGCAGCCCCAGGGAGCATCCCCTCTTCACTGTGCCCACAGTTGAAAGACAAGCTGAGGATCATGGAGTTCAGCTCTTCCCAAGTAGTAGACATGTAGCCAGAGACTCGTGGCTTCAAGGAACCAGAACTGTGAGACGTTAAGGCAGCGTTGGGGAACGTCCGGCCCACAGGCTGTAGAAGGCCCACAGAATCATTTGGTCTGGCCCTGCCAAGGCATTAGGGGTGAGTTAATTAAATGTTGACCAAATATAACAGACTAAATATTTTTCAATGTATTGGGGTGACATTGCTCAGCATGAACATATAGGTTTCAGGTGTGGGCTTCTATGTTACAAGATTTGTATATTGACCTGTGTGCCCACCACCCAAGGTCAAGGCTTCTCCTCTAATCATATACCAGGCCCGCCTCCTCCCCCACCTTCCCTCTGGCAACCACCACGCTGCTGTTTGCGTTCACATGTTTCAGGTTTATATCCCACATCTGAGTGAAATCATAAGGTTCTTAGCTGGTTCTGACTGACTTATTTCACTCAGCATAACGTTCTCAAGGTCCATCCATGCTGTTGCTATTTCATCCTTTCTGATGGCTGAGCGGTGTTCCCTTGTGTATGTGGACCACATCTTCTTCCTCCTGTCCTCTACTGCAGTGATTCCTCAAAAATTAATAGAGCTACCATATGACCCAGCGATCCCTCTCCTGGGCACATACCTGAAAAACTGGAAATCATGTGCCCACAAAGTTATATGCGCCCCTATGTTCACTGCAGCACTGTTCCTGTGGCCACGGCACGGAAACAGCGGAAGTATCCTGTGATAGGACAGGCTGATTTTGAGGTTGATGATTTTGAATGGCCTGTGAGTAATGTTGTCAACATCCAAATGGCCCTGGGCGGAAAAAAAAGGTTCCCCACTCCTGGGTGAAGGAACAGGCCTGAATAATTCAGCGACTAAAGGGACACACCTCCGTTGTCTCAAGGCTTCCAGCATCTCCATTGCCCTTGGGCAGCCCGTCCCTGGTGCCTGGACACTCGCTCTGGCTCCCTGTAGGTGAGCGCTGGCCGCGGCCCGGGCCTCTGGCTAAGCTGAGCTCTCGGCACCAGCTCAAGGCAGGGCTTGCTAACCTCACTCCCCTGGGAGGGGGGAGCGGAGCAAGTGATATGTTCCCCCTGGTGTGGCTACGTGTCTAATTCCTTCCAGGGCCTTCTTAAGCCCTTGGCCTCAATTATGTTCCACGACCAGCAAGTGACACAAATTAATTATCTGCCGGGAAAAGAAGGGCTTTCTTTCCTCTGTTGGAAAGTAGTCACCTTCTCATTTCACGGATTGGCCTCATAAATTCAAGGAAGGACAAAGAAGATGCGGCCAGTGGGAGGGAAGGGAAAGACAAGAAGGAATGAAGGAAGGCGGAGAGGGAGAGGGCGGGGAGGAAGCGGAGAGCAGGCAGATGGAGTAAGAGTTACTGCAATGCTTAGGACACGATGATAGAAGAATTTGAGACAAAGGCAAGAAGGAGGGGAGCTTACCTCTGCTGAGGGAGGGTGGGTGTGTCGGGGGATGCTGTAATATTTCAGCTGAGGGTTAAATGGCTGAGAAAATGCAAGCTTCATGAGGAAAGAAAACATCTTTGTTCAGTTCACCATTGTGTTCCCAGTGCCTGAGAGTGATTGGCACACGGTAGATGTTCAGTAAACATTCATCTGTTGACTGGATGGATTTATCAGTAGATGTTGGTTGGCCAAGCAAATGGAGCTGGGAAAGCCATCCAGGAAGAGACAGAAGTGTAAGCAAAGCTAGCTGGCCTGGCCAGCACCCGTGAGTGTGGAGGGATGAGAGGCGGCAGGCACTGAGGGCCGGCCAGGCTGTGTGGCGGGTCCGTACTCATAATGAAATAAGGGCAAGTCCCTTTTCCAAATAAAATCCCAGTCCATCCTCACAGTTACTTTGTGAAGGGTGCACGGGGGGTGGGGGGCAGGTGCTCACAAGATCACAGAGCAGGAGCTGGTACCGGACTCTGAACCTGAACCCTGCGGCCCTTCAGTGACAGGCATTTGCACAGGGAGGACTCACACCAAAGTGCTTCCCTCCAGCCACCGGTGGTCCTCTGGGCTGCTGAGACATGGATGTTTGTTTTCACAGCAAAAACGATGGTGAGTATGTTAAAAAGGAAACCCCAAACAGCCACTGTAACGCAGCCAGCCCTGCCACTTGGGCCTGTGGCTCTTCCCTGGGAGGCCCAGGAAGAGGCCAGTCCCAGGAGCCAGGCTCTCTGTCCTCGGTCCGCAGTCCCTGGGGCTGCGCCAAGGGCGGCCTGGACACACCGTGAGGTCCACCCTGTCTGCGGCAGATCCGCCGCACAGTGGCGTGGGGGCTGTGGGAGGCTGAGCATGCCGGGAACAAGTAACCAAGCCCTAGCATCCCTAGCAACCACTTCCTGCATCTTCCTTAGAGGCAGGCAGCAACCAAAATATAGTAGAAAAAAAAAAACCCAAAATATATGACTAGTGCCAAAGGCTAGTGGGCAGTCACTTATTTCATCAGACACTCTCTCCAACCCCCTGTGCCCCTGCACTACCCTCATTTGCTCAAGAGTGGGTTACTCAAGGGCAGCTGTAGACTGGGTGGGAGCTTGGGGCATCCCCTTGTCCCAGGCTCAGGGGGACTGAGGGTGGAGGGGAGAGAAACACCTCCTCGCTAAGCTCCCAGGAAGCACCAAAGACTGGCACCCTCCAGCGATGGCCCTGCAGCAAGTGCTGAGGACAGGAGGCTGGAGGCATGCAAGACACAGCCTCTGGCTCCCAGAACCCTGCCCCACCTGAGGCAGGCGGCCCCAGGGGTGCCAGGGGAGGGGCAACCTGGAAATGAACTCTTCTCCATGCATGCTTCCTGCTCCATTGTGCAATGGAGGCAGCGATAGAGAGCAGCTGTGAAGCCACACAAGCCCGTTTTATCCCGAACCTCCCGCTGGCCTGCTGGCCTGCTCCATGAACTGGGCTCTCAGAAGGATGCCAAATGCACAGAAAGAGAGACCTATAGTTCAGTACATAATCATATCTGAACCACATAATGCTGAGAGGTGGCGGCGTGGGAGCAAGCGCCTGCTGCAAATCCCATTTTCCAGATGAGGAGGTCGAGGATCAGGGAGTGACTGGGCTAAAGTCACCCTGCAAGCATTAGCTCTGAGGCTCTCACAAGCCAATGCCAGGGCTCCGACTGTGCCCCGTGGAGCAGGAAAGCCAGGTCCCTGAGCGGGACCAGGAGTCAGACAGAAGCTGGGCTGTGGATTTCAGATGCCCCAGGTCTTGTGCCAGGGGTGGGGGAGGGGAAGGGAGCCTCATTAACATAGAGGTCAGGACCCCAGGACTCCAGGGCTGCTTTCCCAGCTTCCTTGTCCTCTGCCCACTGCCCTTTCTCCCAGGTTACTGCCTAATTACAGAGCTGTTGATGCAAATTATTCTAATAACTGGTGCTAATTTATACGCATTTACATATAATTTGCAATTCATTTGCTGCCCGCATTTAGTCAAACTTCACTAATTCAGACCAAACTGGGGAAGCCTACTCTGAAATAAAGAATGTAAATAATAAAATAATTCCATAGTGTTTCAAAATAGAGTCCTAAAAACCAAGCATGCAAGGTAAAAATAGGTATTGTCGAAAGTCTCCTTGAAAATTCTTAAAATCTCCCAAACATGGGCTCTCAGAAGTTCAGAAGCCAAAAATTAATTCCTTTTTAGTTCTCTTTGAAGTGGAGCTATGAAAGAGAGGAGGATAGGTAACTCTCTCTGTCTTTCTCACCCTCTCTCCCCCTTTTCCCTCCCTCCCTCCCTCCCTCACTATGATAGAATTCAAGAAGCTAAATGTCAATTATGTGATGTGATTTCACATACTAACTCAGTTTGAAATAGTAGCATTTTCCTAGGGTAAAAGTCTCAGTCCCTCAAAACATGCAAATGGGGCTTCCTTCACTGCTAGGAGAAGTCATGGGGTGACCTGCACTCAGGCACGTGGGGAGCCGTAGTTAATGAACAGGAGTCAGGGAACTCCAATGTGACAGCGGGCTAGGAGGGATACACTGGATGGCGACTTTGAAGAAAGAGGATTGTGTTAGAAACAGGATGTACACATGAGAAAGATGTATCCATTGCTTAGGCTGAGTGCCCGGAAGCAGCTCCTGAGCAGAGAGTCTTGCTCCAGTGACTTATTGGGTGGGACCACTCTTAGGAGAGGGCAGGAGGTGTAGCTTCAGATGATCCCTGGGGAAGCTTGCATCGAGAGCACCGTGCAGCAGTCGGGCCACCTGAGGACCTCTGCCGCCTGTGCCAGTCCTTCACAGCCAGATCACTCCCAGGGGAGAGGGTTGTCATCTTCAAGTCAGGTGGCCAGCACTCAGAGTGGGCAAAAGGCATCTGGGTCAGACT
The DNA here is from genome assembly GCF_000327345.1 of Myotis davidii. Taxonomy (NCBI): domain Eukaryota; kingdom Metazoa; phylum Chordata; class Mammalia; order Chiroptera; family Vespertilionidae; genus Myotis; species Myotis davidii. The sequence continues at coordinate 2,863,420 of NW_006289392.1, forward strand.
CCAGCAGCTTCTAGTCCAGTCCACCCTTGCACAGCTCTGACCCACTTCTCCCATTAGTTTGCTCCATCCAGACAGAGTCTCCGGGATTCTGATAAGTCACAATCTCCTCAGAAACATACAAAAGGAGGGTTGATAGAATGACCCACAGCCTTGCTATTGTTCCCAAGGCCATGGCTGCTATTCTTCATCTTCTGCCTTCACCCCCACCCCCAACCCCC
>NW_006289392.1:2864003-2868893 GCF_000327345.1 Myotis davidii
CTGGCACTCCTGTTGGCCTAAGTGACTTGCCTGGTGGATTGACTCCACTTGTGCTGTCCAACGTAGGGACCTTCCAATATCACCTGATGGATGGGTTGCGGAAAATACTGCCCCTAAAACCCAAAGAAGCCTACTAGGTGATATGCTCTCTTAGTGATAGGAGGTACAGGGAGCAACAACTTGTTCTGAGGGAGGACTCTCACCAGGCCATTAGTCCCCCTAAAACTTCAATGATGTGGCAGAATCCTAAGTCTCTCGGATTTATCACCAACCCTCTATAGAGCATGTATCTTCCCAGAGCACCCAGAATGTGTGTCACTTCTTCTCACTGGAGCCAGTTAACATGATGCAGCAGGCACTGGGCCAGTCTGATGAATTGTAGGATGTCCAGATGGTGTAGGGTACTTTGGACTGTATTACAGACAGAGAATTAACATTCTCCCTGAGAAAGATGGTGAATATATCCTGTTGTCTGTTCCATATGAATGCTAAATGCTTTTGATCCTTCTTGCTTATGGGAATGAAGAAAAGAATGCATACCCAGATCAATAGCTGCATACCGTTTACCAAGGCCATGGTAATCCCTCTAGTAAATATAAGATGACGGATACAGCAGCTACAACCGAGACTGCTGCTTGCTCCGACTTGCAGAATTCTGTCCACTGCAGTCTGCCATGATCCACCTGAGTTTTACAGGGGCAGACTGGTGGGTTCAATGGGACTATGAAAAGGAACCACCATCTCTATTCTTTCATTCAGTGAGGGTGGCCCTAATCTTTGCCGTCCTCCCTGGAGTGTGACTTTGTGTTTTATTTACTATGCTGGTGGAGGGAGGGAACTTTCAGAGCGTTCTAACAGCCTTTCCTACTCACTAATTCTCGCTCTATTGGTGAAAAGAACAAAACAAAAAAACAAGTAAAGGTTATATATTCTGCAAACGATGTCAGTTTACTTCTATTGCATCAATCGGGGAAGTCATCATCAGGTGGCTATTTTGAGACGCTCCTGGGCTAGACTCCACTTACTGCCTGGCCCCTCAGACCGAATAGGGGTTCATAATTGTGCGCTGTGTCCCTGGGCATCAGCGGCATGCAGACCTTGTCTCCAATAGACCGCACAGGCTCTGGGTTTTCCTTTTCCCCAGGGCCTGGCTGTGTAAGTAAATAACGACAGGTCCTTCGGGGAAGAACTGGGGGAATCATTACTGTATACAGAATGCTACTGTGTACACTTATCGCAGTGTGGCGAAGACGGTCTTCATGAGAACTTGGCCTCCCCTTTAGTTAACGCATTCTGGGTTTCAGAACTGGCTCAGTCTCAGAAACTAAGCAAAAGATCATGACTTTCTATTGGGGAAGCTGAACTTGGCCTTGATGGCTTCCCTCTAGGACAGTGGTTCTCAACCTTGGCTGCACATTAGAATCACCTGCGAATCTTTTTAAAATCCTGATTTCTGGGCCTCATCCTCTAGAAATTCTGTTTCTCTGTTACTAATGTTGTGGCCTCACCCCATAACAAAGAAACAATTTCCGGAGGATGAGGCCCAGAAATCAGGATTTTAAAAAGATTCCCAGGTGATTCTAATGTGCAGCCAAGGTTGACAACCACTGCTCTAGGAACACCGTGATCTATACACAATTTCCAGATTTCCCTTGCAGTCCAGGCCCGCCTGACAGCCATCCCAGCCTGTTGACTGTTACGGTAATTATGCTCGCCTTGCCTCTGATCACCAGCGGCCGCCACCTGATCTCTACTACTCTGGGAGATCCCATTTCTAGCAGGGAGCTCAGTTCTGAAGCGGGGTCTCTGTCATTCCTACCACTGGACTCTGGTGATGTCAGTGCCCCTCGCCACCTCGGTGATCAGAGGTCATCCAGGTCCTGCTGCAGAGCACTGTTAGTTGATGGATTTTGCAGATTATATAACAGACTCACTCTTCTCTAAGCCTTTGATCTCTTTCTACCCATTCAGGCAACTCTTCCGTTTCCTGTGGGCCACTGCTTCAGCCAAGCTTCCAGGAGCCATCTCAGCAGTGTCTGAGAGCTGAGCCCCAGGGCCCACACCTGTGCATCGTGCCCTGTGTCACACCGGAGGGCCCTGTCCTGGAAAACTCTCCCCAACCAGCTTACACTCTGCTGCTCCCCATCCAGGCCCTTCTGGATCCATTCCTGATCCTGACACTCTATGATGGCCAAGTCCTGGAATCTGGATATAATCTGCCCCTACCTCCCAGGTCCAGCACTTCTCCCGTCAGGCTATTCTGAGATTTGACCCTAATCTGTGGTTCCAGTTTCCAGAAAGGGAGGGGTGTTGGGTAGAGACAGGTCTGAGGAAGGCAGGCATTGCCTCTAGGGCCTCATTTGAGGTCTTTGCATTATCTTTAAATAAGCACAGGTCTCTGTCTGTTAACAAGGTGGGTAGTCCATGTGTGCAGACACAATGGACCAGGGAATTCTGGGGAATCAGTTGTCAAGTACATCTACCCTGATGTCCCCATCCCAGTAGCAGGGCCCTGCTTCCAGCATAGGTGACCCACCTTGATTGAGAAGTCAGTCTTCTTGGAAGTTCTGTCACTCCTACAATTAGGCCCTGTGCCTGCTTTTTAGCTTTGTCTGCCTCTGTCTGTAGGAATGGAGGTTCTCTTTAAATGCTGTGATTTGGTTTTAAATTGCTAATTAATACAATTGAGCCTGTCATTTTCTCTCTTTAACAAATCAATGGTGCCTAGCAAAAGCCAACCAGTTCTCGAGCCTTTGTAGTCATTTCCCCATACCTTGTACGTTGATTGCTGTGTGCCTCCCCAAAATTTACATGTTGAAGCCCTAACCCCAATGTGGCTGAGCTTGGAGACAGGGCCTTGAAAGGGGTAATTAAGATTAAAGGAAGTCTTTAGGGTGGTGCCCTGGGCCAATATGCTTACATCTTGAAGAGAGAGAGAGAGAGAGAGAGGAGAGAGAGAGAGAGAGACCAGAAATGCATGTGTGCAGAGGAAAAGTCATGTGAAGACACAGCTAAAGGTAGCCACCTGCAAGCCAAAAAGAATGACCCGGGAGAAACCAAATCTGTGGTCACCTTGATCTTGGACTTTCAGCCTGAAGCACTGAGAGAAAATAAATTTCTGATGTTTAAGCCACCCAGTCTATAATATTTTTATGGCAGCCTGAGCAGACCAATACACCTCCCAAATGCACAAGACATTGAACCAGCTGGTGCATCCCTTTCCAGCTCACCTGGGTAAAGATATTAGCACTCACACTGCTACAGCCTGCAAGAGACTAACAATGCCCCACCTACCACCAACAATTAGATCTTTATTGCAATCCAGTTCTAGAGTCCCTACTTATTGCACACCTTTTGTTTATTTATTTTTTTAGGACCACTCTTGATACCAAATGCCTCAGATCAGGCTTTCCAAAAACAGAGCCTAAGAGGAGGACTTTCATTCAAGTTACTTAGTGGAGAAATATACTCAGGAGAGGGGGGTGGAGGGAAGCAAAACAGGGTGAGGGGAGAATATGCCCTTGGCTACAAACCAGCTTCAGTATTTTCTCAGGGGGTCCTGCATGTTCTCCTACAGAGTCTGTCCTACCTTGAGGCAAGAGGGCTGCCCCGCGACCTCTGTGCCAGTCTCACTGGCTGAGGTCTGCCACTGGGGAAGCGGGAGTGGGTGTACAGCCTCCAGCATGAAGCAGCTCCTGTTTGGCCAAAGGAAAATGTCCAGAAAAGGGTGCAGCTGTGAATTGTTATGAGTCAACAGTTACAACAGGTGGGAGATGGTGCACCTGCCAGTAAAGGGGACCTGGGTGGGGCACCAAAAGCATAGATGATAGGTAGGTAGGTAGATGGATACATAGATGGAAGGATAAATAGATAGATAGATAGATAGATAGATAGATAGATAGATATAAGCAGATGGTTGATAGACAGATCATAGGTAGTTAGGTAGTGTTTGTAGCAGTTAATAGAGCATGAGAAGACTGTAAAGAATCAAATCAACATGTGCCTGCTAGACGAAAAGACATGCATGGTCTCATTGATTACGTCTCTCCTAAAAATGCCTCTTTGGGCCACATACTACACACTGACAATGGTGGCCAGAAAGGATGCTCAGGGCCATGGAGGAGGCTTGCTGTTACAGGCTGAGCTGCCCAGTGATCAGACCGGGAGATGGGCATGAGCCTGCAGGAAGCTAATGAGGGAGTGCTCATGGCATCAACACCTGTAGGAAAGGAAAGGCAGCAAGACGGGGCAGAGGGAGGAGCCGGGCTGCAATGCAGTCTCCTTAAAGGCTGCAGCCAGCAGCACAGAAAACTGAAGCTAGAATGGTTTTTCAGGGTTGTACCAAGCTAAAATAAAGGCCCAGGACTTGGTACCTTTGCGTGGGCCAGTCATTGGCATACCCTGGGAAAGGGGCAGGACTTTGGACAAGATGACTCTTCAGCGAGGGCAATTTCTAAGGAGGTTACCAGGTGAAGGCTGTCTGCTGACCACCCTCCCACAGTTAACAGCTAGGTTCTTCCGGACATTCTGGACTGCACAGCTTGGCGTCTACTACACTCCGCTGAGCCAGTCTAGGAGAGGGGGCCTTCCATGATGAGACGACACAGAGTTGGATCTTGCAAGAGAGTGGGAGTTACGTTTTGAGCCAGGGACAGCCCTGCTCAGTTCTTCAATGCCAGATTGGGAAGTACTCAATTAGGCTGTTTTACGCCAAAGATTTTTTGGGAAAGAAACAAATTAGGAACCATTAACTAGGATACCTATTTTCTCTCTTTTGTTTTCCTTTTTAAAAACAAGCTGGAAAATATGCCTTAATTAACCCGCTTTTCATTTGGAAGCAGCAGCGGAGTTTCTGAGCATGTCAGTGGCTTGACGATGGAACGGAAGAGA
>NW_006289392.1:2868903-2880334 GCF_000327345.1 Myotis davidii
TCCACGGACAAAAGCAGCTTCGGGAGGTGAAGGTTGGGTAAGAAGGATTGTTCAGATCTGTAAGGCTCTAATTGGGCTGGCCACCAAAATGTGCTGGGGCAGAGAGGACGGTGAGTACAGAGTTGTGCAGCAAGGGGCCTGTGCAGGGGGCAGGAGCAAGGTGCAGCCAAGGCCCCTCACGAAGCAAGGTGAGGGCCTGAGGACTAGGTGAAACTTCAGTGTGAGGCCAGTCAGCCCCCGGGGGCTGGTGTCTATTGAACTCCCTACGTCAGGCTCAGGTCCAGGCCACTTCCCCCCGCGCCCCCTCCACCAGCCGACCTGCACCCTACCCTGCCCATCTGCAACCTCACTGTGGGGGAACTGCTGGTGGGGGAGGAGGGACTGAGCATGACATTCCCAGGAAGGAGGCTGAGGAGGAAGACCAGGAAGAGCAAGCTCCTGGAGGATGTCCAGAGAGCAAGGCCAAGGTCGTGAAGAAGGGAAGGGAGAGGGGTGAATGTCAGTAGATGCAGTCAAAGAAGGTCACTCACAGCTTTGGGGCAGAAGAGAAAGCTTAGGATAGGAAATGGAGTAAGTGGAGGTTAAGAGAGAGGCTTGCTTTCCCAGCTCATTCCCTACTTGCTGTTTCTCCACTTTCCACTTCTCAGCAGATTTTTTTAGCAAGTTGGGTGAGCCATGCAAGGAGGCAGGCACCCCTTCATCCCCAGCCCCACTGCTCCCCGCTCTTGCCCTCTGGCCTCTACCCAAAGTGGGTGCCCAGAGGACAGCAGGCAAAGCTGCACATCCATTCAGCCTCCATGGTTAATTCCACTGTCTTCCTCCTCCCTGGTCCTTGCAGAGAGGGAACTCCCTGTAAGCCAAGAGTGCATTCCCCCGGCGGCCTGGACATTAGAGCACAGAGGCTCTGCCCAGGGGCCTGGTGTCATTCACTTACTCATCCTTTTTGCATTTATTAATTTCTCAACAGGCACATGGTGTGAAAAATTTTTAGGAAAATTTTCAGGAGTGGTATAGTTAGGTTGAATTTTTAGAAATCCCAGTCTGCTGGCAGAGAGGAGAATGAAAGGGAGGGTCGAGAATGGAAGCAGAGAGACAGTCAGGAGGCTATTGAAGTGGCCCAAACAGAAGTTGGTGAGGGATTGGCAGTGCACTGCAGAAGTAAAGGAATATTTGTCAAATAAGCAGAGTGGGTTCTGAGAGATTTTGTGGTCCTCCTCAAGATGGGTGAGGGTGATGGTGACATCGATGCCACAGGAAAAAATAAAAAAGAGAGTCGTGTTCACTTTGTGAGCGCTTCCCTTCCTTGCATGTGTTACTTGGCAATGGGGACCCAGGAGCACAAATGGCAAAGCATATTATGGTCTGTGTTGTGGTCGCAGAAGATGACCTCTGACCTCTGGCTGCTCCTCCTTCTCAACTTTTTGCAGGACATGGAAGGCTGAGCTGGCCCTTTGGGAGTAGGAATGAGAAGTCCTCCCAGAGATAGAGATAAATCAGAGCTGACATGTTCATTGCAGATGGGCAACCCCCACCCACGATCTCACACCAACCCCCATGTCATACATGGTTACTAAAGTAAGTGACCACACATCCTGCTTCACACAGCCCCTCTCCCCCGTTTAGAGCTGTCATTCACACATAATTACTAATGCAGGCCCTATCACTCTGAAAAGGGGCCCCGTTTGGATGATAAAATAGGTTTACCTTACACCTTAACTGTAGCCTACTTTCCCTTTGAGCCCATATGCAATCCCAAAATTCTCAACTCACCTGCTTTCTAAGCAACAACTGTCAGTCTATCAGGCACGGAAGTCTACTTGCCACCTTTGATCAAAGAAACAGTATAGACCCAATATGAGCTGGACAATCCCAGGTGTGCAATTGGTCCCTCCATTTCTTCATGTGACAATTGTAACAATAGTGTTACCTGCCCACAGGGAATGTGAACAGCCAATGAGGTGGAGTGTGGAAATGTGCTGCAGGCGGAGGGGGCGCGGGGAGAGTGTGTTATGATTACCAATGGGCAGAGCAGCTGGCATTGCAGTCTCAGGGCTTGTGGCGCCTGCCTTGCTTCTACTCAAGTAGGAGACCATGATCCTCCTCAGGAAAAGGCTGCTGACGCCAGCAACTCCTCCTGGAGTTTAAACCTCTCCTCCTTTGTAGACAAACAGCACCCCCTCGGCCACCCCTGCCCCTCAGAGCAACTCCATCAAGAAGCCAGGCTTCTCTTTGTACTACAGCAAACACGCATTTCTTACTGTCGCCCCCTGGGACCCTCTGTGGCAACACACAGGCAGATTTGAAGTTGCAAGTGTGTTTAATGCTTGAGGGTCTCATCTCAGTTCAAGGACATTATTTTAAGTCCCCAAGAAGATGGGAACAAAGTTTTGACACAGAAACTGATTCTTAACAGACTTGAATGAGAAAACAGCACAATCCCACCCAATTGTAGCAGCCCACTCTACAGAGAGAGTGAAGGAAGGAGCTGTTGATTGGGAAGCCTAGGTTCTAAGCCAGCAGTGAGCCTGTTCAGAAGACGCCTGACCTAGGTTGGTACCACCTCCTTGACTGGTGGCAGGCAGGGGCTAAGGACGCAGGGCATGGGCGGGTGGGCACAGTGGGCAGTAAAGCACACATAACTGAGTTGTGAAGGACAGGAACAGGGTGTGGGGAAATGCCCCTTGAAAGATTCCTGCCTGGAGGAGGTGTCACCTGGCCAAACCAGAAAACCCAAAGTGGACAGAGCTCACCGCCTGACCTACATTCATTCATTGGTAAGAGTGTAGGCATCTTTTCTCCTTTTCAAATGAGCTACGTTATTTCAAAACAAGCCATAAACTTAGCTGCAGGTGCGAAGGGAGTCTGGGGTTTAGGAAGGATGGAAAGAGTTTGTCTTCTGGGAGCTCCTGGAGGAAGGAAACATGAGGCAGATGGCCCCTGAGATTATAGTCTCCTCCTGGGTTCCGGCAGGACCTGGCCCAGAGCCTGGGTGGAAAACTGGCTGAGCTTCACCAAACCAACTGCATCGTCTGCGCTGCAGGCAGGGGGACCTGAAAGATGCCGGGCCAGGAGAGAGGTCAGAGTGGGAGGCAAGGTGAGCTTAGCGGGGCCTGATTTTGGACAATGCCTGTTATTCTGAAGGAGTAAGGCCGGCAGGCTGGGCACATGAGCGAGCGGGAGATGGCAAGGCCATTTTGTCATGTCATCAGGAAGTTCGGCTCTCCTCCTGATCCCTAACTGCAAAATCAGGAGTATAACCTTGCTACCTCTCCCCAGGGTGATCTGGTGCTCGATGCTTGAGCTCAGAGCATCTTCTTCATCCTTGTATCTTCTGGAGGTGAGCACAATGCACGCAGTTATCCCCACCCAGGCTGCTCATTATTAGAACAATTGAGGACACTCTATAAGAATATTAGTGCCTGGGGCCTCTGCCAGAGCTTCTGAATTGATTGGTCAGGGTAAGGGGTTAGGAGTTTTCCTAGATTCCCAGATGCTTTCACATGTAGCCAAGGCTAGGAACCCTTGCACAAGGTCATCTGTGAATGTGAGCGGAATGAACGGAAGAACCAATGAATGAGCAGAACTGGAGAAGAATGCCAGCTCTCATTCACAATGGCAGCACCTCCTGTAGGGCCACTGGCACTGCCATTGGCCTGGCCTCATGGACAAGTCTGTGCAGGAGGCCAAATTATCTATCAGGAGGCTCCTTGGTGAGCCCACCGTTGGCAAAGGGAAATTGGCTGTTGCTGATAGAATCTTCACAACAAACTACTATAGTTGGGTTTTATACTTCCTTTCTGCCAATTTGGTTCAAGTGCTTTTATGCATATTTCTCCATTTCATTCTCAAAACCAGCCAGGGTCATAAGCAAAATAGGTGTTTCTATCTGTGTTTCACAAGTGAATAAAATGGCATGCTCCCACCCGCAAAGTGATGTGAGTTGTCCCAGGTCACTCAGTGACCTGGTGTGGAACCAAGGACTCTATGCATTGGCTTGGGTGAACCCGGAAGCCGAGGGTTAACCTGGGAGTCTGATATCTACCCAACCCTGCTCCTCATCACACAGCACACACATGGGCTGGGGTAACAGCCAGGCATCCAATTAGGCAGATATCAGATTCAAGAAGATCCCATCTTCTCCGTTGTGATCTTGTGGCAATGATAAGGAAATGCAGGAGCACCAGGGTTAAATCACAAATATAATAAACATTTCCACTGTTGCCTGCAGCCTGATTTCTATCAAGGCCCAATGACTTCTTGCATTAACTTGTTGAGTGATGGCGAACTTCTGTGAGAGCTTCATGGGAGATGATTTTCAAGGCAAGTTGAGCACATGCACAAACACAAGTCTGCTCCGGTGGTACCCCAGCTCCTCTTCTCTTTCTCTCATGTGAGCACATGTACACATCCTCCTCACAATGTCATAACATCCGTGTAAATTGGATCCTTAATATCCTTCAGATAAATGGCTTCGGAAAGGACGTGGACAACAATAGACGGTCTCTGAGTTAACAGAGACAGCCTCCCAAATTGGCTCAGAGAAATGAGCAGGAAGGAAGGAAGGATCAGACAAAATAATAAACCTGCTTACCTGCTCATTAATTTAATCTCCCCATCCTCTCTTCGCCTGTGGTTTCTCTACCCATAAAATAAGTAACTTCGAAGTCCTAGATGAAAGGGAAACTAGGTCTGGAAGCTTTAAGATTAAAGGAGAATTTTTTTGGATCAGTCTTTGGTTTTCTTCTTCTCTCTCTTTCTCATTCTCTCTTATTTTGTTCTTTTAATCTCAAAGGTGACTAAGGAGGCTTGTTCTTTAGTTCTCATCTCTGCTGAACTGGTCACCCCACAGTCTCCCCTGCAGAGCATACAGGCAACCTGAGGCCTGGGACAGAAGGTGCAGGTTGGGGCACCTCTCAGGGAAATGGCCCACAAAATCACTGGGCAGCGTTTGTTGTTTGAGTGATGTACAGGTGCAGGGAACCTCTTCCTTATATCTTGGATGGGACCCCATCTTGCAGATTCTTGGGTACCCTCCTCTATATCCCCCTTTATGGGTAGCTCTGGCATGTAAAAGGCTTGAGATAAGGTAGGGAAGACCCCGGGCCATCTGGCCTACAGACTCTTAGGAGAGTTCAATGATGACGTAATGTCTTCTCACACATGGGAACATGACTCTGGAAATCTTCAACATTGTTCAAACAAAGACCCAAGGTCAACCCCTTCCCCTCAATGTAACTAGCAGAGATGAGACAGCCTGTTGTTCTACTTTAGCTCCAATTCAGAGAGTTTGTTCTAAGATGTTTTCACTCTTCTTGGGAGCTCCTGCCATCTCAGGTAGGGAGCACCTGCCTATGAGAGCTGAGTAACCAGGTCCTTATGCATTACTCTTGCTCCAAGGGTATCTGGTGCATCCTCCCTGAAGTCTAGCAGGAAGAAACAACACAAGGTGCATAGATGCTACCTGCAGCTGGCCTTGCATATGCACAGCGATAGAAGCCCAGCTGTATATAATGATCACAGCTTCAGGCTGCCTCAACCAGGTGGTCAGATCTATCTCAGGGCTGGGAAGAGGCAGGCGTTGAAACCAGGCTCACCTGATTCTGCAACCTCAATGCACTTACTGCCTACTCTCGCACAGCCCTCCGGGATATCGCCAGCGGTTATGGTGAATTCCAACCAGAGGTTGAACTTATTTATAACCCTTGAACCCACAGCAACAAGAACAGAAAATAAAGAGAGAATTTGGAAGTTATCTCAAGAGGGGAATGACAGCAAATGAGAAGGGGCATTTGGGAGAAAAAGTAGATAAAGCAGATGACTGCTTCTGTGCTGTCCCAAGTACTTGGTACATTTGCCAAACAAAACACTTCAGCTGTCTGTTTTACACACTTGTTTACTATCTCACTTAACTATAGTCCTTTGAGGGTGAGGAGAGTCTTATTTTTCTTTCTACCGACAGCATTTAGCACAATATCAATTCCATCAGACAAATATCAATAAAGATATATTAAATAAGTGAGTGAAGGAATAAATGAATAAATAACTCATGGTCCTGAAAAAATAGTGATACCACTGACAGAAACAGACAATAAAAAGCTAGGCCACCTGGATCTGTGGAACAGACTGACAGTTGTCAGGGAGGAGGGGGTTGGGGAGACTGGATGAAAGAATGTGAAGGGATTAGCCAACAGACATGTGTGTGTGTGTGTGTGTATTAAGAGACAGAAAACAGTGTACTGACAGCCGGAGGGAAGGGGGGTGGGGGTAAGTGGAGGTGGGCAAAGGGGGGACATGGGGACGGAAAGAGACTTTGCAGATGATGTTTTATTGAGCTGTACACTTGAATCCTGTATGGTTTTGAGAACCAGTGTTATCCCAATAAATGCAATTTTTTAAAAAAGCTAGGCCAGTGTAACAAGGAAGTTGTTTTAAAATAAAAACAGGTTTCATCTCAATATAAGAACTTTATAGAAGCTACGCGCTTCTCAGCTCTGCTTCCTGGGGAGGTGAGGGGAGTGAGGTAAGACAGTTCCCGTTTGTCCCAAGTCCATCCTATGCGACCTCACCACAGCCTGGTGACCAGGAGCAGCTAGCATCCCCTTGGGCAGGAGAGGAAACCGCCTTAGAGAGTTACATCGCTCACCTGAGCAACAGGGCTGGGAAGACGCAGGCGTTGAAACCAGGCTCACCTAATTCTGCAACCTCAATGCACTTACTGCCCCACCACAGCCCTCGCCTACCCTACGCCCTTGGGAAGTCCACCAAGGCCTGGGGCCACTCAGTACCAGCCTGGCCCCTGCAGGGGCTGGAGACTGAGGTCCACATGAGGCGCCATGCCGGCCCGGCCGGCCCAGACACCAGCTGGGCACCAGGCTCCCGTTTCCCCAGCCGTGGCAGTGCTGGTGCCTGTGCCACCCACTGCTGCTGAGAGCAGGGAGTTTTTCTGGAGCCTTCCCTGGGAGTGGACACCTGGAAGCGCAGCCTGGGGCCCTCCTGGACCCGCCTACATGCCTGCCTGTGGCGGATTGTAATCAGGACCCTTTTTCTGTAAGAAACTACACCAGTGAGTATAACAGTTTCTGTCTTTCTAGTAAATGATTGAACCTGGTCATGGTCTTGGGCTCCTGGACAGCACTTCTCCGACCCATTGCTCCCGCCTGCTCCTCTCCTCACCTCTTGTTTCAGATCTGGGCCTGGCTCTCAACATGATCCCTTGACCCTGCTGCGCTTTGCCCCTCTTTGTCTCCAAGCTGGCCTTGTCCAGGGGTGGCAGATGCCGCATCCTGATGCATCCTAGCCGCGCCCATGATTTGTTCTTGCCCCTAGAGGACCGCAGCCCAGCTGGGTGCATAGCTGCCCCCAGAGGAGAGAGGGGAGAGAGTGCCCCACTGAGCGGAACAACTGCTTGGTAGAGGCTCCGTAGAGACCATGAACAGGAGGGCAAAGTCACACCAGACGGCCTTATGCTTCTCTCGAGCCCCGAGGTGCTCCTGGGTAGAGGTGTCCACTTGGTTTGGATGCTGCCAGTTGGAAGCGATGGCAGAGTTTTCAAGTGGAAATGTGCTCATAAGTGCCCACAGAGAGGCTGGGCAGCGAGTGAGAGAATGCTCCCAGGACCGGGCCTACTTGGCGGGGGAGGCAAATGGGGAGCTCAGGCACAGGCAGAGCCTTGAGAGCCCAGGAAACCGGCCAGTCGGGCTGCTTTTGAAAGCTCAGCTTTGTTTTCCAGAACTTGCTGGGGAAGGCTCCCCTCCCCTCCCTGCCAACTTCTCCTCCCCACCTGGCACCAAAGGGCCTCGCCTCAGAGTCACAATTATGAAAGCCATGCAAGGATGCTAATTGCTGCATCTGACCTCCCTTCACATAACAAGAGAATGGCTCTCCCTAATTAGCCCCGCGCCGGTAGACCAGCAGAGCCAAGTGCTTATTGTGGGATGAATGCACTTACTGTAAATTTTGACACGTGCTGTGGAGAGATGTTGGGTAAATAAGACTTCAGAGGCCTGGGTTGTTTAAATAATGAGTGCCCACTGCTGCGGGTGATCAGGGTGGAGGGAGCGAGACAGGAGAGAAGCAGAGGCTCCTGAAGCAGTGCTCAGCTCAGGACCAGGTCAGGCTGGTCTGGGGGAAGCAGAGCAGGCATCCCAGGAGGAGGGTGGGGGCCAGGCAGGAGGAGAAGGTGTGCTGGGCACCCTCACCTCACCCACTGGCACCTCATATTCCCCTTTCCTGCAGAAACTCCCTCCCATACCCCACAGCCATTCATGCTGATTCCTGGTCTCTTGGAAAGGGTCTGGGCAACAATGATAACTGATTTGTAGAACAAAGACAGAGGAAGGGTGGGGGGAAACTACTGTCCTCCCCCGTGCTGCCCTCCCCCACGGACTCTGGGGCCAGTGCCTGTGTGGCTCAGCCCCGTGTGTGTGGTTGTTGACGTCCTGTTCCTTCCCAGCGACGGGGAGTGAGTACATGGAAGCCTGATCTCCATGTGCTTCCTGGGGGGCGAAGGTGTCAGAGGCAGTCACCCACCCGTCAGGAACCCCAAGCCCACGGCACCCTAAGGCATGTAGGAAGGGGCAGCTGGTTTTCAATCCCTGCAGGCCTCGTCCACACGCTGTGAGATGCCCATTCCCCTCCAGCCACTGGCCAGGCCCAGAGGGCTCGTCCACAGCAGGTTGCACAGCAATTGCTAGCTCCGTCTCTCTCAGGCCATTGGTTCCATCGTGGATGGGGTTGTGGGACAAGCATCGTAGGGGCAAGGAGGCAGAGGGACTCTTAGCTACGACCCAGATGTCAGGGCCCATAGAGCCCACGCTTGTTTCAGACGCCCAGCCAGTCCCGGACCCCTGCTTGTCAAGTCTACACCTCACCCCCCAGCCTCTGCAAATGGGGTCACTCGCTACGCCCACCTCTGCTTCTCTTTCTTTCCTCTCCCAACTGAAGGACTCCCGATGCAGGTCTTAAACATGAACATGAGGGGTCTTTTGGCAGCACAGGAAGGCGTTCGCCTTTCCCCTGTGGGTGGGCCCCGGAGAGCCCTGAGGCAGCGCGAGGAAGGACAGACAGGAGCCCAGCAGTCAGGAGGCACGCAGGGCAGTGGACAGGCAGCCAGGGTGGGATCCAGGAACAGCACCGCTCGGGGAGGCTGCGCCCACCCAAGGCTCTAACTGAAGCGTGTGCACGGGCAGCACAGACCCGGGCATGCTTATGTGGCTAACAGGCCCATCTCTCAGTGTCCTCCACACGACAGAGGCACCTACTCCACACGGGTCTGTAGGGGCCTCTGCTCCCTCCGTGGCAGGGAGGGGACCAGATCCGGCCATGGGCACATGGCTCTGCCTGAGCCAGAGGCTGGGACCTGGGGAATGTTTGGGGAAGAGCTGATTACCTCAGGCATGTCAGAGGGATGACAGAAAGCAGCATTCCTAGTACAGCCTTCCAGCCCAGCACCCCTCCCCTCACATGCCTGCACAAGATGTGCAGATGGGGAAACTGAGGCCGGGAGAGGGCTGTGGTGGCTGGGGCACACGGAGCCCCTGCCAAGCTGCCTCCTCAGCTGCTTCCTGCACAGCCAACCCCTGGCTGTTCCCCGTGCTCAGTGGCTCCTTCTCCCTTGTGATTTTTAGTTCATCTTCTCCCCGGTTTGAGGAACTTCCACACGTCATTCTCTCTAGTTTCCCTCCTCCACACAGACCTCCTCTCCTTTCTCCCTCCCGGTGGCACCCTGGCCGTGAAGGGCCCGTTCCTCCTCCCGCGGGCACGCTGACCTTTCCCTGGCTCCCAGGACAAAGCCTCTGGGCTCCACGCCGGGCTGGGAGCCCGGTAATTGCCAGCCTTGTTAGCGTCAGCGAGGGAGGCCGCCTCGGCCAGGGCCCCTTCCGCCCTGGCTTGCTGGAATCAGGCTGCACATGGGCGGCTAACGAGGTGACCAATTAACAAACTAAATCAGCGAAGGGGCATTTTTCTCCCTGGCCCGGCTTTGGGCCCTTTGTTCCTCCTTGGGACTCTGCTCTGTGGCAGGGCGCGGGGACTGTTCCCAAGCCTGACCCTGTGGGAAACTGACTCGCTCAATCACGGTCACAAGACCCCATTACCCGGCTCCCTCGCTTTGGGGGGCATGGGAGCGAGGCGGGCTCTGGCCTCCCAGGAATAAGAATATAGCTCTCCATACTGACCGCTCCTTGGGTGATGTAACAGCTGCGATCGAGGCCTCCGTGTGGGCAGCGCTGTGCTGGGCAGGCCTGGCCTCAGGCCCGGGTGCCAGGACTGCTCCTCAAGGCCCTGCCCTGGGAGCACCTTTCTGCGAATTTTCTGTCTTCCCCGGGTGCCTCATACCCACTAGACCTGGCCATGCAGACCAGGTAGGAACCCCTGAGCCCCATCCCTGTTTCTCCCCTTCAAGGCAACCTCTGACTCTCCCCCCTCCACCCCGGCACACAGGGTTGCCCACTGCACTGAGGTGCTCCCCATCTATAGCATCGGCTCCTGGGTATGGACTGGTGAGCAGATCACTCCCTTTGGCCATGGCAGTGTTACTGACATGGAGTCCCATGAGATTGGCTTTATTGTGAACTGTGCTGATACACTCACTTTGTGTGACTGGAATATACAGACAGAGGCTCCACCCCACAAAACATGCCCAGGATTCAATACACCCTCAGGTGGCCCTGACTCAGATATAGTCATGGGAAAAATGGGCAATTCTCACCCCATGGCAGGTATGGTCACAAGCATTAGTCAAAAGAGGACTAGGAGGAAGAATAAAATAGAGCATGCCAGAAAGTAGAGTATGTGTATTTGAGAATCCACATAGGGACCTGACCTACTGTGTGATGTGAGGTGCTCTGATCAGCTCCAATTTACAGATGAGAAAACTGAGACACAGACATAGGATTCCTGCCCATGGGCTTCTCCTACTGGAACCAGAAACAGACTATGTAACTTGCTCACCTGGGAACCCGTTAAGTGTAGAACTTCCCCCATCTGCTCAGGCTGAAGCAGGAATACTCGGACTTGGAAGCAGTGGATGCCAACAGTGAAGACACTGTGCTGACTCTGTCACCACAGATTGGTCTTTCCTGTCTTGATTTCATGCAAATATCAGGTCACACAGTGGGTATTAGCTCAGTCAAGATTATGACTATGGGATGTGTGCCTCTTGTTGTAACAGGGGTCTATTCTTTTTATTTCTGTGCAGAACTCTATTATATGAATACTAGAGGCCTGATACACGAAATTCATGCAAGAGTAGGCCTTCCTTCCCCTGGCTGCCAGCACCAGTTTCCCTCTGGCACCCGGGACCCGGGCTTCCCTCTCAGCCCCGGCTTCATCTGAAAGGTTGTCTGGAAGGACATCCTGTATAATTAGCATATTACTCTTTTATTATTATAGACTAGCAGACAAATCTGCAGATATGTAGCAATTCATAAAT